>NW_021938789.1:56099991-56172562 GCF_001715985.3 Manacus vitellinus | reverse complement strand
GGGTAGTTGGAGTGCTCGCAGCCTCGTCCGGGAAAGGCCCTCGAGCGTTGCCGTTCCTTTGGTGGCTGGAGCTGCAGCACCGCACCCGGGAATGCGGGGAGCCTGGAGTGAGAGCTCGGAGTTATCCACTGCCTTTTTCCATCGGGAGGGCGGGACAGCCAGGTGCTTCCAGTGTCGCCAGAGCCGCGTGTCCGGCAGCAGCACTGAGGGAGGGCAGCACGGGGAGCACCCCGGGCGGACCGTGAGTGAGGGGCATCGTACGGACGGCGCCTGTGTGCAGGTGGCTTCCCTTGCCGAGGAAAAGGCTTGAGACTGGTGGAAATGCTGGCTTAGGTGCAGAAGCCGGGGGACTGGTAAGCCTGCGAGGCCAGCAGGAGGCATCAGGACAGGCTGCTATTGAAATCTGCAGTTCCCCAAGCCCTCTCTTGGTCCCTGCCGGGGCCGTGTGGTTCGCGAGCAATTCGTTTGTATTTAAGACACCCGAACAGATTTATCCCTTCTCCTGCCGCTGACCCGTGTTTCTCCACGAGACATTGCAGGGTTTGGAGGATCTTTTTAGCCAGTGGGTTACAAAGGTGCTTTGTGACCCACATGGCGGGCGAAGGCTCCTGACAGGCTTTCTAGATGTTTCTGCTAACACGGTTTAACAGCTGAACAGCATGACCTACATCTTTCCCGTCCACGCTCTTCCAGTGCTCTTGAAGAAACGTCAGGCCTAGATGGCATTAAAGCTGCCTCCCTCCCCCCAATATCTTTCAGTTTAAACAGTTTGAACAGTTTAGATTTCTTACTAAGCATCCGTCAGAGCAATGAAGCTGGTTAAATCCACCTTTAAGCTATTTTGCTGTCGTGCAAACAACATGCAATATACCTGAGATGCTTTTCTACCCAAAGTCTTCCTGTTGCAGGGAGGCCAAATGAGTTTTGGTTCTCAGTAAAACTCAGTTTGCTGGAAATTCTGCTCCAAATGCTTGGAGCAAGTTATTTCACTTGGACTTTCAATTAACCTCCATAATTTCTACTTTCCTTTAAAAGGTCCACTGCTGTTTCTACAGGCACTTTTATTCTTTAATATTGAAGGATTTTATTTAATCCTTTCTTTACTGTTAGAATTACTGAATATGCAAAGTAAGGGAATGGCATGAGTCAGCTGATGGGTGGATTAAGGAAAGATACCAGAAAAGAGAGTATTTGGTGGCCACTAATTAGAAGTCACCAAGTTTTGCCTTTTCCTGGATCCACCCTCGCAGAGTGGATGTAGATGGCAGGGGAGAGATGTGATTTGATAAACTACATCCCGTGGGATTTGCCAGATCTCCTGTAAAAGAGCAGATTGTCACTGAACTTAGTGACAGTTTGCATGGAAATTGAGAGAAAAATGGATCCTGGTCACTTGATTACAGGGCTGATTACAGTGTGCTACGTGGGTGTCTGCTGCCAGTAAAAATACCACCCTTTCTACACTGGGTTTGACGTTGCTGTAAGCAGTTGCGAAGGCTTAGGAGGGCTGTCAAGCTGTGGTTGCTGAGGAATCTTTCTCCACTCTGCCAAGGTGTGCTGGGGCAGCCACATCTGGGGCTGGACATTGCTGAGGAGCCTGACCATTCCCCCAGCACACACAGGAGGTGGGCGGAGTGGTGGGAGCTGTGCACAGCAGGCTCCTGTTTCTGCTCTCCAAGGGAAACCAGAAGTGGGTGAAGTTACAAGGGTCAGTAACAGACCTTGTTAAACCTATTCGGGAGTTTGCAGACACCAGCTTTTGCTGAAGGCTGAAGTGGCGGTGAGGGAGGTCTTTCTTTGCAGGATGCAAGGAGTCTTTCTTCCACACAGACTCCTGACATCCATAAACCATCTGTCTCACTGGCTGTCCACCACTCCAGCTGTCACATGGGTGTCCCCTCTTGCTCCACAGTCCAATGCACTTGCCAATGGGCCAAGACTTTTACCTTTTTTAAATCCCCTGAATTATGGAATACACTGTGCTTTCAGAGCCTTTTTAGAAGTTTTCTTTGCCAGCACAAGAGCATGAGACACTGGTTTTGGAAAACAATTTGGACTTTTGACGTCTGAGTTGTAAAGGAGATTAAACCAAGTCAGTGAGTTATTTGCATTTCCCAGTGGATTCTCTGTAATTTCTTCCATGATTTAAAAGATAGTTTGAAAGTAAAAGAAATAAGAGAGTAACTGGGGGTATTACAAGGATGTTGATTTCCCTAGACAAGTTTGTGGTAGTTTTTAGGCAATTCGCATTGTTTATAAAATTTACAAAACGGAAAACACAATATTGGAGTAACAAAATCCTGCAGTTCTGCTACCACATCATACTCTGAGGACCACTGCTTTCTTAATTCAGTAACAAGTTAAAGGTGATATACAACGAGGAGAGAGAAATTATGAGTGTCTTTTTGAAGAGAGGTGAGCTCAGGTTAATTTCTTCCCAATAAAGAAAAGCTTGTCTCTATACCCAAAGGAAGGAGCTCCCTGCCCTACCCCTTGTCCTGAGCCTTTTCCCTCACCCAGAGATGCTGTACAGTGGCTGCTTGTGGCTTCTCACTTGTGAAACACCACTAATGAGAGCAATTTGTAATTGTTTCTGGTTGCCCTTGAGATCTTCAGGGAGGTTTATAATTTTCCTGTGGCACTTCTCCCTAACCCCATTTCATTTTATTTGTAAGACTGTCCTGTGGAGCTCAATGTCACTGGACTGGACTTTTCTTTTTAAAAGGTCCTCTAGCTTTGGTGAGAAGTCGAGATGTGTTTTCAGAATGACCTTTCTTAGGACAAGCGCCCCATCAAAAATATAGTAGCATAACTTGTCCATTCAGAGTTCATACATTGTCAACCTTGTACTCCTCAGCCCATGGAAATGTGGGGTCACATCTGCCATTTGAGGCGTTTTTTGGCAAGCCCAGGAAAAGTTATAACCCACCTTTCCATCCTAGGGCTTAAAAGTTGCAGCTACGTAAACATTTTGTGTAAAAAAAACAAAAAATAATCCACCTGCATTCATCTTGGCCTGAGGCTAGCTCTGTCCTGTGACCAGGCAGACACTCTTGGCAGGCACTTTCACAGGTTGCAGTACTGTAGGGGAAGCTTAAGTTGGGAAAATAACTGTACACGCCAGCATGTACCAACAGTTCCTTTTAAAAGCAAGTCAGCCTTACCTCTGCCAGGTTAAAGGAACAGCCTGTTTCCCTGCCAGGAGACCTTGTTCCTTTACATCAAAGACAACGTGAAGGAGTATCTGCGTGCTCACTGGGAGGAGGAGGAGTGCCAGCGGGATGTCGGACTTCTGAGGAAACAGGTTAAGTAACAGAACTACACCGTGTCTCTCCGGGTTTTCAGGGCATGCCTGGGGCTTCAGGTCACTCAGACTCCCTCGGTCACCCAACATGAGCCCACGTCTCTTTGCCCCTCTCTGTGGAGGCTGCTTGCTTCAGTGGTCTGACTCTCCCCCTCCCAAAGCCTGGGGTTGTGCTCAGGGAAGGGCTGGTGCTTGGCAGGCAGCAGCTCAGCTGCTTCCCTCAGCTCACCTTGGTCTTCACGGCCCCAGGCAGCTGTTGAACCAAGACTTTTCAGCTTTTTGCCTCCACCGTGCCCTTCTCTTGTTGAATACACACCTCTTTGGGAAGCAGTGTGGAGAGATGGCAGAGTACTTGTCCTGCACAGAGTAGCACATCCTGCCTCTCTACAGGGACACAGCATCAATTTGAGACCCATGGCTGAAGCCAACAGACACATTCGCTTCTTTACCTAATTTCAGTAATTAAATACTTGAGCAAGTGTAATGCTCATTGGAGTATTTACAATACAGCTACAGTAATGCTAATTGTTTGGTTTGGAAAGTGCAATCCAAGCAAGTGTTTCTAGACACTACCAAAGTCTGAATTTCCCATTGAGAAAAGCATCCAAACAATGTTGTAACCCCTTGTGTGAAGAGCAGTTCAAGCTGTGTCCTGCACAGAGGTGCATGGATGCAGCTTTTAGACCACTTCCCTACATTAAAGGTGTTGAAACTTCTCCACCTCTTCCCTCCCCTCTTTTTATCACGGGTGGTTTCCAGGCTCAGGAGGACTCCAGCTTGGACGGAGCCGTGCCAATCCCTCTGGAGAGCGGAAGTGGGGAAGAGGAGCTGGAGCGGGTCATCCAGGCGGTTGTGGACAATGTGCACTGGCAGATGTCCCTGGACAGGAAGACCACAGCACTGAAGCAGCTGCAGGGTCATATGTGGAGGGCAGCCTATGCAACCGGGCTCGTCAAAGGAGAGTGAGTAATTGTGTGAGTAATTGTGGGCCTCTTCCTGTGGGGCAGGCATGGGGTCCATCTTTCCTGGACATTTAGTAGCAGAATAGCTGCATAAGCTGTTCCTGGGAACAGCCCCATATGGAAATGCAAGTAGGATCACTGGCTCAGTGGACAAGCCAGTGTGTTTGTGTTCAGTCGTGGCTTAAGCCAGGCCACTGCTGTTGTGGAACCAGCTGCAGACACTTCATTTCAAACTTGATCATGCAGTAAAACTCAAATCCACTGAGCTTAATCTTTGGATCTAGGCAACAAAGAGCTTACAGTAACCTAGAGACTTACCAAGTTCCCCCTGGGAAGAGCAAGTAAGTGAGAGTGTTTCTCCTTAAGGAATAATTGGCAGGTACGTGCTGGGGAACCACCAGTTATCCAGCAACCTGAGCAGGGTCCATAAACTAGACGGGGTCTGACCAAAGAAACAGGGTAATGGAAGCACGACACGGAGTGAGTCTGCTCCCACAGGTGGTGGAACATTCATCGGGGACAACTGCATTAAAAAACTTGGAAAATGTCTCAATATTTATCTAGAGAGATTTCTTGATAAACCAAGAGGCTAAAGCACAGTTCTCCATCTTGCATTTTTTAATATAAACAAGCCAGGGTTGCAGGGTCAAGTCCTTTCAGTCATTTCCTCCTGGTTTGTCTTTTACCTGTGTGTGTTTCCTGCCTTTCCACTTCTTTTTGTCTTCAGGTCCCTCTTTATGTTCCAGCCACAACACAAGAGTGCATAAGTAGGGACAACTGCAGCTAAGCTTGATCTTCTTATTTAGGCTAAGAAATACTTGGTTAAACTATGCATTTCAAATTTCTAAGTAAGTAAAAGAAGACCTAAAATTCACAGAGTGTTTTGTCAAAGGAAGAAAGAGGAAGAAGAAAATGAGCTCACCGAAAAATGTAAACATCCACCAGAGAAAGTAACAAACCCCAAAAACAAGCGAAAAGAGACAGACATCCTGTTGATTTTGTTTATAAGACAAAGCTAATTGTCTTACAGTGACCCAAAAACTGTGGAAAGCCTTGTGCTTGGCCTCATCTAAGGAGGGAAGTCTCTAAAGTCTCCTCCTTGCCCAGCTATATCTGGCACATTAGTGTCTGAAATCCAGGCCCTGAACTTAGCACATGAAAACACAAGGATGGCTGGGAGTTTCTGCCATACAACCTCAAAATATTTTCAGCTGACACCAGAGACATTATTAAATAACCGTGAAAAAAAGTGAGAAGAAGCTAGAGATGAAGAATGGGCCAGCTGATTGCTGCAAATCTGCAAAATTTAGTCCAACACCTCCTTCTGCATGTGAGTCCTCTTTCTTTAGGCATCCAGATTCCCTTTTCAGTACCTTTGGGCCTTGGCCCAGGTGGCCACACAGAGGTGTGCAGCGCAGGTGGGAAGGCTGCGGTTTGGACTGGGATCATTCCCTTGAGATCACATCTCCTCCAGCTCCTCTCTCCAACCTTCTACCACATCAGACTGAGATCCTTTCCCTACCTCTGCGAGGCTTTGTGGTCTTTCCTTACCAACAATCCCACATATTATTGAGGCACTTACTGTCAGCCTCACTTTGTCCCTCCTGGGCATCCTCTAGCCTTCAGTTTCCCCCGGTACATGGGTCATCTTCAAAATGTCCACACAAAGAACTTTTACTTACATGTGTGTGGGGCACTGGAGAGATCTTGTGGTATAAATGAGAAGCAACAACAGACATGTCCATTAGCAGTTGCCTTGGCTTTAGTCCTCCTTCCTTCTCTTACAGCTTTGCTCCTGTGGCTGGGCTTGTCTTCAGGTGGCTACTCCCCAGAGTTAGATGGAGCTCACATTTTGAGGCTTGTCAGCCCATTGCTAGACCAGTATCTTCCTTTCCCAGCACTCTGCAAGGCCAGAAGAATAAGGGGGGAGGGATGCTGCTGCCTACAGAAGGAGAGCTGGTTCACCCTCTGTGTTGCCAGGGACATGTCTGGCCCATGGTAGTACTGTACAACCCAACCCAGTCGCTGAATA
Source organism: Manacus vitellinus (assembly GCF_001715985.3). Taxonomy (NCBI): domain Eukaryota; kingdom Metazoa; phylum Chordata; class Aves; order Passeriformes; family Pipridae; genus Manacus; species Manacus vitellinus. The sequence goes on along the minus strand of NW_021938789.1, from coordinate 56,166,264 downwards.
GAGTAGCTCTGACCTCAGTCCCTTAGGGGACACTCCTTCCCTGAGTTGTTGTCTGGCTTTAGAGAGTTTGTACAGTGCCATTTGTTTGGCTCCTGCAGCTGCAGCCTTGTCTCAGCTCCTCCCTGTGCATGGTTGGGGCCTTGAACCCACACTGGGGCTTTGCACCACATGGATGCAGCTTACAGCCAGAGCTCTTAGCAAGAGGGAAGTCTTTGTTGCTTGCAAGGCAATGCAAGAGCCTGTCTTCTCTGTCCCCCACTTATTCCTCCCTTGCAGAGAAAAGTGATGGGATGCCATTTTCCTCAATCTTCCCTTCCCTCCCCACATTGAAGGGGCTGGAGAAACTGCTGCCAGATGTCTGGAGCACTTCATCAAAGCTGCTGTCTGCACAGCAGTCTGTGAGCTGCTCAGCTGGCCAGAGCTCAGAGTACATCACTGCTGCTGAAACAGACTCCCTGGTTGCAGGGCCCCTCAACAGATTGAGAATGAAGTCCCCTTGCAAACTAATGGGACAGTTGTCACAGTGCCTGGATAAAGGTGTAACTCCAGGTGCCCCTGGATTTGCCCTTACCTGCCATCCTGTTTTGCTCCAGAATCTTTGAGGACGTGGTTCCAGCCATCCGGAAGTGGCGGGAAGCGGGGATGAAGGTCTATATCTACTCTTCAGGCAGCATTGAAGCCCAGAAGCTTCTGTTTGGATATTCTACAGAAGGTGATATCCTAGAGGTAGATAACCTTACCACCTTCCTTACAGCTTCTCCCTCTGCTGAGCGCTCCCCTCCCACAAGCCCCCTTGCTGTAACACTTGGTGAATGAAGTCTGGGACAGGAAGTTGGGGGAGTGGGTTTGACCCACGGGAGTTAAGCTCAGCCAGTTGACTCTGCTGGCACAGCTGCATTGGTCCCTGGTTCCCATGGTAGAAAGGAAAGGGGAGGGCTCACTCAGGAGCGAGGTTTAGCCCTGCTCTTCAGGTGGCATTCAGCAATGACCTGTGCTTCTCCCTCTCTTTCAGCTCTTTGATGGCCACTTCGATACCAAAATAGGCCCCAAGGTAGAAAGTGAGAGCTACAGAAGGATTGCCGCCAGCATTGGGTGCGCCACCAACAACATCCTCTTCCTGACGGATGTCCCACGAGGTAGGTGGCCTGCCAGTCCTGCTGCTCCTCACCTGTGCAGAAGAGGCAGGTGCTCTTTAAACATGTGCTGCTGACTTGTCCCAAGCACCCCAGAAACGCTGCACAAACCGCTTTGCTTCAGCACCTCCCCTCTAGCTGTTGCCATCCTCCCTCCTTACACACCCGGGCTTGCACACAGCAGTGGGATGTCTGTGAGCAGCACTGCAGTGAGGGAAAATAGGTCAAGTAGAAAACCTGCCTTTGCACCAGCAAGCAAGGAGAGACTGTTAAAGCGGAGCAGAGCATTTGCTGAAGCAATTGGCCTGTCCCAGTTACAAACAGGGTCAGTGGCTTGACCCGTGCTCAGGGGAACTGATGTAAAGCTGTGCTGCTACGTGGCACATGCTGGTGGCTGGTTCTTTGTGCCACTTACGGTTAGGTTGTGTTCAGCAGCAGGAAAACATTCCTCCTGGTTGCCAAGACTTGACCCCTGGAAAGCCAGGATTGGGAAGCTAATTTAATGGCTTGTCTTTGATGGAAACATCTTTCTGGTTGCAATCTCAGGCTAAACCAACTCAGTCCCCAGGAGTCAGCCCTTACCTCTTCCCCAGCCCTCCCAGAGCTGCTGGGAGCTTGTAGTTACCTCCTTTTCCCTGGATCACCTCCTTAGTGATCACCTCTTGTACTCAGGGAGCAAAAAGAAGCTTGTAAGAAGTCACTGGGCCAGAGAGGGGTGTGAGTTTGACTCACTAACACCACAGCCTGACCACAGCCCAGCTACCCTGTGACAGGAATCCAGCTGGAAGGTGCCTTGAACAGCCATCAGCTGGGAGAGGGGAGGGGATAGTGAGGCAGCCAGCTCCTGTCCGCTCATGTTACCTGGCAGCTACAGCCATCCACAGCAGGTCTGCCAGGAGCTGGTTCCTCTCTGGAGCCCTGCAGCACCACGTGCAAACTGCGCTTTCTCAGTCTCAACCTTTAAAAGCATTTCAGTGCTTTGGAGATCTTCAAGCCTTAAAGACCTTGATGTGAAGAGGTCGGTAAGCAGGTCTCATCTCCACTCTCCCCACCTCTGTTTGTTTCAGAAGCCAATGCGGCCGAGGAAGCGGATACTCACGTGGCTGTGGTGATCAGACCAGGCAACGCAGGACTGACAGACGATGAGAAGTCGTATTACAGCCTCATCTCGTCTTTCACCGAACTTTTCCTGCCTTCCTCCACTTAGGGAAAGCGGTGCACGCACAAAAGACTGTGCTTCACCTGCATTGTCCTTGTGAAACATTAGGTAATTTTGTCCATAATAAGAATTCAAAACCAAATCCACATCATGTCTCGGACCCACAACCAGTGCAGGCAGGTACGGATGGACAGTACGGTGTGGGGTCCCTTGCGCAGCAGGACGGAGGCCTGCTGCCAGCTGGAGCTGGGAACAGGGTGAGGAGCAGTACCCATGGGCCCTGCTGTTCCTCCCCTTTCCTGGCTAGCAGTTAGCTAAGGAGATGCTTCCTTCAGAGTCACCCACTGAAATCTGGTGCTGAGATGCCCCACCATGAGCTCTGTCATTTTTAGCAGCAGTCTGCAAGCAAGGCTTATGTCCCCTTGTCCCAGAGGGACCCCTGAGGACCACGAGGGGATACGATCTCCTCCCTGCAAATGGGGTTGCTGGCTAAGTCAAAACTTTCAAAGTTAGGATTCCCAAAGGAAAATGCCAGCTGTGGGCTGTAACACAGTAGCTGACACAGAAAAAGCCATCCCTTGCTGCAGGCAACCTCTTTAGACAAAAAACAACATATATCCTGGCTATATCTGCAGCAGGTCTAGGTACAAAACAGTACAACTTGCATAAGGAAGCTGCTTAGAGCTACACAGCCAGCCTACCAGAATGAAGTAGAGTATATATAAGTATAGCTTTAAAAATTAAATTCTGGACACACTCCACTGCTGCACTGTGGTGCTGGGCTATAGGATATAATTGGCTGAACACCAAAGTCAGCTTGACTGCATTTCTGAAGTATCTCAGCATTAACCCATGGAGCTCCTCCTCAGTAGCCAACACCACCCAGTCACCCATTCATAGCACTGGTCAGCTGTGGGCAGACCTTGACAAACTGCTCCCAGGGGGGACATCCTGCTGCATTTAATGAGAATTAAAACCCTGACCTGTTCACCCTACCTAAATTGTGCCAATGTATATCAGATGGTCATGGAGCTTTTCCTAATACAGTAAATAAAAAACCAATTTGGCTTTCATTGTGTTCACTCCATCACAGTATTTAGCCTTCCTGTCTATCACCAGTGATCCCAGCACTTAAAGGCAAATTATTTTTTTTTTAAAATCTGCAAACACTTTGTTGTCCTGCTTTCACCTTCCCCAGTCCTTTCTCTGAAGCAGCAGCCTTGTCCTGCCAAGGAAGCTGTATTACCTCACTGACCACTTTAGGGTTTCAGCTGGGGCTCAGTGGGGGTGCAGGAGTGAGAGCCACAGAGGTTATACCTGGTAGGAGTGGAGGCAGAGGCAATCTGAAATCCCTGTTCCCTGCTCCTGGCACTTTGTGCATGGGTGTCACTTGCTGTGTACTGAGAACTGGCACTTGAGCTTGCCCTCCCAGACAGACAAAATACCAGATTAACATGTGTGCTGCCTTCCTGAGCTCTGATCTGCACCTGCCGCTCTCCCTGTTGATGGAGGCTGCTGTGTAAAGGACAAGCAAGAGATGGGCGTTTGGGGAGGAAACCACATCATGCCAGCACTGCCCTTCTAAAACTTTGATAGTACCAAGGTCAGGCTGTAGGGCAGCTGGTCTTGGATGCCTCTCTGGGCTGTGTAATCAGTGTGATCCTGCTCCTAGAAAGAGCCAGCTAATTAGTGCTGTTACAATAAGTGTATCTGCATGGCTAAATAGTTCCTGGCTTCCTTAAGTGATACTGTTAATCATTACACTGTAAATACTCACCTTTTGTTTTGCCTTTGCCGTCAGAAAGCTATGCTTGGGGTAGGGGACAAAAATAAAACTCACTTTCTCCATAAAAGCACTTTATTTAGTGGTCATGTTTCAGTGTATTATCAGTTGTCACTTAGTTGTACTGAAATGTGCTGTTAGAAATACTCTAAGAAATGTACAGAGTTATCACTAAAAACCTGAAGTTCAGTTTGGATTGCATATAGGAAAAGGAGACAAAGGAAAAAAAATAATCACATCATCATTTTTTCCCTTTGATAAAATTACAAAATATAAAATGATAAAATGAAAGTATTAATTGATTAGGGAAACAAAAGTCACAGTGGACTATTTACAGTAAAACACCCTTACAACAAATTGCTGTTTTGTGCTCCATATGGATTGAGTGAGTGTGCCTATGTAAGAGGATCCCCACCTGTCCATTCTCCAGACTGTCCATGCCCAGGAGGAGCTCCCTGGATGAGCTGCTGGGGAGCCCAGCACCTTTCACTGCTGTGTCCTTGGGCCACCCTCAGCACATCCTTCCAGGAAAGCTTTCCACTAACGACACTGCTTCAAGGAGGAAGCCTTCAGCAATCCACATCAACCCTCTGTTGGCCAGAAGTGCTCTGGATTTATAACAGCTGCCTGAGAACAAATTTTGGTGCACAGAAGATAAAGGGCTGGCTGAAAGCTGTCTACTTACATTAGTTTGTCTCAACTATTTCTCCCTTCAGGAGAGGCCTCTGACCTTTGCAGAAGACTGCCCTTGTACCTTTTCCCTGTCTTGTCAGAAATGCCACAGAGCAGTACAGTTCCCCTTCAAAGGCCTTTTCCTACCATATTAATTTCTGCTTATTTTCCTGCAGCTCAGACAAGATGCCAGCTTAAACTGAGTCTGATTTGTGGAAGAAAATAGGAGCCATGTTCATGAGAAGCAAGTCCCATCACTCCCCTTCCCAAAATGAGGTTTTCAAATGAGCTTTGAGCTCTTGCTTTTTCTTTGAAAACAGACCTTCTGTTTGAAAACCTCCCTTTAGGAAGGGAGAATCCTGTCTGGTTTTGCTATTCCCTTTTTTCACCTCCAGCCCTCAGGCCATATCACCCAACCTCGGGGGCAGAACTGCCTCCCTGCACCTTGGAAGCCCATGTAAACCTGTGGCAGACTCCACTCACGACAACTGACCACACTGAGGGGTCCAGAACCCAGGCCTGTCAGCATGTCTGAGGTTTGGCTTGTAAGTGCACAAGGAGCAAAACCAAACCTTGTGTCCAGAGCCACCTGCAGTGGTACTGTTCTCATTGCAGACAAGCCCAGAGTCTCTAACACAATGTTTTCCCCCTCAGTGAACACAAAAAAAAAAAAAAAAAAAAAAAAAAAAGCAAAAGTTTTGAAATACTATACACAATGTGTGGTGGAAGCACTACACACTTAGAAAGAGCAGCCTTTTCTGGGTCATCTTCAGAGCACACAGACATTCTCACCTTAATTCAGCACCTCACTTCCCCCAGTTGAGTCTGAGCCATGAAGCCAAGCACAGCACCCCACTGTGTCATCTCCTCTGGCCTGGGGACGATCTGCCCAGCTACAAGGCAGCATTGGCCAAGTCTTGCTTCCTGATCACAGCACAGTTTCTTCCAAACCCAGATTTACCATCAGCTGCTTTCCAGGCCCGCAGAAATGCCTGCCTGCTTGCCAGAAAAGCCAGTTGGGGTCTTCCACGGTCTGATTCCAAATTCTGAAGAAACAGATGCTCTTTCTCGCCCTTCCAAGTTACCCCAGTTGGCAGCAAAGAAAACAACTCGGGAAAGACACAGAAGATGCAGTCTGGTGACTCAGGAAGGCTCCTGAAGACTCTTGGTGCCCAGAGAATTCTGCTTCTGTCACCACCTCCTCTGCAGAGTAGGCTCAGAAGGACCTGCCTCGGAGAGGCATTGCAAGGACTGGCTGTGGAACGTTTTGAACAAGAGGTGTGACAGAGCCACTCAGTCCCTGGTAGCATAAACTAAACAGCTTGTGCTTTCTCATGCTGCCACTGAGAGGGATCCGCTCCTCTTCCAGTGAATACCTATTTTTGTTTGGCTCTTAGTGAGACAGCCACCCCTCAGAGCCCTTTGGCAATACGATCATGATTGCACATGAAAACAAACTCATAAAAAAAGTGTAAATGAGGTTATGTTTAACCCATGAGACCACACCTGCCCCCCTCCCCCCTGCCAGAGGACAGGCTACACCTGATCTGTTTGGTACTCGGAGGCTTCTGATAAGCTTTCGGAAAAGCTCAGAAAGTTTTCCTGGTATTCAGAGCAAATGATCTCAAATCTGTAATGCCTGAACTCCACTGCAAAGGTGCCGAAGTAGCACAGGAAGCACATCACCAGGCCCCACTGGATCCTGGAAGCGTGCATGTGAATGCCCTGCGCCATGAGGATGAAATCTGGAAGAGGAAGGGTCAAGGAGAACTAGTGAGAGCAAAGACACCGACCGGTATGAGAGAAAGCCAACAGGGAAGACAATCTTAAACAATCAAAGTCACACAGATGACAGTCAACCCATCCAGCCATCATGAGGAGAGTGTGAATGGGATGCCAGAGAAGAAAGGGATGTCAGGTGTCCAGTGATGCCCATGGAGCACAGCAGCTCTCCTATACCAGGGCTTCCTGATCCCAGATCAGGCTGATAAACATTTTGAGAGGGAAAGATTTAGGTGCAGAGAAGTAAGTGCCTTGTTCAAGCATCCAACTAGCCAGGGACAGAACCAGCAAGCCAGGGATCTGGCTATGGGCCTCTACCTGCCAGGAGCCTCCCAGTGGGAACTGGATCAGAACTCTGTACCACAGGCAGTGGGAACACCTTTCAACCTACACTATGAAATCTTTCATTCTCTTTAGATCACCTGCAAAATCATCCCTTCCTTTGAAAACTGGAAGCATCACTCTACACAGTATGGCATGTTATACTGAGAGGAAAAAGAACACTGTTGGGGCCAGAAACTGTCCTCCAGGCTCATGTGCCCATGTGCTTGGACTGCATATTGCCTGGCATCAGGGTCTCACTGCTGTGCCTTGGATTGTGTTGCAGCACTCCACAAAAGCAATTCTGAGCTTCCCTAAAGCAGAGGACACCTTCCTGAGCTGAGGACCTGCCCTAGCCCAATGCACATCTCTAAACCTACCGTCTCCCATGTCTGTCAGGATTTCCTCTGCACTCCAAGTGTGCAGGATCACACATCTTCACAGGTAAAACAAACAAACAAGCAGCCTCTCCCATGCTTTAACTGCACAACAGCAGGTAATTGGAGACTTTTCATCTTGGGCTTAGTGTAAGCAATGAAAGCTTCACTTCAGCAAACAGCATTTTGTGTCTGGCTTTAAGGATCTTCTACTTTTCCTGTAGTGCAAGAGCTATGCACAAACTGCATGGAACAGGGAGCCAGCCCCTGGCCATTGCAAAGCTGGCAGGAGGGTGCAGAACAGGACTCCTGCCTCAGCCTGCCCCCCTTCACAGAAGGCCTTCAGTGCCTCAGTGCTGAGCAGCCAGCTGGGAAGGGCTGGGAAGAGCTGTAGAGGGCTGGGCACACCCAGCGTGTCAGTACAGGAGCAGCTATGCCCTGGCTCACCTGGCTGCTCCTGCTCCCAGCTTAGCGGAAACCTCTGGAGACGTCAGCGCAGCCGGAGCTCCCCGCATGCAGCCCTACCCCAGACACACAGTCAGGAGATATTGGCTTGAGGCAAGGGTAGGAGGGGAGCACCACAAGAACCCTGCTTCTGCCACGTTATCTACACCAAAGCCTGATGCTCAGCTACAAATTTTTTCAAGTAAGCTCAAGAGGTGACTGATGTCACATCTTCATGTCAATGTGCTATTCCTCTGGACACTGGCTGAAACGTTCAAACCTAGACAGGTCAATAAGGAATTGTTTTAAGAACAGGCTGTTTCCCATAAAGGAGGATAAGCTTATTCCTCAGCATTTATTCCTGCTCTCTTGTTTAACCCAGCACTAATGTTGATGCAACTATGCATTGAATGGATCCACCCCAAATAAACACCCAGAGCACGTCAGTGCTGGTGCGAACAGAAGGGCTGGAGTGGGGCTGACAGGCACAAGGTGTAGAGGAAGCCACACATACATCCAGTCTGAGTGACCACAGACCCCACAGCCCAAATCCCATTTGTAAAGCACTTAGTTTTAACCTGAAGCCCATGTCATCCAGGAGCTCTTGACTGTGATAGCTGTCTTAAAAGGCAGAGCTGGATATAACACTCTGGAGCATTTCAACAAACACGTCAAAATCTTTTCATCATCAGAAACCCAATTTCTTTCACTGTTCCTTTGTTCTCCTGGGAATTTTTATCTCAATATTTTTCATAGTCTTAAATGCTACTGTGTAGGTAAGAGTGGTGCCATTAAATCGCACAGATACTATTCAATATTGTAACCACTTTGGATATCACTAACTAAGAAGCTTTAGAAACATTTATGAAGGAACTGAGCCCATCTGTGAAGCGGTGCATCCTGGTAAAACACAAGTAGCAAAATGAGCCAATCATAGAGCAGTGCCATGAAGACAAACTGAGTAGCATTCCTAAATTGTTTGAGATGCTAGGGCAGATGTGGGAAGAGCCAATGTTCCCTGCTGCAGAAAGCATTGGACACATACGATACCTGGATTCCCAGGGAGCCAGACAAAAGGATACAGAGCACCACACAGAGGGTGATGCTGGCTGAGAGAGCAACTCGTGGAATCCCGGCTTTCCGCCCCTCATTCTTCAGGTTGATCTTGAGGGTAAGGGCAGACTGGATCCAGCATGCCAAGGTTCCAAAGCCAAAGGTCAGCGATGTGCCCACGTTGTGGATCTCCTCATCGTTGGAAAGCTAAGAACAAACAAAACGGTGATTGTTTGAACACCACAGGAATTATTGGATAGCTAATTGGATTGCTGCTGAGGTGGGATGGGGGAGAGTGAGAATCACTGAGGTGTGAGGCAGAGATGCTGTATCATTTCTTCTGGCAGAGGTGTGAGGTGTAACATAACCAAGATGAGCTGACAGCTGTCACAGTTGAGCAGATCACCTGCCCACAGCTCAAGCACAGTGGAAAATGCAGTTGCTTGAGGACTGCCTCCACAGCTCCCTGACAAGACTCGCAAACGCAGAGCTCCGAAATAAATCCTTCCCTGGCTCAAAGCAATGGTCGGGGCAGGCAAGGACAACCCCCTGGGTCTTGTACAGCTCCTTGCAATGGATGCAAATTGTGCAGTCTTCAGTGCCAGCTGCAGGGAGCAGTGCTGCCTGGGGCAGTGGGTAGCCAGAGCCCTGACACCTCCACCGAGCTAGCACATGCCAAAACACAAGTACATGCTCCTGGTTTGGCAGATTTCTCCAACCAAATTCCCTGTCCTGCCCATCCTTGACCATTGGGATCTGAGGCAAATGAACCCAATCTCTCTGGAGTGCAAGTGCTTCTCTGTTCCTTGGGCTGCCATGTCTCACAGGGCACAGTGGCTGTGCAATACTGCAAGGCTAAAAGGCAGCCAGGTTCAATAAGCAAGAGTCTGCAAAGAGACCCCTTGAGGCTGCAGATCCATTCACCAAGTCCAATATTAAGCCAAACAATTTCCCTTTCCCCTCTGCCTCTGAGGCTTTTTCAGAAAAAGAAACCATCAGTCTGTAATTTCTTTCTGCAGCCTCAATTCCCGTTCGGTGATTTTACAAATCCCTATCAAATAAGACACAATCTTCAGGATAACAATCTTGGTGCTGTGCCTCCATTGATCCTCTCCTCTCTATCCTGAGTTTTTTCTAAGGGTAGGTCCAAATCATACTACAGGCAAAAATAACATTGAGCTGCCTTTCCCAGGGTAGTCTGCACTGCAAAGGACTCACAGTTATAATGTTCCTCTAAAACAACCGATCTGTAATTTTCCAGAAATATGATTTAATGCCACATCCGTCTTAGCAGTCAGCTTAGCACGGACTATGTTCTCATTACCACATGCTTTCACATCTGGCAAAAGATCTAAGCAAGGATACAGATGACTAACACAGAGCGGATAATTAGTTCAGAATTTATAACCTGGAAGACCAGGTCCATAAAAGTCAAATTATCTCACACCGCATTCATAAGGAAAAAAGAAGTCAACTGTAAAAGACACAAAGTTCCTGCAATTACTCTATAACCCAAGGGGGTACTCACCCTTTAGAAAACAAGTACCTTTTCATATTGGCTCCCTGTCTGCAAAGCGAGGAAAGTAGCCTACACTGACCTTTCTCAGTTCCTGCCATTATTGGGGGTCATTACTTGCACCCCAGGGAGAGGGAGAGCATCAGAGTCAGCAAAGAGATGGGGAAACCCAAGTGCTGCTGACTTGAATGCTTTGATTTTCTCTGCAGACCTAACAGACACACCCATGAACGGTGAACACAGCAGACATCCATCCCTACAGATGTGGTAGATGTTTGTTTGTATAATGTTGCAAAGATCGAGAATGGGAGGGCCCTCGTCCAGGCGCCCATCATATTAGAAATCATAGCGCTCCTCTACCGTGTCCCTCTCCTGGCAGGTCTAAGAATCAGCAGGAGGCAGATTTAAAGCAACATATATTCTAAACGAAGGACACTGAACTGTCTGCTAAATCTGTATGGGCAGCTGTGCATCTGTTCACACAGACGCGTACGTAAACTTCCCGCTCCATCCTTTTACCCAGGACCATCTGTGCCAACTCCCACAGCTCAAAAGATTCAAGGAGGTTCCTGCTATGGCTCTGGACAGGTCAAGTGTAAGCATGCAGGTGAAAATCCTGCTGGAAGTACAAGAAAAATTATTGCAGCTCTTCATCTCAGCATGTCACTGGAGCCACGCGAGCGGCAGACAGAGGTGGCAGAGCAGGTACAAAGGGGGCTGGGGCACAGCCAGACATGTTATCTCCTGAGCTCACATCACAGGTAGTTCAAAGACCTAAACAGGTCTACTGGAAAAGCAGGAAACTCACATCACAGACAGAGCAGTCCAAGCCTGCAGTGCAGTACCTGAAAGTTGCCGAGTAGGGTCATCCCAAAAGAGGCCAAGCACAATGCCACCAAGCCGCTGACGTTCAGCCAAGGGTTTAGCACCTTTGGCTTCAGCTGAATGAAGCGCAGGACAGCCACAACAAGCGCTGAGAAGGAAACAGAACGCAAGGTGTGTCATTAGGTAGAACCTGCTGCAGTAAACAGCTGGCTGGGGGCTCACAGATCCCTCCCCATCTCTGCACCCAGAGGGGAGAGTTCACTGCAGGCCAGCTATCTTAGTGCTTCTGCATGGCCCCCTCCCGCTTAGTCAGGGACAAGACTAAAACCAGGGGGCATTTCTCTTGTAGTCTGGTTACACTGAGCTCCAGGCTTCCTGTTGTCACGATGTTTTGTCTAGGAGCTGGGTTGCAAATTTTCTGGGGGAAAGAACACCTTCCTGTTTGCCTGTGAAGCTCTCAGCACATAGTCTATCACATAGACACCATGCATTCATTTTGTGGCAGCTGGGCTTCCACTGTTTCACTCCACTGTCGAGCTCTCCTGGGGGAGGTATGTCAAATCCCACTTGTATTAAAAATGTATGAATGGCACACACATATTTCTGCAGGTTTTACCATAATGCCCACTGCCTCCTCTCCTCCTTTGGAACAAGTTTTGTTGCCACGAACATAAGCCAAAATACTGCACTAATTTTCCATGAAGAACAGAACAACAGTCCTTCCAAGGTTACAATTACCCCAAGTGCTATATGATACATGATAGATACGATACATATGATATTACATAACCCCAGAAGATATTAAAATTTTATATTCTTCCCCTCCATAGAGAATGCTGCATGGAATAACACAGAAAGCCAGGCAAACAGTTGGCCTTCAGGGGGGATTAAAACCAGACCACTAAAAAGCTATTTAGTTAAACAGGCAAATTTCCTGGTTGCTGTCAAACACCTTCTCATGCTCATGCTCAAACTGATAGCACGCAGGTCATATTGCTGTAAATCGTTTGCCTTAGCAAATTAGATCTGTATTTTCCACAAAACCTCTGGTATAATACCAAAAACATAGTTTAGGAAAACAAGAGCACTGTAAGTAAAAAATACCCACTTTCGTGCAAACTGCAAATGACATTTCAGTTCACTGTCTTACAATTTTCCCTAGTAAATCAATCCACTCCAAATCCTTGAAAACAAGAGAACTCTGTTCCCCTAAAAATGGGGATTTCTTTTTTTCATCCCCAGCTAATTGTCAGGGACAGCCACCCTGTGACTACTTGAGCTCACATGTAGGAACTTTTTCATTTCTATTCTACAGTTTCATTTCTATTCTACAGAATCTTGAAATTATGTGATCTTTTTCTAAAACTCGGTAGGAATTACAAAAGAGATTTTAAAGTATTTTGTGCAAAAAAATGGCATTCTCAATTTCAGTAATTCCTACATTTCTAGTAGGTTTCTGTAGTTTTTCTCTCCTATAGCTTTGACACAACTAAAGTGGCCAGAGGTACAAGCTAAAAGCAGCTCTCAGAAGCACACAAATACAGCAGAGGAAAGTCTGACTTTATCTGCAAAGCAGATATTAGAACAGAAGAGACTATTTCTGTTGGAAGGGATCCACAACAATCATCTCATCCTACTGATGACAAATTCAGGGCTGACCAAAAGTTAAAGCATATTATTAAAGGGCAGTCTCCAGATGCTTCTTAAACAATGACAGGCTTGAGGCATTGACCACTTCACTAGGAATCCTGTTCCAGTGTTTGACTACTCTCTCAGTAGAGAAACGTTCAGTCTAAACTCCCTCTGATGCATCTTTTAATCATTCCATTGTGCCCTGTCACTGGATCCCAGGGAGAAGAGATCACCACCTCCCTCTCTCTGTCCCCTCCTCAGGAAGCTTGAGAGAGCAAAGAGGTTACCCCTCAGCCTCTTTGTCTCCAAACTAGACAAACCCAAAGTTCCTCATAGGACATTCCTTCCAGCCTGTCCACCAGCTTTGTCACCCTCCTCTGGGCACATTCAAGGACCTTCACAGCCTCCTTAAGTTGTGGGGCCCAGAACTGCACACGGTATTTAAGGTGAGGCTGCACCAATGCTGAGGACAGTGGGATAATCACCTCTTTTGAGGGGCTGATTGTGCTGTGTTTGATGCACCCCGGGATGGGGTTTGCCCGTTTGGCTACTGGGGCAAACACTTCTGACTCACACTGAGCTGCTGTCGACCAGCACCCTCAGATCCCTTTCTGAAGGGCTGCTCTCCAGCCACTCCTCTCCCTATTTATATTTGAGCCCAGAGTGACTCCAACCTAGGTGCAGGATGGAGATTTGGACTTGTTAAATTTCATCCCATTAATCACTGCCCATTGTTCCAGTCATCTAGAACTCTCTGAAAGGCATCTTGTTCCTCAAGAGATCCAACAGGACATCCTCATTTGGTATCATCAGCAAACTTGCTAATGGTGCCTTCACCTTCTGCATCCAGATCATTGATAAAAATATTGAACAGAACTGGCCCTAGTGATTGCATTATTCTTTAAACATGTCCAGAAGATCTCCATAATTTTTCCAGGAACTGAGGTTAGACTAAGAGGTTTGTAGTTCCTCAGGTCTTCCCTCATGCCCTTCTTGTAGACTGGAATAACACTGGCTGGCTTTCAGTTGGCAGAGACCTCCCCAGACTCCCAAGACCTTTGGTAGATGACTGAGAGGGGCCCTGCCAAAACATCCACTAGCTCCTTCAGGACTCCGGGATAAATCCCATCAGGACCAAGGGACTTGTGAGCATTCAGCTGATACAGCTGGTCCCTCACAGTTCCAGTACCTACAAATGGAAAATCACTGCTCCTGCACTTGTGGTCCTCTGACTCAGGGGACTGGGCAGCTCAAGGTCCATCAGCATTACTAAAGACTGAGACCAAAAAAAAAAAAAAAAGGCATTGAATGCCTCCACTTCTTCTTCATCCCTATTAGTCAGGTTACAAGTCTTCAACAAGTATCCATCCAATATTTTCTTTAGATCTCCTTTTGCCACTGACATATTTACAAACACCCTTCTTGTTGTCTGAAACTACTCTGGCCGGTTTCAAATCTAACTGAGCTTTCCCATCTTCTCCCTGCACATACAACCCACAGCTCTGAAATCTTCCTGGGAAGCCTGACCTTCCTTCCACAGATCACACACTGGCTTTTTCCTCTTGAGTGCCACAAGGAGTGCCCTGCTCAGCCAAGCTGTTTTTCTGCCCCACTTCTCGACCGCAATCCCATACAGTGGGATTGCCTGGCCTTGTGCTTCTAAAAGGTGGTTCTTAAAGACTGACCAGCAACTGTGGAGGCCTAAGACCTCAAAAGCATACTCCAAGGGTATTTAGGGGGACCACTCTGTTGTCCTTTTTTCTCATTACAGCAAAAATTCTAAACCATTCCATGATCACCATGCCCAAGGCAGTCACCCACCATCTCATCTCCCACAACACACGTGCAGTCTGGAGGTTATATTTCCCTAGTTATATTTCTTTTTTTGCCACGGGAAGAAGCAGCAATGAAAGTGCACAGTTTAAAAGATTTCACACCAACACATTCCAGAACAGTATGTATGGGATATTACTTCTGTTTCAGTGACTCTTAAACCGAGAAAGAAACATTCCACTGGTGGTTCCTACCTAGAAATGCCGCCATGTTCATGACTTGACTAAACACACAGCTTGCAGGAGGTGCATCACCTGCAATACTTGAAAATATAAAGTGTGTCATTGTAACTCTAGGATGGTAAAGACACATAAATAACAACCATTATCAGAAGGGTAACTGGAAGAAAATAATTCACTTACCTTATATAAGGTGGTCTTTTGGGACCAGGTTTCCTAAGAGACATAGGCATAGGAATAAAGATTCAAGGTTTTCTTTTCCATTTAGCTTTAATTGTTTTATTATTTTAAAGAAACAAGTGATTGAACATAAAGCCACAACCAGCTCTTACCTGTCTGGTACATTTAGTGGGAGAATTTTGTTATCTTCCACTGCTATAAAGTACCTGTCAAAAAGAAAGAAAAAAAAAAGATGTAAGTAGTGTAAAACCTCATCCTGGCTTTCATTCCAAATATCACCCAAACAACACATTAAGTGTCTCAAAGCTCCCTGGTAGGATCTGCTGGAGGCAGCCTGTGCTTCTCTCTGCTCAAGCAGGCAGTTTTGCTTATTTCCCAGCCTAGCTATGTGCCTTCCTTTGTGTTGCATCTGGTTTGCAGGTCAGGTAGACAAAGAGGGTCACTGAACTGAGCTGCCTTAAAAATAACCAGCCAAGGCAATGTTTTCATTTTTAATTTGAATAATTTGATTCATCAGGTTTACCATGGTCCTCCTTCCACAAAAGCTGTTTTAATACAGAGGGGATGGGACAAGAAGAACAACAAGCAATAGAGGTCAGACAAAAGGCTTAAGCTGCCCCTGCTGCTGAAAAACAACATCCACAGACCATGGCCAAAGCCACATCTTACAACATAAATGCTTCTCACGCTGAGCATAGCTGCTAATCACACATTTATTGCTCTCAAATTCATGCTGCAGTCATCTGCCTGCATGCTTGGAGAGAGTCCAGCTCAGGGAAATGCATGTCTTGTGTGCATTTTGGTAAGGAGCGTTAGGGAGAAAGTGAGGTGTCAGCATTAAGCTGCTGGCAGGTTCAGTGCAGTGCTGGATGCTGCAGATTTCGAGTTTCCACCCCAAAGCAGGGCCTAAGTGTTTCTCCAAGAGGTCTGCTGAGTCATTCAAAGAAAACATGTTTAAAGGGAATATTTGCATTTTTGTCTATCCCATTTCAGGCAGCTCCCAGGAACACGTGCCAGGAAGAAGGCAAGGTCAGAAGCTTGGCCTGGAGAGCATAGAAACTCAGAGATAAAAATGTGATCCTCCAAGCCATGAACTGGCAGAGACTGGCCCCTGCCCCTGTCGTGCGCCTTCCCAGCCCCACAGTAACTCCAGGACACAGCATCCCCAAAAGACTCTCTGTACTGAGACGCAGACCACACCTCAGTGGTACTTCAGACTGTCCCAGCCTGACTTGCTCTCCCAAATAACCGTCAGGAGAAAACTTACACTATCCATAATCCAGCTGATGTAAACAGGGTAAAGACTAGAGGTAAAAACATCCACACGCTGCATTTCTTCCCATCCATACCTGCTGGAAACAAAGAACAACGTAAAAACGAAAGAAAGGAGGGGGCAGAGGTACCCACCCACCTTGGCCCCCCTCGTTTGAAAGCACAAAGAGCATCCACACAGAAGGTGACAAAGCATCAAGTTCCTAATGGCCACTGCAAACCTTTCACACTGTCACTACTGGCATAAGGGGTTAAGCTGCTGCACACAGGCAGCATCATCCACAGGGTGCATAAAAACCAGGGCACAAACAGCCTGGGGCTGTGGAGCAGGAGACTTTTCAGACACACCTACAGAATCTGAGGGGGTTTTCAAAGGATTTTTCCTGAGCATTTTGCACAAGGTGACACCACAAGACCCGCAGCCCTAATTCCCTACTACTTCCCACCGGCACAAGGCAAAGCAGCCTCCTACCCAGGATCATTACCAATTCCACACGCTGCCCCAGCAAAGCCTGCAGCAGGAGGAGAGAAGGATGCACGTGCTGTGTCATAACCTCACAAAGCACACCACCGGCTCCCATCCCGGCCACAGTAATCAGCCAAAAATAATGTTTGGCCACACCCAGAGTGAAGCCAGGCTGATTGCCGGCACCCAGAGTGCTGTCAGGAGTCAGGATGAGGCGTTACAACTGGATGCAGGCACTTTGAAATCCTGCCTGTGGCGTAAGGATGCTGCGTACACCACCTCCCGAGGAAACATCTGTCCTCCAGGCAAGATCACACTGGGTGAGCATCTGGAATGCCAGGGCTGTTCCTGTAATATGTGCCATTCAGAAATGCTGCTGTGTTGCTGTGCTGCAGACACGGAGAGTCCTGTCTCCCTGCGAGTCCTCTGACAACGGATCAAGTATTTCCTTATGCTCTGTCCTCCCCCATACATGTCCCTCCCAGCACTGGCACAGCCAAGAGACAGAGAGTGAACAGCATGAGGCTCATGGCTCCAGCACCTGCTTTACTTTCCCCAGAGCAGCAGTACCTGTGCCCCTGCACTCTGCTTCCCTCCCATAGCCTGCTGCAGGGCAGGCATTTCCTGGGGTCACCAAGGCCCACACGGGACAGCGAGGCACCCTGGGGTGCCAGGGCAGCTTGGAGATGATGGCCTTTCACTAAAGCCTGCTTGTATTTGCAGCTTAATTACCTCATCCAGGTAAAAGGTCCTTAAAGCAATGACTCTCCCCTTTGCCCCAGAGAAGAAAGTGCTCCCACTGTTGTCTTCCTCCTCTCAGCTGCCCTGGCCTTCCTGTATCTGCAGCACAGGAGCCATGGTCTTTCTGGGCTGCTGCCTTGCTCTCTCCCCACTGTGAAGACCCACAGAAGAGAGTAAGCACCCCCACCATGCCACAGCAGCCCCCAGCTCACTGCTCCCCCAAGGCAGCCCCCCCCTGCAAAGGCAATACTGGCTTGACTGCTCAGGGCCCCAGACACCAACTCCCTCTCTGCCTTATAGTGACAGAGGCTGAAGGAATAGAGATGAGGCTCCCCACACTCTTTAGAAGGCATGGCAGCCTCACACTTGCCTCTATAGGTCAGTTGTCTTGTTCTCCCTGCAAATTGCCTAACAGGTGTACAAAACAACACCCTGGCAGTACCCTGAGTCACACCATGCTTGCACAAAACCATGAGGCCGTGATTTGGTGCTGCCTGTATGGATAGCCTCGAGTGAGGCTGAATTCCAAACCTCAAAACACAGAACAGCAATCAGGTAAGGTCTCTTCCCTGACCTGGGAGCAGAGAGAACTGCAGACAGGGACCATGAAATGATGCCAGTATTAAATATGTCGATTTAAAAGGCAGTCAGCTCCGTGCTTACAGATCTTTAGCACAGTCTAACAGATCAGAAGAAATTATCGATGAGGGGAGACTAAATTTCCACACCAATCTCACCTCTTTCCTCTCCTCTCGCACAGGAGACACACAGTGTTTCACAGCTCTGTTCCTGGCACAGCCCCCGCCGCAGCACTTCCAACTATTCCATGAAGTGCTGCCCTTGCCTTTTCCTCCCACTGCTCACCAGCAATGCAGCAGCATCCCTTACCTGGTGTTAGACATTACTCTGGTACTGGGAGACCCGTGCCAGCCATGTCAAAGACCACTTCCAGGTGGCACCTGCCTCACCTGTGCCCCTGATGGACCCTGGCAGCACGGTGCCTAAGTGCCAGTGCCCCACACAAGGAAGGCATAACTGTATCCAGGTTCCCCACTCCTGCCTTGGCTGAAGGAAGAAGGCAGGTAACATCACCTCTAGGTAACTACTGCCATTGATTCTCCTCTTCTCTCTGGTGGTGGCTGGACTAAGCCAAGGTAACACAAATCTTTCAGGTCAGGGGATGGCACATCTTATTGTTTACCCTTCCCCTTTGGAAAGGTACAAAAGATTCATTTACGCAATAAAAGCAAATAGCAGCCATAACACCTGGCTCCATTAATGGGTTGCCACAGCTCCTCCACCTTCCAGCATGCCTCCCAGCCAAAAAACAGCAGCCTTCACAAGCTATTTCACCATTGTCTGTCATGCAGAGAGGGAGGTGGCACGGGACTTTTCCCTCAGGTGGAGCAGTGAGGCAGCACACTGGGACAAGGACTCCACACCAGAATGAAGTGGGGAAATATGAAAATACTGTCCAGATAACCATTACTCTGTGCTGAGCTCTAAAATGGAGCAAGGCCAGGACTAGTACCCAACCTCATCAAAGTCAGAGCAACATGGATACAGATTCACTCCCTTGGAAAACAGCCCTGTGTTTAATATTCACTGTGCCACACAGAGTCCCCTTCCATCAACCACTAACAGAAAATGACATCTGAAATCATTGCATATTAAATGAATGATCAGTGCAGAGCACAGTGTCCTGATGGGAAGCCAGGTCCATAGTTCAGAGGAACACGTTCATTTGAGCCAGTTAAAAGGAACCACCCAGAGAAACAGCCCCCCCAGCACACACCTCATCACAGCTGGTTGGTTTGCACTGAGGACAGAGGACAGCACTCCCAGGGAGAACAAGGACCTGTGTAGAGCCAGGTCTTCACCAGAGCTCAGTGAACACCTCTCAGTGCTGGCCATTGGCACAGCCCAAACATGCTTGAACATGTTTTAGCATCCCCAGAGGATGGTTTAAAACCAGGGCTCAGCTCCTGCAAATTTCTCATTTACTCCCTGCTGTGTTACTCAGGTGCCAGGAACAAGACTACATGTAACCTCAACTTCTCCAAAGGAGAAACCACGGCATGTGCCAAACCTGCCCAGCTTTGCATTAGTGTTCAGCAGATATCACTCTCAGCAGTTGCCTTTGAGTTAACCTGTCCTTTTCAGGGATGTCCCCAGTGTTTGTGTCCTCCAGCCGGGAGACCTCCGTGCAGACGAAGACCAGCACCTCTAACAGCAGCCAGGTACAAGAGAATGAGGAAGGCAAGCATCAGCCTCCTCTGCAACACCACAGCAAATGGTTTAGGCAAAGTAAAATGCCAAGAGCAATAGGAAAAATAGCCTAAATTCTTTGTGGGAAATGTAGAAACAAATTCTTTGACAGTTAATTGCTCCACGGGGATGACGTAAAGCCAACCTTCCTTTCCACAGCTCTGTTCTGCATTGTTGACACAACCAGTGATGCCAAATCTGAGCAGTCAACTCCAGCTGGCAATAACAGCCATCTCTGCCAGCCCGTGTTTTCCCAAATAAACACACTGTGACCAAGAGGCAGTTGGTAATTGCCCACACCCATTTGTCTTCCATTTTTAAGGCTTGCACAGGAAGGCCTTCAGCAACAGAAATCCCTCATGCTGTAATGGATTCACAAGACTAATAAAAATGTTTTCAACTTCACAGCTGAACCCAGCCAGAATCAGCCCACCTCCTCAAAAGCTCACACTGTGGTTTTCCAGTCCCTCTTGACACATGCTCTCGCACCAGCATTGCAAAAACCCTGTCAAGGTGCACTCCTGATGCCAGCTAATATGGATCAGAGTCCAGAATTGCAAAGGGTTTCACATTAGCACGGCCCCGGTGTTTGTCTTGAGAATTTCTCTTAATGCAGGCTTACTCCCTTATCTCCAATTCCATTTTTATGTCTAAATCTGCTCAGACTGTCAGCTGTTTGCTCTGCTTATATTACCACTGCCCCACTACGCACCCTCAACCAATTAAGCTTCCATTCCTCTAATGTACACACTTCAATTACAGCAGGCAGCTCACCAAACATATACTGCTGCTTGATCAAGGTTCATTTAATGTGGACATCTTAATTTCATCTGCCAAGCAAAGTTACAGGCTCTTCCTGAAGCTGCTTTCACCAGAGAACACGAATGTAAGGAAGGACAAAATTACCATATTAACATATATCTTTTTTAAGACTAAAGCATCCAGATGCATTTCAAATGCATAATAAACCAGAGCAACTCTCCTGCATTTCATAGCACAAGGCCACCGAGCTATTTCAGAGAATAGATACGAAGCCAGAAGCACTGGGAGAAGGAGGACACTGTTCAAACCACAGAGCAAGTCATAAAGAATTGCTGCCAGTCAGGAACAATCAAAGGGGAACAAACAAAATTTGTCTTTTGGGGGAGCCCACTATAGCTCTCTGTTTCTTTTGAAAGCAAAAATAACCACAGTCACTTGATACCTAATCACTGTGAGTGGATACAAACCAGCACATTACATAACCTGCCACCCACAAGTCACAAATGCCAACATAACAAAGCAGAGCATTTTCAGGTTTATCTCAAGGTTTGAAGCGTGAGCACACAATGAGAGAGATAAGACGTGACAGAGTCTTGTAAATACGTAACAAAATGGTGGGGTAACAGGAAAAGAAGTGATCCCCTCTGTCAGCAGGGTATGACGTTCTGCTTGCTCCGGGTACCCGCCTACTGTCTCACGGATGTGCAGAAGTGCCATTTTCATTTATTCATATGAGAGGAATGGGAAAAGGTAAAGACATCTCTGGGTTGTGCACGGGGGAAGCAGGAGATGCTTCAGTAACCCTGCAACGATGTTGAGAGGCAATGCTTTCACCCACGGCAACATCCGTGCATGTTTCTTGTCTCGTCTCACACACCGAATGCACTCAGCGTGCTAATGAAATGTTCTGGCCAACATAAACCTATCGGACATAGGAAATGAAACCTTCCAGCCACCAAAAAGCAGGGGGCAGAAAAGGACATATTATTATCCACTTGCCCACATCGCCCCTCCAGGTTTCCCCCACGTAGCTGTCTCCTGCAGTTACGTACAGTTAATTTGTTATCAATTCTCTAAATACACATATACTTACATATATGCACATATAGAGATATATATATATATCCTGAGTGCCTTGGTAAGAAGACCACGCGACTGACAGATTGTCCGACCCAGAGATACTCCTGCAGCACTGCTGGGTCCCTACTGTCCTTCAAGAAGTGCCCTCAGTATTCTGCTTCCTGCTGCCACACATGAGTACTTACAGGCCATTTAGCAACCAGTGTTGAACTGCTGTGTTACAGGCAGAGACATCGACTGTGGACTCTTCTGGGCTGGCTCTGCCCTTCTCGCATCTGGCGTTGTACAGACCAGGCTCACCCCACTTCAAGGCCACGTTCCTGGATGTCATAAAAGAAAAATTAACATAATTTGCCACCGTAGGACCAAAGGGTTCTGCAGGCTTTGACAGCTCTGTGCTCTGACCCATGCACCTACATGAGCCCACACCGACTTCCATGAGGTCCCACTCATACCATGAGCAGGGCTTGGGCAGTCGTGGCCCTCAGCCTGCAAACAGGCCAAAGGAGGCAGAGGCAGGAGCTGGGTAAGGCAGAAGGTACACATCCAGTTCAGACGGAATGAGCTGGGTCAGCAGACAGTGAAACCAGCTGGGAGCAGCCAGGGTGAGCTGAGGAGCACTACATTTTGCAGGTGCTGTGTGTCTGCTTGCCCCAGGGATCCCATTCTGCCTGGGAGCACCCACTGCAAGATTCAGCCATTCTGGCTCCTCGTGACCTCAGAGGCTGCACAAGTCAGGTGGCAACCAGTCCCCTGTGAGTGCTCCCACCATATGTTGGACTGCCCGCATCCCAGGGCAGATATTACTTACCACC
Organism: Manacus vitellinus; assembly: GCF_001715985.3. Taxonomy (NCBI): domain Eukaryota; kingdom Metazoa; phylum Chordata; class Aves; order Passeriformes; family Pipridae; genus Manacus; species Manacus vitellinus. The sequence goes on along the minus strand of NW_021938789.1, from coordinate 56,143,971 downwards.
TCTCCAAGGGCAGATATTTAGGAATACCCACAGTGCCAGTAGCTCAGTGTGCAGCTGCAGTGTGAGCCTCAGGTTGTGCCCTGGGTGGGGGGAATGGCTGGAGCCCCAGGCAAGGGGCTGTGACCTGGCACCAACCCTTTGCCTGACAAAGGGCACAGGGACCTGTGGTGCTGGCCAGGGATGGCCGGTCAGCCAGAGACTCTGTAGGTTACAAAACAGTAAGAAGACCCCAGACTAAATATCACAATTGGAACAGGCTCACAGATTGTGAGGATATAAAAGCACAGGGATTCCTTAGTTCGGGGTCCCTCCCCAGAGGCACCAATTCGAGCTGTTTCTGTCCAGCTATTACTGCAGAATGATTCAATTCTTTAAAGGATCCAGAGATCTGGGACTACGCTATGGGAAACTTGGGGTCCAGGCAGTGAGGAAAACCTGTCAGACTGCCTGAGTGTGGGGTGTGTAGGGAGTCAAGCGAGACACCCATTGGGTCACTGGAACTGCCCACTGTGAAGGGGCTTCACTCCCAGCACTGAAAGTCTCAGGTGTGGGAGTGTGACTGCCAGAGTGGCTCCCGGATGGTCGGACAGGAAAGTTTCCCCAGTACAGAGATGCTCAAGACTGGGCTGCTTTCACCAGACTTCTGAGACACAAAGGAACCAAACCCCATAGTCTCTCACCACTGCCACCACAAGGGCATATTTTTCCCTTGCCCAATCCTTTTGTTTGGGATGTTTATGACAACAGCACTTACCCCAAAGTCCCAGCCAAACCCGAAAGCGAAGAGCTGATGGAAAATGAGGAGGACTATTTATCTCCTCAAAAAATTAAAGACAGCAAAGCTCTCCCTGCTTCAGCTATGCAGTGAAGAAAGAGTCTCTGAAACTGTCTCACTGCTCTGCAAGTAATACACAAATGCAGGCTGGTGTTATGGCAAAGCCCACAAAGTCAGAGGCACTGTGCAGTCTGTCCAGTGATCATCCTCTACCTCAACCACCCCAATGTAATGACCATTGTCTGAACTAGCAAAAAGCACAATGTCCCCTAAAGTACAGAGATCTTGTCAGTGTATTAATAGATTCATAGAGGTGTTTTATTTGCTCCCGAGTTCCAAAAACCACAAACGCCTTAAAGCGTCTCCAATCTGCCCAAGCAAGCAAAGCCAAGACACACATTACACCAGAAGGGGGTAGGAAGCCTGCCCAAAAGGTTTGTCCCATTATCAGGAAAAAAATGTAAGTGTTGGGAGTGGTAAAGAACACTCAACAGGGAGGTGAAACCTGGCAAAGAAAGAGACAGATATGTCATGTTGACTTACAGATAGCTTCGAAGGTAAGGAAAGACACACTAAGCCCAGGGGAACAGCCTTTGCAGAATGTTATTCCTGATCATATTGTCTCCTTTTCCAGTTTACAGATGAGAGAGTACAGGCCCTGGAAGCCCCAAACAGTTCCAGGTTTCCCTGCCTTTCCTATCCTGCCACTGTTTTTTTCCCCCAACAAACACAAGACATACACTCAAGCTACACAGCTTCCCACAGAGTGTAAGGAGGGCTTTTCCCGCCTGTTTACTTTGTCTTCTACCTCTCTTGTCCCTTGTACTCTTCTTCTGTTCATCTTTTGGAAGCATAAGCTCCTTCCTCCACTGCAGTTTGCAGCTCTACGCTTTTGAAGAGATGTTCACTATCCCCAAAGCATTTCCTTCAGTAAATGCCAGTCGGTCTGCACTTGTCATGGGGAAAACACCCAAGGCCTGTGAGCTTTTAGGGAGCGTGGCATAACACACCAAGCTTTCTCAGGACAGTTTTCCCTCACCAGCCTCTTCAGCCTGAGGACTCATGCCTCCTCCACAAAAAAAGAGGTCCTCTTCTCCTTGTATTAACCACCAAGGCCTCTGAGAAGCAGCCATGAGATGATGGGCCGGAGGGTGAGCTACAAGGAATGGATGCGCAGTACCCATGACCTGGCTTTTGTCATTACTCTAAAGTAGCCCTCTCTGGCATAGAGATTGTCATGGGTACAAACCACCATGTCAGTCTTTTGACTCTGTTTAGACCTGTGGAAATCATTTGCCCTGAGACAAGTATAAGGTAAGGAATCATACATTAGGCATTTTTGTGGTGTTCACCACTGCCTCGCCAGCATTCCTCATTTGTAGGAATTAGTAACATTTGCTTACCAGTGTCCCCAGCTGCTGCAACCAGAAATTGCTGTTTGTAGGGTGCTCAGATGAGCTATAAGAGGAAGGTGCCATACAGCCTTTCACTTCATGCAAACCTGTTGCAAACACAACAGACAGAGGGGACCAGGGAACAGCTTCCACCTGCTAAACGGTGGCCAAGCCTGCAAGCCTGCGTGACCAGCCTCTTCATCTCATCCAGAGGGCTTAAAACTTCTCATGTCTGTTGAAATATATTCAGAGCCAGACTTTTCTGTGGCACAGGAGACCACAATAAACCTAAGAGCATTCAGCTGGGCCAAGACCACACTGGGGAGGCTCTCCCTGACAAAGCTGTGGCCATCCTCAGTGGCTTGGCCAGGCAGAGACCTCTCCTGCAGTCCTGTGGTGCCAAAACTGAAGGGCCACTGGCTCTTCTGGCTCAGGCAGTCACCACTGGTAATCCCAGCGGCTCCTCATGGGAAGCAGGAAATCAGACAGGTCCCTAATTACCTGGATCTGCCCGAGATTAGGAAATCGAGGGGAGGACGCTGGGCACTCCCCCCACCACTGCAGCAGACCAGCCCACATCATCCCTGCTTTTTGCTTCCTTCCCTCTGCTACCCATGGGAGAGGCAGCCCAGACCTCTCCTAATGGCACCAGGGAGCACCTTGGCCTCCCCTCCCACCAGACCTGCCCAATATGCACCCAGTTCCACATGGCCAGGTGAGCACAGCTCAGCAGCTCCGAGTGCTGGGGAGGAGGCCTCTGCTCTTGTGTGCAGTGGGCAGGGTGGAGGGAAGGCTTCCCTCCTGTCCTGCACACAGGAGCAGCTCTCCCAGAGGGAGCCAGGTCTGCATGCCTGCCCATGGCAAACACTTCTCAGCTGAGTGAACAGCACTTGTACAGGGAGACTGCTGCTCTGGTAGGCACCTCTCACCTGCAGGCATGACCGTCCAGAGGTAACCTCAGCATAAAATATTTGCATTGTACCCCACGCAAGGTATAATAATCTATAGCCCTTTTAATGCTTCATTTCATGGTTTTTGAAGCTTCATCACTCTTCTTTTCCTCTCCTCCCATTCGCTCCATCTTTCTCTCCCCACCTGTCCACATGTTTTGCTTCCTTTTCACTCTCACCCTGCCTTCATCCCTGAACCTCAGGTGACTGCTTCTGCAACCTGCAGGGACCCAAGGCGAGGGGAGCCAGGCACCTAGAGACCTTTGCAAGTCTTCTTGAGACAGCAAAAACCCACCATTATTCCCACTTTAGACAACAGGGCCAGTGAGTTGCTCACTGAGAGACATCAGTGACCCAGAGGAGCGTGCACTCACAGAGTCCTGGTCCAAGCCTTCTACTGCACCTGCCAGCCACCCCCTGTCCCAGTGTATCCTTTCCAACATATTGCTTAGGATCTTCTCTCTCGTTTCTTAGAGACTTTTCTCCCTTTCTTTGCTTCCACTTAACCTGCAATTATAGCTCATTGTTTCAGCTTGGACTGCAGGATCAGGACCCTAAAGTGTCTCTGTTGGGCCAAACCACAATCTTCCAATGTCAGGCTGCCCGGAAATGGCTGGGGGAGGAGAGGAAACCATGGACACGACATTTCTTCCAAGGAAAAACAATTGACTGTGTTAGTGTTCATACAAGCACATATCCCTGCTCTGCATCTGAAAAGCAAACACTGCAGCACAAAGAATCTTAAAAGGGGAAATGAAACAACTGCACTGACTTTTAGCACCCGGGCTCAGAAAATGCTGACCACTGAGCATGAAGAACCAGAAGAAAATAATTTGACTTTTAATAATCAAGTCCCCTTCTTTTAGACAGTGTCATCTATTTGAGCAAGACACAACAGGCAGTCAGTGTGCCAGGATATACCTTTCACACACTGCCCTCCTCCATATTGAGTTGCTATCCATAATTAACCATATATGTGTACATTGCTATGGCATAAGGATTGTGTGAATGTTCATCAGAACATCCTTAAGGCCACTTTCACAAGAAGCTCTGTTTAAAAAGGAAAAAAAAAAAAAAGCAGAAGGGAAGGTTAACTCATAATTCCTGCAACCTTTCTAGCTCAAGGGCTCTGAATCAAAGGTCTGGCACAAGCATACTGCTGTAGGGAAAAGCTAAGATCCCAAGCAACCCCATCATCACCCTGGGACATCAGCACCCAGCATCTTTATATTGCTCAGAGGCAGGACCTCACCCTTCCTTCCTTCCCTGAGGGACCACAGCGGAGCCCAGTGGCCTTTCCCAAAACCTCTTCCCCTCCTGGGAATTTAGCCGGACACAGCCTGCATGTCCTGACAGGACATCCCGACAGGATCTGGGGAAGGCAGGACCTGTCCCACCCCACAACCTCAACCCAGGTGAGCTTCTCCGCAGACCCCTGTGCAGCAATCCTGGCAGAGGAGCTGCCGAGCTCTGTCACCATCACATCCCTCAGCCCCGAAGCGATGCCACAGAGGGATGAGAGGGTGAGAGGGATGCCGGAATCATGACCTGGGCGATCTCTTCCACAGCTGTGTCCTTCGGGCGCTGGTCGGAGCGGCTCTAATCCTCTTACCTCCCCCGTGCCTACCTGCCGTAAGCCAGCAAGCTCCAGGGCTGGCAGCACCGGGATCGCGGCTCCTCCCGCGCCCTGCAGCACCTGGCGGCGCCCCCGCCCGCCAGCCCTGCCCTGCCCTGCCCTGCCCTGCCCTGCCCACCCTGCCCTGCCCCGGCCCCGCTCGCACCCGCTGCCCGCGGGGGAGCTCCGGCACCGCCGGGGGCGCCGGGACCGCGGCCCGGGAAGGGCAGCTGGGCAGGGGGTGACGATTGGCGACAAGGAGGGGCGACGGCGAGACGGGAGGGGGTGTCTGGGCGCTCCAAGGGAGGCTCCCAGCCGCGGCTCCCGGGAGCGGCTCCTACCTGCGGGCGGCTCCGGCGGCGGCTCCGGCCTCGGTGGAGGCGGTGAGCGGGGGGCCGGGCTGGGTCCGGGGCCGGGCTGGGTCCAGGTCCCCGCCCCGCCTCGCCTCGCCCCGCCCCGGACGGGCGGGACAGCGGCCGCCGCGGCCATCGGGGGCTGTAGTTGGTGGTGGAGGTCTTATGTCGCTCTGACCGCCGGGTTTGGGGCTGTGGGACGCGGCCGCGAACGCCCCGGCCCTTCAGAGCACATCCCCCGGGCACGGCCAAAAACCAAGCCCCGTGTCCGGCCGGGCTGGCCGCGGGCTCTCCCTGGCGCAGCCCAGTGCGGGGGTCCCTGCGCTGTGTCCCCGTCGCTGCCCGCCCTGCCCCGGCCCCGGCAGCACCTGCCCAGCCAGCACCTGCCCAGCCTGCGGCTCTGGGTGTGCCTTCTGCTCCAAACCCCAGGGGCACTGAGGAGGGCTCGCCACCCTATCTCTGCAGCCTTCCCGGGAAGCAGTGCCCATTTGGATGAGTATGTTGAAAGGCGTAGAAGAAGCAGCCACCCAGCAGCAAGAGACCCCAGGAACAGCCTGGGACATGTTGTTCTCTTCCACCTTTTTCCTTTTCCTACCAGGTGGTGGGCTTTGTGATCTCTGTAAAGTATCTCTGCAGTCGGAATTTTGAGAGGAAACGTTCCCAGCAAAACAACTCTGTGATAACCATTTGGGACTGTTTCCTGGGGTGGAGGGATCCCTTTGCTGCCTGACCTTCATGGTATTAAGTCAACGTGAATGCTACCACTTTCTTTTTCCTCTCCCTCCCCTCTCTGACAAGATGACTGATGGTATTTTTTGACAGTCTTGTTTCTCCTAAAATCCAAATAAGGCAGTACTTATGGAAAGTTTTGTCGTGGTGCTATCACTTATGAACTAACACAAAACAGATGCCTAAATCCGTGCCAGCCCCCAGAAGTGAGCTGAGTTGTACATCAGCACTTTATCAGTGTTTCATATACTGCCCTTCTAGTGACCAAGCAACACTCCTTCACCCTGCAGCTTTGGCCCTCATGGCACATCCTGAAGAGTTTTCATCTCTTTGATCCCGAGGGATTGAAAACCCCTCAAAGTGCTGATCCTCAGAGCAAGCACTACAACCAGCAGGCCCCCTGAGCCCTTACCAAAGTGGCTGCATCATCAAGGGAAAAGACAGACACTCTCACTGGAAGGCATGTGCTGTGTGTGCTTCTTGGTGTTTTAAAGGCTGAGGGAGCTATTTTTAGAGCGGAAAGAACATTCTTCCTGCTCTGGTATTTCAAATCTTGTGCTATCCTGGACTAATAAATGGTTCCTTGCAGCTTTTGCATTTTTGCAACCCCACAAAATCCAGAGATCTTGGCCAGTTTTTCCCCTCTGTGTGCACCTGACACTGTCCCATGGCTCTGCCACACACAGGAGCCACAACAAATGACTGCTGGGCACGGCATTCTTTGGGGAAGGAGGTGCTATCAACCCCCATGTCACCAAGAGAGGCCCCAAAATCAGGTGGCTGTAAAAAAGTATGCTGGAAGTACCAGCATTAGCCACATCCCTAACGGCAAGGCTTCCTGTGATAGCAAAAGTCAAGGAAACTCGCTTTAAAAGTAACAGAGGAGAGTTGTTTGAGTCTCAGTATCCCCTGGCTTTCAGCAGCTGAGGCTGAAGAAAACCTTCTGTCAAACAGGTGAGAAGTGACAACGCGCAGCCCCAGTGATTTTGGCCAGAAAGGAAAAGGCAGCAACTAATCAGAAACTGCCTTAGTCACTTCACCTCTGCTGTCAGCCAAAGCTGGAAGGAAAACAATGCACCATATGGGATTTTAAAGCAATTTCATTTTTGGTAAACTCTGAGTGTCTGAGACATTTTGTTCACAGCTTTTTTTTCGAGCAGATGGTGTCCCTGTGAGTGCTGGAAAATGCACGATGCTGACAGGCCCACCAAAAACCTCTCGCAAATTAAAAAATCACAGCTTAAAAAAAGGGTACAGCCTGGGGACAACAGCCATGTGCTGGAGCACACCCAGTGCAGGAAGCAAGAGAGATGCAGGGAGGCATCAGCCATCAAGGGATGGTGTTACCTAGCTCCATGGAGATATTTCCTACAATCCCTTCTTCATGGGACAGCAGTCCCATGGGAGGAGCAGCCCCTCTCCTGTGAAACTCAACCTGTAGCATCCCCCTGTCAAGGGCTGTGAGGGTGCAAAGGGAGGTAGGGCACATGGGCATGTTGCTTCTGAGCTACATCCCACAATAATGCTCCCCCTGCCTCCCTCACAGTAATACTGCACATCCCAAATCCCACTGCAAGCCCACATTGACCTGTAGAAAGAGATTTTCCTCCCACACGTCCACCAACACTACCTTGGCAAAAAGTCAAGAAGCCATAAGTACATTCCCTCCTCTTGTTTGGGGTTACCCACCACCTGGCTTTCCCAGGGGTGGGTGTGCCAGAGGCTGACACTGGTGTCCCTCCCTGCTAAGCCCATGACTGGGAAGACACAATTGCAGTGACACTGGTGGGCAGACGTGACAACGCTCCTGGGACGCCGTGAGCAGCGCGTGACTTCTCCTGTCCCAGCCTACACTGGGTTTTCCTGCTGGGCCACTGAGACCCACTGGGGATGTGCCTGGCAATCTGCCTGGCCTGGAAAGCCAGCCTGCTCCAACGCAAGCGAATGTTCACAGTCATGGCTTTGCTTTGCTGCCTGTTCATTAGTATTTCCTCCCACTGGTGCATTACAGCACGTGCACATTCCCTGTCCAAATTCCACCACGTAAGTGCTCTTCACAGGGAACGAGCTGTGCGCCATCTCACATCTGCTTTCTTCCTTCCAGGGACAGAGAAGTGGGAATTCTGAGCCTCCGTGTCTTGACATCAAGTAGGAGGATCAGGCCTCGGAGGTATTTTGCTTTTCATGTAAAAGAGAGGACTACCACAGGCCTAACCTCTGCCCTTGCAGACCTCACTCACAGCCCAGGAAGAATCAAAGCAACCTCATGCTCCCCTAGTTACAGTCCTTCCCAGATTGATATTGCCACTGGAGGCTGGCTGTGGTTATCCGGGCCTGTATTTCTTGGGAGGAAAAGGCACACAGAGGTGAGGAAAACAGAAAAGGGAATTGCTTTGAGTTTCTTTTCATTCCTGGGAAATACATGTCTTCCGAAAAAGTATATTTACCACCTGTTTTTCATGTCCTGCTCCTTTCTGCTCCAAAGCTGGAGTGAGGCCTGGCAGGAGACATCACCCACCCAGAAACAGGAGTGGTGAAGTTAAATACAGCATGGGTTAAATGGGGGTAAAACTGTCAAAAACCAGTTAAAACTGCTTCTCAGTTTAAGTGTTAACCCTCGTTTCATTAGCCAGATCATCCCTTACCAAAGCCATCTGTTCTTTTATCCAGATTTTTAAATATTGTGATAGACTTCCTAACTCCAAATGCCCTGCTGATAAACAGATGCCATCTGAGCACGCGCGCCCTTGGCTTGGCTTTGAGAAGGTGTGCTAAGGGTTGCTGGAGAGGCAGTCACCTGCAAAGGGCACTCTCTCACCCTAAGGAATATCCCCAGATCCCAGCCCTCCAAAATGAACTGCTCCCTCTTCCCAGCTCACCCACATAATCCCAGCTGAGTAAAATTCACCTGGATTTGGGAATGGAGCAGCAAATTGAAGAGACCCACTACATCTGACTGCAACCAAGTGGCACCATTTAAATGTTAGGAAGGGAAATGGAACAAACAGAAAGTTACAATTTATTTTTTTTTTACATAAAAAGAGAAGTCAGAAAAAAATTACCGCTGTGCTAGCAAATACATGGGATAAAGAGGACTTGCACTCAAGGCAGTGAGGGTGTGAACTCTGGGGAGGAAACCTTGAAGTGCCAGGGTATGCAAATCATCTGCTGCAGACTGGCATGCCTTGTCCCCAAGAGGTACATGTTCTGACCTGGTAGAAGAGCAGTCCCATATGAAGCACAGAAAATGATGTGGGGAAAAAAAAATTATTTTTTTTTTTTAAGGATAATGAGATTGTGTAAAATAATTATTTCCTGTTATGGTGCTATAAACACTAATGGAATTGTGTCAGCCAGGAAAATTTAGTACCCCCGGTAAATACCAAGGTTAGGTATACTGTGCAGAGATGGTAGACACCATTTCACCTACATTTTTTATCTGTGCTGCTCACTGGAGCTTTCCCCCCAGGCATTTTCAAAGGCCTGCAAAAGGGGATTTTATGTTTTTACTGTTCTGCATGCAGGCCTTGCTGCTCATCTTCTTCTCTTGGGCAGTAAGATAGATTTTTAAAAATGCAGCTTGTGTGGGGCAATACCTTTACCTGCACTGGGGCCAGACCTTTGCTCCTTGCCCTTTTGCCTGTAGCCCCAGCTTGGCCATGGCTGGTGCAGGAAGGGAGGGGCAGTGGCAGAGCTCCTGGCACGAGGCTGCAAACCGCTTATCTCCCTGGAACTCACAAGTGTGGCTGTATCAAAGCCAGCAGGTCGGGGTGGAAATGGTGGCAGCTGGGGCACAGAGGGGTTGGACAGACCTGCTGGGGTCATTTGACTGCAAAACCAGGGTGGAAATTCTTTAAGCATTTTCTCAGAAAAAGCCTAAATCAGTGTTTAACTCTCCAGGGAGCGGGCAGCAGGGGATGCATTCAGTAAAAGCAGCACACCTCATGTGTGAGGGGTGATTGAAACAGCAAAACCCTCCAAACCATCCAGTGGGCAACTCTGCCCATGCAGGGGCACCCCAGGAGTTTGGATTTCCCCCCCTATTGTCCCCTGTTTAGTGGGGCTGGTGTTGCTGGGTATGAGCCCCTGGATGCCAGAGGTTTCTGCTCCCGGGCTGGGCACAGCTGAGTCATTGCAGGAGCCAGAGCACATGGGCACATGTTGGCAGATGCCTCCTTTCCCGCTGGGCTCTGCCTTCAGTTTTGCTTTTACTTCTTTTAAAATAAGATCTTAAGGGAAATTGCACCATGACTCCCAGAAACACCCCAGAAGGTGGTAACACCCTAGGAGACCCTTTCTGTGTAAGGGTGCAGCTACCAAACAGCCTAGGAGCAAAAATATCAAGGTAATACAAGTCCAGCCTAGCCATGCTTTTGGGAGCTGATATACTGTCAACTGATAAAAATCTCTCCAAACTGAGAGACCTCCTGGCTGCAAATAACCCAAACATTGGCTAACCACAGCCCATAGGTCAGTCACCGCATTTCCAGCGTGGCGTGGACTCCCAGGCTCATGTGGACACAGGAGACCTTTTAGAAGATCTTTTTTTTTTTTTTTTTCCCTAGGAGCCTCCTACACCAGCTGCTGAATGTGATACCTGAAGTCAGGCCACATTTCCCATCTGCTGGGCTTATTTCTAGAAAGCTGTGTTCTGGCTGCCGGCCAGAGGACAGCAGTCGCCTTGCGCTTTGCAAGCTGCAGAGACAGGGATGCAGACACCAAAGGGGCTCACCAGGGAACTGCAGAGCCACTGGAGGAAGTGGGCAGAAATCCGCCCCTCATGCCTCAAGAGCAGCCTCCTCTGCATCCCCACACGCCTTCCTCACGCCCCCCAACTCCAGCAATCCACTACTTTCACCAGGTGTTTTTAAGATGGCTCAAGGATATGGTGACCCGCTCAGAGCTCACCACCTGCCCTTTTCTCACCCCAGCTCTACAAGTGCCAAGTGAAGTTTTTGTGCTGCTGCACAGGACCCTGCACAGCCCCCAGCCCAGTGGTCCAGAGCAGGACTGCCACCAGCTTTCCTGAGCACTGCAGCAGGGGCTGTCGGGCAGGAGATGGCACAGGAGAGGTCTGCTCCACTTGGCTGCTTTTCAGGGAACTGCAAACCCTGATGCATTTCTTCAGCGCCAGTGCTCACCCTGTCACTGCAGCACCTTTGTCAAGGTATAACTTCAGCCCCAGCAGGTTTTGCTCACGCTTGCCTCCTGCTCCAAGGATTACCCCAAAGCAGCCCAGCCCGTGGGCTGCGGCAGAGCTGGGGTTAGACAGAGCCTGGATGTTCCCCTGCAGTCAGCCACCACAACCTCGGTCTCACCCCACACCGTGGCAGTGGTGTTTGTACACAGCCCTGAGTGGGGGCGGGTTTCATCACTGTTTGCATGGTCAAGTTACAGATTAAATCCTCCCTTAGTGATTGTGCCAAGTGCCAGGGCAGGCACAGCACTCCCTCGAGCCAACTCAGAGAGCAGGTGACCTGCTGGGGGGTTCTGCTGTGGAAGGAGCACACGGCTCCAGAGCCAACGCTGCACTTCCTAAGGGCCCCACTAGTTCTGGGAAAAGAGGTAAAACAGATGCAGTCCCTGCCCTTGTGCCAAAGCTGAGAGCCTGGAAATGCTCAGTGCCACACGGCATGGGGCAAAGCACAAACGCCTCTTGGTCCTGGTCCTAGGTGGTGTTATTCCAGATGGTTCAGTGTGCTGAGAACAGAGCTGGACACAACAGAAGATCAGGCACTCTCAGACCGTCAGGTCTTAGATGACAGTCATTGTATCCTTGGATAAGTCCAGCCTATAGCCAGCCACTGATCCACCAGCAGTCCTTCAACACTTTTGTCACTGCTCAGAAACCACCAGCAGGGTCCTTAACTACCAGATCAGCAGGAGAGGTGCCAAAGTCCACAGAAATAAGTGCCTTACTGGGGCTTCACAACTTCCCCACATCACTGCATGCAGCTGTGAATTGATCCAGCAGCTCCCCTAGGAGGTGGCTGGGACACTTCCTGCCTCCCAGAGACCCTACATCTTCTTGAGGAAGGGGAGAATACACTACAGAACATGATCAAAATTATTTAAAAAAAACAAGGCAAAACAAATTATTCAAAAAGTTCAAAACAAACCCATCCCCACCCCCCCCAAAATCCAAACAAATAACAAAAAAAGGAAATGCATGGAAGGATTCCTTGTTTTACCAAAATTTGAAGCACCCTCTTCAGAAATCCTCTTTAGGAATCTTCTTGCAAAAGCTAGCTGACATTTTTTTTATCAACTCCACCACATGGAGAAGTTAATTTACAGAAACAGGAACTCAGGTAGTGTAAACTTTAAGATAAGGCATTTGATGGAGGAGCTTTTCCTTTTCTAAATGATGTTTATTTTCAGTTTTTCAAAACCAGGTAACTTGCCAACAGTTTCAACACCAATCTCAGATCCCTGAAACCCACTGGAACTGCTGCTGCTTCTGAAGTCTTACACCTGGGGAGGGGGAATATTACCTTGTTGTACTTTCAGGTAGTCAGAGAGGTTCAGAACAGCATGTACCTCTTTGCAAGGCCACTTAATGCTTCTTATACCACATACTTGACGAGAATCAGCTTAAGGAAGTCCAAGTAACAGCAGCACAAAAGAAAAATGATAAAGATCAACAGGAAGTTGTCTCCTAGTGCCCGTGAAGTGCATTCATGGCAGCTCTCCAGTCAGGAAATTGCACAAACGAAACGATGGGAGCGCCAGCGAGATCAGGCACTTGCACATCTTCCAAGCTTCCTACACCCAAACACCAAGTCCAAACCCATCACCTGCATCACCCTGCAGGCAGGTTTCCTGTGGTTTCTGCCACTCTCCAATGGCCTGTTGACTGGACAAAGATGGAAGCAACAGTGCTTATCTTTCTAAACAGCAGGAGGTCAGAAGCCTCTCAGCTCTGGGACCCTGTTTGTTTGGTCACAGTGTTGTCCTGCAGTCACATTGGGCTGATATTTTTCTATTAAAGTGGGATTTTTATGTGCAAGAACTTGCCACAGTTTCCTTTCAAGCTTATGTCAGCTTCAATTTTCTTTTTCCCCTTCTATCAGCTTGGCCACTACTCCCAAAGTAATCAAATCTCTTGGTGCCCTTCTGTGTGACAACTTCCTCTTCCACTGACATTCAGAAATGCTGAGGGGGTAGGTATTTTGAAAATGCTGCAGCAAATGAGAAGCTGGAAATGCCAAGCAAAACCCTGCTGTAATTCTGATGTGAGATGCACAAAGCCCTTCGCTCTGGGAGATGTTTCAAAACAAGACACGGCGGCCAGTCTAACTCGTAACTGTTTATTGTAAATCACTCAAGAGTTTACACATCATTAATGACAAAATAACACTTTTAAAACACCTGCTGGATGAAAGACAGAATAAAGACAACTCTTTTATATTATATGGCATCATTTAAAAAACAAGAAACAGAACAAAAAAGAAACCATTTAATTTTTTTCCCCCACTTTTGCATCTTTCCTGAAAATATCTGGGCATGAGTCTCAGTTATCTCAAGACCTCTGCCTTGCCCAGGGCATGAGGCCATGTGGCTGGGAAACAGGCACTCCTCCTCCAAGGGGCAAGGCAGTGACCTTCCTTATAAATGAAAATCATGCCCTCTATCTTCAAAAGTGCTCCAGTGCTGACAGTACAAAGCCTCTCTCCTGCACTGGCTAACATCTAACACAAAGGGCTATATGTCCCATTAAATCCACATGCCTTTTTTTTCTTTTTTAATACTTTTTTCCTTTTTTTTTCTTTTTTTTTTTTGTTAAGCAAGGCAACTGTTAAAATTCAGAAGCTACATAACTGTCTTTATATTTTGCTCAGAAACCAATGGATGTTGCATGCAGCTGAAATATTAGTACAGACTCTGACTTAGATAAAGGTCAGCTTTCTAAGACCCGCTAGTCAAAGGCAGAAAAAGAAATTAAGAGGCCTCTTGTGCAAAAGGAGCTAAAATATGCATGCATTGATGGCCATGACTGATTAGAATACAACTTAGGTCTCCAAACATTGAAACCGAAGCTTTATTTGGCTTAAGACATGGTTGAGCTCTATACATTTACAATTACAATGTATATGTGACAACAAAGGAATCATCTCCATATAGCATCAGTTGGTATTTTGGCCTGTATAGAGACTAGTTTTTAACACAAAAGCCTGCTCAGCAATAAATGTTTTTCATATTTAGCAAAGACAGCAGTGCACTGGGCTGGCTAACAGGGCTAACAAAAAGAAGAAAGCAGGTTTTCAAACTAACATTTAACTAAATTTGGGGTGATTTTTCCCCTTGGACATACTGTTTCGTCATCGGTGCTGTTACTGTCCTTTCCATTAGTATGTAGCTGACACAGCACATCGGGCCCTGCCCCAAACCCTCGAAAGATGCGTCTCAAAAGCATATTTGATTAACAGTAGAAACAAAAACCTCTCCTAACTGCACTTGGAAAGGACAGTTAGTTCCTTCAACCTGCCAACGTTTACCATGAACAAGCAAATTACAACGAATCTCAGACATGAACTACAGTGACTAAAATCAAATCTCTCTCCTGTTTAACTGCAATATTAAATAATATGTAACATTTTTACACTTAATAGTCTTAAGTTTGGACATAAGACAGCTAATAAGGAGGAAAAAAAAAAAAAAAGCTGTGGCTGAATCTGTTCCTGTGGTATTAATTCAGCCCAACTGATCTGAAAAAAAGTAATTTTACCAAGAGGTAAATCCACCACAGGCACGGGGTTGCACTCACACCCACCCACCCACGCGTACAGCAGCGCTGGCACAGCAAAGCGTTACTTTTCAGGCACTGCCATCTCCGGTCCTTTCTTTGCGAGCCTGGATCATCTCCTTCGGAGCCTGCTTGCGGTCAGTGACCAACCCCAGCCAAAACATGAAGTCAATGAACCAGGTGGTGGGGTTGAACTTCAGGCCTAGCTCGCTGGCTGAGTAGTCAAATGGGAAGGTGTGGTGGTAGTTGTGGAAACCCTCACCTGGAAAACAGAGAGGGAGTTTAAAGACCACATGGCTGGCACTTCTGTCGACTCAGGAACACGCTCAGGTGGGACATCCCAACACCCATTTCCCAAGTCTTGCATCTAGGGGAGGTTACGCTCCACTGCAGATACGGGAGACCTCTGGGGCAGACCCAAACCAGACTCCACTTTAGTGCTCTGGGCTTTCCTCCCCAAGTAGGAAGGGGCACGTCCCACCCCTTACACTCAGGGAAGAAAGCCATAAGTGCTTCAAGAGGGGATGCACAACTGAGTAAGAAGCAGGGTCACTTACTTCTGCTGCCCTATCCCCAGCCAGCTGCTGAGGAGAGGATTGCTACTGTGTGCTAACACCTCTCTTCTCAGAGACTATGTGACACTACTTCAACGTAAAACAAGGCAGCCTTCCTCTACGACGCGCAAGCTCCAGCCTCCTCCAAGCCCTGGAGTCCAAGTGGTGTCCAGCTGCAGGTGCCCAAAGCCCCAGCCAGGGCGGAAGGGGGATGGGACGTGGCTCTTGAGTTTGCAAAGCTCTGCCCAGGGCTGCTGCACTTACCAATGGCTCCCAGCGTGACCAGGGTGTTCTGCCGGGGGTTGATGTACTTGTCGTAGGGGCGGTTGCCGTACATGTGGGCGGCGCTGTTCACCAGCCAGGTGACGTTGAGGGAGATGGTGTAGCGCAGGATGGAGGCGAGGAAGTAGGCGTTCCACAGGCTCTCGCCCCAGAGGTACCACGGCACAAAGGTGGGGATCACAAAGCACATCAGCACGACCGAGCTCTTGTAATACCTGCCGGCGGTACAAGGCAAGAAAGGAAAAAAAAAAAAGACGGGGAAAGAAAAGGACACGGTTACCGTGGTGGGAACGACAGCTGGGGTGAATGGGGCTAGGCCTCTGGAGACGTGGCTCTGCCAGAAACACCTCGCATAACCTGGGCTGGCCCCACAGCGGGAGCAGCAGGGAACATTTCAGACATCCACAGTCATGACACAATTTTTCCAAGAGCAATTCAAAATGCCAAGAGTACCCAAACCCCCAAAGCAGCAGGTAACACTGAAGCTGAACAGCTGAGACCCAGTCCCAGAGCAAACCTCCCAAGCAGAGTGAGCACCTTTAAACCTGGGGAAGTGCAGAGCTGGCTGCACACCCAGGGTCTAGGGTCCATCTCTGGGACTGTAAAAGCCCAGGGCTTGGCAGAGCTGTGTCAGAAACACACTCACTGCTAAGAGCCAGCAAAGGCTTCCCCTGTGCTCCAGTCAGAAGGGAACCCACAGCACAGGGCAGGAGCACCTTCTTTCTATACCACTGCTGCTGTGTGAGCTCCAACAGTGGCAACACACCCAAAGCACCTGCTGAGAGACCACGGGGAAACCCTGCCAAGGGTAAGGAGAAAGATGCACCTTGGCCTGGGGGCCAGGAGGACTGGCTGGCAGAAGCCTTGACGCTCCTCCATACACTGGACAAAATCAGTGTTCAGTGCAAAACAGGGAGGGAGAGAGGGAGCTGAACAGTCTGAGAACAAATAGGAAAGCTTCACAGTACAGCTAAAGCCACACACCCAGACGGGGCAGGGAAGAGAGAGTGTAGAATGCACGGAGCACAGAGGTGAAGGACAGGAGAAACAAAGAGAAAAGTCATGCTGGGTATATTAAGCCAAGTCAAGTGGAGACAAGGAAAAGCTCAGCAAGAAGTGGGGAGACAAAGCCAAAATCAAAATCTGAAGTAAATGGCTCTAAATGGAGAATGGGCTAACAGTGCTCAGAAGCAGAGAGCAGAAAGACAGCGCAGCTTGGGAGCCACCTACACTGTGTCCACCGCTCCAAGGGAAACAAGGTCTGCCTTCCCCACTGGGCCCTTATAACTCCCTCCAGATTTACTACAATGACCCTGTGGTATCATCATCAAAGCAAGCTGCCACATGAAACTAGAGTGGTAGGCTGAGGTGACAGGACTCTGAAGGGTGCAGAAAGAAAAGAAATGCAAAGTAAGACCCATCTTATTTGTGCCCATACGACAGGTTTAAAATAGATCTCTGCTTTTGCTGAGTTTTCTGGAAGGGATGAGGAAGAACAGAGTTTGGATTTGTTGAACAATTATCAGAACTTTGCATTTGCTGAAAGTTTTTCAGGTAGGAAGAACTGTCACATTGGTTTGACAAAACCAAACAATTTTCAATTAAAACCACAGAGCACTGGAAAAACGTTAATATTAGCAGTGCTGTTGAAAGGAAGAAAGTTTTCATGAACATGGTTCTCATCTGTAACACCTCAGCGAGTTTTGATCATCTTGTATAAGAAATAAATCAACTTCTTGCCTTGCAAGTTCTTTGTTTGGTACTTTTGTTGTTGTTTCGAGGTTGTGCCTCATATGCTGGGCTCCATAAGGAGATCTGCAGCTCTCCAGCAACACCAGCCATGGGGAAAAGAGAGCATCTTCTCAGCTCTCTCACAGAACTCTGTCTTCACTTACCTGAGCCAAGGTCCTCAGAGGAAACAAGTCCCCATTCTTTGCTCCACCCAAGATAACAAATAATTTCCCACTCATATGACTGACTTTTGATAAGGTTTGCAAACCTCATAAATTCAAGGCCGGGATTTAAGTAGAGATGGGGGAGAAAAATACTTTCCAGTCCATAAAACTCCTTCAAAGTTCAAAGCCTCTACCACTCTGGGAAAATAAAATAAAATATGAAAATAGTTTATCAGGCAGCGATAAAAGTATTCTGTGAGTTGCAAGAAGCCCAGACTGAAGCCTTTGATGAAGACATGCTGAACAGCATATGAACATCTGAACAGCACTTGACTACATTGTCTCCCTCGGACAGAAACATCCACCCTGGAATAAGAAACCTCCTTACCTGGAGTTTGGGGGCACCAATATCTCAATACATGCTTGGGGAACAGCACTTGCTTTCACCATGTGAAAACTCTGTCACGAAGACACTTCACCTGTGAGCTTCTCTCTCACATCACATGCAGGATTAGTGCTCTGTTATTCACAGAGGGTAAACTTTGCTGTCAGTCATGCCTGGAGCAGTGCTGTGATTTCAGCTGAAGTGATGTGGTTTTAAACTGATTGAATGGTACCTTATACACAACTCAGCAGCACCACTATATTCAGCAAAGTTAACAATTTGGCCTTAAAACAAAACATGACAAGAAGGATTTATTATAATTCTTACTGATCTGACCTGCCAGGTTTTCCATGCTGTCAGAAACCCCCAACATTTCAACCTTGTAGAAAGGAGAAACTCAAATTCTGACTCCCAGATAAGGGAAGGTAAACTCCAAAGTCCTAAATTCAAATCCAGAGCAAAGACATTTGCAAAGATACAACTTCCCTGCAGAAAACGTGCTTCTTCACTTCTTCACTTCTTCACCTTTGCAGCATAACCAAAGCAGTAGAGCCTCCTTCTCATGGGATGCTGTTGTCTTGGAAAAGGTAATAACCAAGAGCAGCTGCAGCAAACTGCATGGAAGCTGTTGCAAACAGGCACTGCCAACTGAGGAACCAGCAAAAGCAACCATATGTGGAGGGCAGTATTCCTCACTCCTCGAGCATTTCCAATACAAAGTTAATTTTTGCATTAGAGAAGTCTGTGCATTAGCAGAAAAAAACTGATTTCTAGACTCCACTGACTGCTCCCCTCACCCAGAAGATACACAGAAATGGCCTTATGCAATTTTCCAAAGTGCCTGGATTAAATGCTTGCAGGCAGAAAGAGTCTTCTTGTGCCTAAAGCAAGAGGACAAAGAACGTCGCTCACTTCCCATCTCTCTTAGCATGTGTAGCAAACTGAATTAGGCCTGTGCTAATTCCCAAGGGAGATAATTAATCCTGTGCAGAATGGCAGTCTTGGGAGAGGAAACACTTGGCCTGCACTGGCCCACGGGTGCCAAAGATGACTTTGCAGAGTAAAATGTGCACTTCTGCACTAAGGCAGTTAGTGATTACAGCATTTGCTCCTATGATCAAAGCAGAAGGCAAAGATCCGAGCAACTTCTGCCACAGCTGTTTTCATAACCAGCCCTGGCTTTTTAGAAAAGCAGAGAGACAAGGACAGGACTCGCTGCTCATGCGGCAGGGCCCGTAAGGACAGTCAGCAAGTTTCAGCCACATGGCAACAGTGGGGGCCAGAGGGAAGGCAGTCCTAACACCTGCCATCAAGGTGGCAGGGAGGGAGGATACCTCAGGGGAGAAAAGGAGAGATAAAAATAGGGAATCGGCCACAACTAGACAAGCAGGCAGAAGGATCTCTCCACCCCCACCTCACGTCAGGGCCCAGCGCTCTCGCTCTCACTTACTTTCTTTGGAACCTGACGACAGGGTCATCCAGCAGGTCAGTGAAATCCAGCTTCCTGCCCTTCTCTATGACGTCCCGGTGCTTGCGCACGAAGAGCCAGCCGATGTGGGAGAAGAAGAAGCCGCGGCGGGCGTTGTGCGGGTCCGCGTCCGTCTCCGAGTACTTGTGGTGCACGCGGTGGTCGCGGCTCCACTCGTAGATGTCGTTCTGCACAGAAAGCGTGGTGGGCTGAGAGGAGAGAGGCCGGGCAGCGCAACCTCCAGCTCCTTCCCCACACAGTGGCAGCACCAAGCCCCTCTCTGACGCTGCTCAAGAAAGGTTATTGACTAAAAACATCCCGAGGGACCCCGGCTTTGCAGGCAGACAGCCCATCACACTGCCCCCTGTCAGAACGGGACCTGCTCCAGGAACTGGTGACACAGACTGGACATGTCCCAGGGCTGGAGATGGCTGGAAGCCAGCAGCCTCTTGGGAGTTACCACCATCAGACCACCCTGGTGCTGTGCCCTCCCTGGGTATTTGCTGTCTGAGTCACCATCATCAGTCCACCCTGGTGTTTGCTGCCTGAGGATGGACGCTGGGCTGAAAGGACAGGGTATATACATGTTTACATTGTTATTTTAAGAACCTGCCATGGGGGAGCTTGCATATTTATTTTCAGGGGACTACTGTGCAGAGGCTCTTAGGTCTGGCATACTTTTCCTGAGCTGGTTGCAGCTGGTTACCACTGACACCCTCCAGGCACAAACACAGCCCTGAAAATGGGACAAAGCTTGTGGATCACTACAACTACTGTAGTGTACAACATTACACTGAAATGCCTTATGGCTGTAAAATTTCACGCTTGGATCTATAAAGAGAGACTTTCTGAGTTTACTGAGCAGAAGGGATTTCAGCCTCCCAATTTGTTCTGCAGGATGCACTGGCTGAATGCACTGGACTAAACTGGTGGCTTTTGCAGTGGTGCCAAGCTATTAGTGCAGGGCATTGTAAGCACGTACAACACTTGCAAAACCTCAGGCCACATACTCATGTATGAATTGAATTGCTCAGCACCAGCACCAAAACATGGAAATGTTAGTTAATGCTCACAAGAGTGTGAACTTTAACTGGAAAGTTCTTAGCAGAGTGTGCTTTCCTCTGCTATTTCCATCTTTGCACACTCAGGGAGGTACCCAAGCAGTAATACCCAAAGGAGGGAAAGGTTTGGGTTAATTTTAAGAACAGCACCCACAACCACCACCCACAGCAGCTCTGCTCCCAGGAGAACTGGGCAAACCATTTGCAGTGTCTCTGAAGTAAGTGCAGGGCACCAGCCATCGTGGCACTGAATATACCACAGGACACAGCAAGCACAGGCTGATGGCAACTGTCTGTATCTATATTTTGTGAGACAAAAGCCCTATGCTGAAAGCATTGCAGAAATCATTGCTCTTTCTCTCAGCTACCAACATTTGAGAGAAAGCACTGGAGGGGACTCCAGGAACAACTGCAAAGAGCAGCTAAAGAATCCAGCTCAGATGCCTCCATGTCCAACTGCAGCTTTGCAGAAATGCTCTCTGCCTGCAAGAGCACACAAGGGACAAGTGAGGAACAAAAGCCCCAGAGAGATCTCAGCTCCACTGCACTCAGTTTTGCTCAGCCCTGTTCTGTTGTCATGTCATGAACACAGTGATGCTGGGAGTGGGCTGGGGATGAGGGGAGCACTGACTCATCTAAGCCATTGAGAGGAGGCAGTGAAGATCAGCCCCTTGCCAGCATTCCAGTATGTTGCATCTTAACTATCCCTTTGCATGAGAAAACAAAGCAAACTGAGTGAAGCAAAGGAAGCCACCAAAGTCCTCAGTGAAATCAAGGGGAGACCTTTACCTTCCTGGAGAAATCAAAGGGAATGAAAACCTCTACACTACTTCACTTGCCTTCAGTGAGAATATCCATATGACTGGAAAATGCCAAGATTAAGTAATTTAAAAATAAAACGGGGTCATTCAAGAAGCACATTTAGAAAAGGTCCTCTTTCTTAACCAGAAATAATTTTTCAAGTGAGAAAATTGATCAGTTTGTCACAAGAGCACCTGATAAATTATTTGTGGGACAGCAGACAACCAGGAAAAGCAATGATACCATGAGAAATTACCTTGGCTTTTCATACCACAGCAAACACCTGCAGGGCTGGCAAAAGACATGATACCCCAGATGAAAGGGTTAGGAAGCTGTGAAACAACTGAAATGAATCTAATTAAAACCCACAAAGGCTAAGAGGAAATAAAGGCCAGAGGCCAGAATTGTTGACAATAAATACACCAAAAGCTGGAGCACAGCATGTGTTAAATATGCTCCGAGCGTATAAATAGCAACCAGTTTTTCAGGAACACATAGCTTTTGATCAAGTTTCAGGTATGCACAGGGGTGAAATCCCTTCCAAAGCAGAGAGTGACAGTATCATGCTGTGACAGTGATGCAGACATGAGGTTTCA
The DNA here is from genome assembly GCF_001715985.3 of Manacus vitellinus. Lineage (NCBI taxonomy): Eukaryota > Metazoa > Chordata > Aves > Passeriformes > Pipridae > Manacus > Manacus vitellinus. The sequence continues at coordinate 56,122,367 of NW_021938789.1, read as the reverse complement.
TTAAGCATTCCCTTAATAAACCTGCAGACTGAAAGGTGTCAGTAGACTGGGCTATGAAACAGTCTCAGTGTGCTGACACATTTCCATACGGCCACTCTTGCTGTGCACAAATGCACCCAGCACAACCTCAGCTGAACAACACAGCTTGTGTCACAGCAATGGCATCAGCACAAGGCAGTGAGCAGTGGAGACACCAGCACGTCCCAGCTGAGATGCTGGAACTTAAAAGACGAGGAGATCGATAAGCCGGGTATTACCTATGTCTGAAACAGACATGTGACAGCAAGAAGCACAGTCTTTCAAAATTGTGAGAGCTTCATTCTAGATGGAGAGAAGAAACACAGCTCAGCCTGCTCCAACCATAAAAAAATGCACCAGGCCACATAGCAAAAATGGCTGCATCTGATGGTATTTCAGAGGAAGTACAGCACGTCACAGCCCACGCAGCATCAAGCTAAAAGTCTACAGCGAAGTTTCTCTCCTCTGTCCTTCAAGAAGTCTGCATATTTCCTCAATATTTAACATCCAGGGACGCTGTAGGTATCTCCAGTGCTACCTCTTCCTCCCACAGCCAACATGAAGGAGATGTCCCTGAAAACTCATCACTCACTGTCAGTTTGTGGTGGTAAAAACAGCCTTTACCAGGCAACGGATGTCACGGTAATTAGCAGCAGGCTTCAGACTGCTTAAAACTCAGAGCAGGCAATTTGACCTTTCGTTTTCTTTCTGATATGAAGGGCACAAAGGTGGCCTGAATTTACTTTGAAGTACTTCCCTGCCTCAGAATCACACCATGTCCTCATACAAAAGCTGTGATGAGGCCAACGCGGCTGAGAGCAAAATCCATGGCAACAGGGGAGCAGAACGCAATGAAATCCCAGTGTGCAGGCTCACTGTAACCAGCTCAACACATTAATTTAAATTACTTATGAAAGATAAGATCAGCTGTGTAACAGGAGCACAGTACCAGGGGGTTCTCAAAACTCAAAACAGTTGTTTAACACACTGAGCAAAGGGATTGTAAAGCTCTACGAGGAACTGAGCATCAGCAGCTGGAGTATGGTTCAGAATAAAGAAAGGTTATAGTCAAAATGGATGCACTTCCACATTCAACCAAAAAGCACTGTGCTCTTTGTAATGTCCAGAGGGATTAACAAAATTAATTCTTTTCACCTTACAAAAAAAAAATAAATCAAAGATTGTAAGTGAACAGTACAGAATTGAATAAAGGGACTCTTTTCATCCTCTGTCAAGGTATATGAACAAAAAGTCAACCAAGCAATTGAAGGGAAAAAGCTGAAAACTCAAGGCATAGCACATACGTGGTACCACAAGGGCTTATGGCAGCCAAGCTCAGTAAGTTTAATGTTATTACAGGTTCATATCTCTATCCTTACCAGCCAGAGGAGTAACCAAATTCACACTGGTTCGGGGCTAACTCCTACAACCAGCTGGGTGTTACACAAATGTTTCTGTGGTCTAAGATTGCCTATCAGTAAGTACAGAGCTAGTAACACACTCCTTTGCAAATGTATTTGAATTTTACTGGTGAAAAACACTGCATAAACCAGAGATAAATTAAGATTGTGAAAGGATGCCTGCTCTCCTTTCTGGGCACACAGTCTCCAACTGCCTGGATAAGCAAAAGCATTTGATTATGCAGACATATTTGCATCAAGTTCATCCTTACAGAAGTTTCCATGCTGTCCTGTGAAGTGTGGGGCCTGACCTGTGCCACAGATAGGCTGCTGGGGGGCTGAGACCCTGATTTGGGCACGTTCAGTGTGATCCTTAAATAATTATTGCTCCTGGACTATCTAATCCATACTGTCATGTGGGTAGTGAGAGGGGCTGTGCATGCCCTGAGCCAGCAGAATGTGTTACAGCAAATAAATGCCTTTCTGCCGGTGTTTTTTTTTCCTTTCTTTTGCTGCCTCTAAGCTGAGAGGCTATCTGCACAGGAGAGAAAGCTGCCTGGAGGCCAAGAATCTGAACAGGCAACCACAACCCCACCTGGAAAGCCATGGAGTTAGCTGCAGCCAGAAAGATCCTCAAAGGCAGCTTGGCTTTGTAGGAACGGTGGCTCCACAGGCGATGTGCACCAGCCGTCACGCCCAGAGCCGTCATCAGGAAGCAGAAATATGCTGCAAGACACAAAAACAAAACACAGGGTGTGCCAAGGGGCCAACTGCCATTGTTTTTGCTTTCTCTGATGTAAAGATGATCCTTGCCTCTGCCTGCTTACACCTGCAAGGTCACTCAGAAGACGAGGCTGGGCAGACAGGAGGTGAGGTTCTCAGCCCACCTCTGCCTCACAGACCCAGGGGCACAACATTCCACTTCCCAGCTCTTCCCCTTCAGCCAGTGCTTGTTCAGAGGGTTTGCCAGCACTGAAGCACCATGCCATGCCATATTTATGCAGTGTGCCTTTGCCAAGCACAATGCAGTAAAAGTTCATCACTCCTGTCAGAAGAGTAGCAGCAACTTTCCCACCAGGACACTGCCAGCCTCCTCCAGACAGGTCTTTGCTTGAGTCTGATCTGTCAGCTGGTTTAAAAGCATCACACCCCATCCCTAAAGATGCAAACTGTGCCAGAGTTTCCACAATAAAACTTTCTCTCATCATCAGTAGCTCATGATCGGTATTAAAAAAGCGTCAGGAAGTGGAGCATTCTTCATCTCCCTCAGTTTCAGGAAGTGCTTTTCCTTCCCTTAATTAAAAAATTGGCCAAGTTAAACCTGCCTTGAGCATTTTTTCAGATGGCCAAGACAGTACAAGAGCAGGCCTACTCCTTACTCATCCCACTGGCTCCATGGTGAACTCACAGCTCAAACAAGTGTACCCTCATGCCTAAAATAACACCCGCACTGACCACCGTCACAGCATAGCTGTATCCCTGGTTTCCCTTTCAGCAAGGACCATGTTCCCACATGCTCCAGCCAGTTAACCTCGTGTTTCCAGAGGCAGGGGGAATGGCTGGCTGGGGCAGAGTAGTGAGACAGTGGACCCAGGCCTGCCTACTCGAGCCACACATCTGTGCATTGACTGCTTCTCCTTTGATGTGTCCCCTGTTTGTGCCTCTGGTGTCTTTGAATTCCCATGTGATGGATGATCCATAACCCGAGTTGTTCTGACTTGCAACAAAAGAAGAGGCTATGGGGAAAGGGTTGGAAGAACAGCTGCTCCTCCTTCTGGAGAGAGACCAGAAAGAAAATGGGAACAGTTAGGAGGAAAGTATTATGTAAGTCCCAAATAAACTGCACCACTTGCAACTACTCGCATTCAAGATACCCAGCTGTCATAATATGCAGGCTCTTATGTCTCCCTCCCATAGGTGTTGAATTCTCATGCTGTGCCTAAGGAGGACAGGCTCATTTTACAAGTGTGAAATCAAACCAAGAGTAGATTCAAACAGCAAGAGTACTACAGGACAACTTCAAATGACTTTGCACCATCTGCAGCGATGTGTTGTTTAGCCAGGGCTCCCTGCCACCCTACACACACGGAAATGTTTTGGTTAAAACAGCCCATTTCAAATACCTAAACAGAGTTAACAGAACAAAAAGGGAAAACATGATTCCCATAAGGGGGTTTTCTACCTGTGTCTGCACAAGAGTCTGTCCAGCAGGGGAACCCAGTTAGACGTGCAGTGGCTAAAAAGGAATTCACGATCACCTTTTCCCACTGTGTAATGTAAAACATCTGTCCTTGCAAAAAGAAAACAAAAATATGTACATATAGGTGGGTGTCTACTGTGTCCTGCTATCAACTCCCAACTCACAGTGCTTGAAATTACAGCATCTGAGAGAAAATATAATAGAAAGACATTCGGTAAAATAACAGCAACCATACTTCATGTTGATTGTCACCCCCGCAGACTGAAGAAGCACATGGACCTTATCCACTCCAGTGGCGAATCCATCAAAAACAGATTTACCCAAACTGCTTCACATTATGTACATGACCCAAATTCCTGTCATCTCCCTGTCATTTGTACAGCAAACCAAAGCCCTCCTTGCAACAGACAACTGGAATCAGAATGGTCCCAGGAAAGATGATGCCTCCCTAAAACCTGCTCTGGATGCCATCATCAAAGAAACAATTCTCCTTTTCAGCAGGCTGCAGTGCTCATGCTACTCCCAGAAAAAGCTAATTTGTGCAGTTGTGCACTGAAGTCTATCACAAAATTAAAATTTTTATCTGCCTGAAAGGAGGTACAGAAATTACCTAAAATCATGTGTTCTCTGTTCACATTATTTACAGATTTTGCTGGATTTACAGATTAGTCTCACATCAGTAAAAATGCCAACACCCCAACACTCCAGGCTCCACTGCAGTCTTGCAGTTCTTGCACATGGCTTGTCAGAGCAAGGATTTGGACCTATGAAATTAGGGAAAACCTATCCTTCCATTTTCTGTATGTGATGTTGAGCTGTGCAGAAACATCACTAAATAAGGCCTTCCAAATCACTCAAGTGACTGTAATTGTGGGAACAAATCTGTGACACACAGAATACTGACATTACCCAGCTAACATAAAAATATTAAGGTTAGAGTCCTGAATCATTACAAGAAAATATTGTCTGTGGGCTTTATGACTGCTTAACATCACGCTAGTCATGGGCTGAAATCTTCCACATTCTTTGCTTCCTTAAAGCACAAAAGGGCTTTTCAACCACTTCAAAGCAACAGATCATTTAATCGACCAAGTGCTTCTCAAGGCATTCATCCATCTTAATCGTGAATGATTGCTTAAAACCAGAATTGAAGATAAATGGGTAGAATGAGGTCTATGCAACATTAAGGTTGATTTTGCTTCCCTTCTCTGTCCAGTGCAAGAAAGAGGCTGAGTGTAGGTGATACACAGAGCACACGGAATAGCTGCATTGAATACAAGTGATTTTTGCTGCTTGATGATTCAGCTCTTACAGAGCTCGGCTTCAGAGACCCTTTCATTCAGCCCACTCCACACCACCAGCATTGCAGCAGAACACACAACACCATTTTGGGAGTCTGGGGGCTGCCCTAGGGTCGACATGCCACCCTGTGTGTCCATGCCTTTGAACAGCACCTCCTAGCCCACTCCCCATCCCAGCACCATTCCCAATTCACACTTCCCAGGAAACCCTGGGGTAGAGGGAAAGGAGTGCTGTTGCTGCACAGGCAGCAGGTCCCCAGCCCTGGACCATGACCAGGTGAGCTTGGCTGTACTTCAGGCCAGGGACTAACCCCTGCTGTGCCCCAGCCAGAGGAGGGGGATGCCTGTTTCCCAGGGGGCAGCCAGCACTCTGGGCTCTCCCCAAGGTCACAGCTGGGAACAAGCCAGCTCTCACCTGTGCAGACTGCAAGCAGCGAGGCAGAAATGCCAACAAGAATGAGTCCCAGACTGAGGAAATACCCTCAGAGCTTCCCAGAAACATGCTGTCCTGATCAAATGGGGCTTTCCCAGGGCTTCCCTGGGCCACAGCACTTTCCAGCCCTCTCCAGCCCTCCAGAGACCTGCCAGCCCCAACCCTCTACTGCAGTGATCAAGCAAAAGCCGCTGGGGCTTTATACCCACGCAACATGCCTATTTTTTGGCTTTGCAGAGGAGGAATCATAAGAGCAGAAATTTTCCTAATATAAATCCTGAGGGCTGAAACAACCCCAAAAACAAATAAACAAAATTACTCAGGAGTTTAGTGACCAGAACCAAATCCTGTCAGACAAATACGTTGTTTGGTGATAGCAAGTTTCTGTGATTCTTACAGCAATTAGAGTGCCCAAAAATATTACTTGACCACTAATTCCCAATGTATAAATAGCCAAGATGAAAAATATTTGCCATATAAAGATAGGTCTCAAGCTTTCCTTTGCAGAATAAATTATGATCTCAAAACAAAAATCAGACTATCAACCATTTGATTTTACATTAATCATGCACAGCTACAGTAACTACATGACAAGAGAGCCACTACTTACCTACCTGTCTCATTTTTGGGGGGTGGGGAGTGTGTGTGGAGTATGACCATTTCCATGAAATAGAAAAGGAGTACAACATGGAACAAAGCAGCCCAGTCAATAGCAATTCCCCCTTACACTGAAAACTCCCTCTTAGACCTGTAAATAAACAGGTCTCCTAAGTAATAAAGAGTAAATAATATTTATTGCAGAAAAAGGGGGGAAAAAACCCACAAGAAAAGCACCAATAAACAACCCAGAAACCAAACAATTTCTGTTATATTTCTTTTTAATTTAGTGGGATAGCTAATGTACAAAGAGGAAGCTGCTAAAATAGCCAGATTAGCCTTCTGCATGTTTTAGTTAGCCAACTCTGCAACCAGGATGACTTATCAAAGCAAAGTCACACTCACAAGGAATTAACATGTTATTAGGCACGTGTCATCCTCACACACCTCTGCACCTTCTGAATATTGTGACAAGGAGATCTACAGGTCTGCAGGGCCTTCTTGGGCCTGCTTCTGCTACTGTAAAATTGTTACTTTTGAGAATTTACTTGGAACAAGAGCTGAATGATCTTCCCTTGCCCCTAGGATGGTGTGGGAATGCTGTGTGCCATGTCTGCAGCTCCCCAGAGCAATAGCTAGCTTGGCCTGGAGAGGTGGTGAAGCCCCAAGTTCACACAGTTTTAGAGAATTTCAGCTGGATACAGTTTGCTTTGAATCACCGTCTGCTCAAAGCAATAATTACAGGAGCTTTAGCTCTGGTCAAGCCCATTTTTCTCCCATTGATCTGAATATGCTTCAGAACAATTGTCTGAAGTCAATTCATCCCAGTGAAGACCCAAAACTCTGCAGGGGGATTTAGGGCTTGCTGCAGGTGCAAGAAAAGTCCGAGACCTGGGTGCAAGCACCTGAAACAGCGGAGCCTGTGCCAAGAGCTCTGGGCTCTGCACAACTCCAGCACCAGTCCCTGAGAGGCCTGTGACTGGAAGGTAAACCAGGATATGGTTCCTAAACCAGGATCCTTCAAAAGAAAGATTATTTAATCCAGAAGAACAGAGGCTTTAAGTGGGCTCCTCCTTGTTTCTCCCTACTCTTTCTGAAGGCCTCCTGGCAGTCAGCCTCAAACATAGGAATTTTACTTCCTTCTCCCATTGTGTCTGACACCCTGCAAGCTCTGCAATACACAAACCAGAGGTCAATGGAGCAAACACCCCATGGTGAGGGGGATCCCAACACATTACTCCCCTGGACAGGGCACACAGTCTCCCCGCTCTGGAGCCCTGCAGAAGCACAAGGTGTGACAGAAGCATTTCCAACCGTGAGCTCACTCGACAGAGCACAGCACAAGCAAAATGCTTCTGAATTGAAGCAGTGGGAGAAGCACTTATGAGAGGGAACAGCGAGGAAGAGGAGAAAAAGAAAACAACAAGTCACCTTGTGCAAAAGGACAAAAGAGAGAACCAGTGCATAGGGACAGGAAGAGGATGCAAGAGAGACAAGATATATGAGGTTAAACTACTATGCAAGCAGGGAGCTGGCGGGTTGCTAGGCTTCCAAGTACACTGTGCCTGTGCACAGATGCTATTTATGGGAACATGCCAGAATCAATAGGCAGAAGATTTTTATTCAACATCCTTATTAATGACCTGAAACAAAGGCAAACAGCATATTAATTACAACTGCGGATGATGCTAAATTTGGAGCAGCAGCAAGAGAGCTAAGAAACACAAAAGGATCCATGTGGAAACAGGGAAAGCAAGGCTCAAAGTAAAGATCTGCCTGGACAGACAAAGAAAAGTAATGTGGTTTGGGGAATGATAACTGCAGACGGGGATCTGCAACGAGGATGAGAATCTTGGGGAAGCAGAGGCCTACAAGGAGGATCACCAACAGCTCATAAAATATTCTCGGCGTGCAATATGATAAGGCAGCAAGACATCAGTGTGATTCTGAACACCAGGCACAGAGGTGTCATCTCACTGTCAGACAGAAGCAACGGAAACCATACCAGGCAAACTGTTTAAAAATGTATGAGATGGAAGATCAACAGCAAAGAACATTTGAGCCATGTTTTCCAGAACAACTCATTATCCCCCATGGCTGGATTTCCAGAAAACCTTTACTAAGCCCAGTGCCAAACTCTTCTGAAAAGCTCAGTGTCCAGAGGACTGGTCTCTTATGAAGATACAGAGACATATTGCCACGGTCTATATCTACTTCCCAGGTATTAGGAAATCGTCTTCTGCTCTAAGTGGTTGCTTAAATTGGAGCAGCTCTCACCCCTCCAAAAAATTTCAACTCTATTGTATGCTGAATATCAAAATTAGAACTTCTCCTGTTTCTGAAACCTTGGACCACATTAGAAACATGATATGTATTCACTGTTTGTGAATCCAGTGTATTCCAAATTGATTTTGACTTTTATTTGGTTATAAAAAAGGCAAGTCAACCAAAACAAGATGCTCAACAAGCACTGGGTTCACTCTGCATATCTGAACACACAGTGCTGGCTCCTGAAAGTGATGAGATGATTGGACATCATTCTTCAGCACAGATTACAAGGAGACACTGTGGGAGAGCAACTATCCACACACTACCAATGTCAAACATAACCCAGTTAGATGGAGCAAATCCCAATTATCTCAGAGGGACAATGCACCAGACATGAAAATAGTAGCAGTGAAACAAAATCAATTGCACATTCACAATGGAACTACTGTCAATATATAAACCATCTTTAATATACAGAATAACGTCACACAGCTGTTCCCACAGGGTGGCAACACATGGAGCCTGGCACCAACTCACACTCAGTGCAGGCAATTCATGCCTGGGCACAGGTGGCACAGAGAGGAGGGATAGCACAGCCAGGAGCAGGGAAGGGAATCAGCCCTTGCCAGTCCCACTGATGGCATCTCTCTCACATGTGGCTTAACACCTCACAGTGCCTTGCAGAAATAAGGGATCTGAACACTGCATTCAAACACAGTAAGGTGACTACTTTGAACCTGACACCGTCTGGGGTTGTGCAAGTTGTTCCAAACACAGATCCCACCACAGCACTATTATCCAAGACAGATTTTGGGACTGGATAAGTTTTGTGAACCTTTGAGCTTTTTGTATGTTCCAAAATGTAACAAATGTTTTGCTGGTGCTGATGCAGCCCATTGCCAACTTGGTTTTGAGTCAAGCGATTACAAATCCCACCTCGGCCAGCACGGGGACATACAACACCCAGTGCCAGGAAGCAGGGCAAAACTCCCAGATCACCTCTGTCTCATCACTACCAACAGTGGGGGAAAAAACGTGGGGGAAACTGCTCACCACTTCAAACAAGACAGAGGACATGCCTTGTGAGATCAGAACAGTGGCTCACCTAGCCTAGTACTTTCTTCCAAGGGGGGTAAGGGGAGTTGCTATTCAGAGGAGACCAAAGAATTAAAAAAAAAATTAAAAAGGGAAAAAAAGACAGTGCAGCCCAGTTACTGTTGCACTAACAGTGCCTGCACACTTCAAGTGATGTGGACTTCAAGATGTGGCATTTTGCACAGAGAGTATGTGAAAAGTAATTATCAAGGCTGGATGCTGTCCCAGATTTGTTATCACACTTGCTCCTGTTAGGAAGGTGACAGATCTTGGGTCAAGATAGCCACCAAGAGTCAGGGCCTTGGTTCTACGTCTTGTTCAGAGGAAGTGAGCCCCATTTACTCCTGTGCTGGTGCAAAGCCCAGCACAGTGAGCTCAGAACAAGATGCACAAGCCTCACTCTCTCCTAGGAATTGCCACTCACATGGACAGTTTAGCCCTGACACAGCTGCTGTTCCCATGGCCCCAAGTCTGCAGGCAGGAGACCCTTAGCTGGGGCTGCCAGATCCCCTTCAGACTGCTCAGTGCTTCTCCTCTGTCACCCCGTGGGGGCTCAGGCAGACAGAAAGATCACGAGCCAGAAGCAAAGAAAGCCAGAAGCACCAACAACGAAACACGGACCAGAAGAACACCCAGTGTGCTGGCCGTGGTGAGATACAGAGTAGAAGAAATCTGTACTCCAGCCACAAAAACACATCCTGTTTGAACTTCCTGTCAGAGTCCATCTGATTTCTGGTTGTGGTCGCCTTTCTCCCGAGGTGTGTGTCACAGCTTCTGCCTACAGTCAGTTCCTGCCAACCCTTTGATGCAAAGCCCCCCTCACAACCAACCCACAGCCTTAATATCTGTACATGCACAGGGAGCTATTCCTTGAGTGGTGTCTTCAGCTTCCCATTGCTATTGTGTAAAAACCTTAGCTCTTCTACTGCCACTGTTTTGGGGACAGCTTCAGAACACACAACACTCCTATTATTCTGCAGGAGGTCTCACTGCTGGGCGATGACATTCCCAACACTTCCTATAAAATCTGACACATTCCCAGCTCCAGGTTGGGAGTGCTTGAAGTTATATTCACCAAAGGCTTGTACATTTTTGCACACACACAGTTGAAGGATCCATGGCAAGATCCCATGGATACAGGCAGGAGTAATTTCTTGAGACATGGATTCTAAACACACTAATGGCAAAGAAAGTACATATTTTGCTTGTGGAAGAAAAATTAACAAACGTAAGGGCTGTGCTTCACCTGTAGACACCTGTTACCTCTTCAACAAGAGGGCAGCTGAAAACAGCTGACCTTAAAAAAATGCTGTTGCGTGTCTTGTGACATGACACCATTGGGTGGAAATACTCTCTCCACAGCAGCCAGCAAAGTCTCAAGCAAGCTTCCGAGAAATTTTCATCTCAGCACAGGCCATTTTTTCCTTCCCTGTGTACAAAAGGATACCACAACTTGACTTATTTGTATAAATAACTATTTGAGGATTAAAAATAACAGGGATGGACACGAAACATTTGCCCATTTCCACACCACCATCCTGTGCTTATTCAGTCAGATAAAAATTGCTTGTTAGGGAATTTTACTAACCGAACAAATCAAACCCAAGGTATTCCATAAGGCTACAAGAAACTGCATGAGAAGTACAAACAGCAAGTTGCTCGAGCACAAAGCAAACATCGTAAAGCTGGCTGACGGCCACAAATATGTAACACTCCTGTAACTTACGGGGGTGGTTTTCTGCTTTCTAAAAATTAAATTACATCTGCATATTCTCATCTGCCTTCTTTTCCTCACTTGTGGGGTTTTGCTGTTGTTCAGTGGCAGGTTTAGGACCTAACGAAGCACATCAGCTAACCTGACCAAATCAGGGAAAGCACTTCCAGTAGCGTTGAGTGGCACCTAACTCCATTCCCACCGAAATTCAGGGCAGCACTGCCACCCATTTCAGTAGCTGCACCTGCTTCTGAACTTCTTGGAGATCCTCCACTTCACTGTGCACAGAGCAGTGGAAGAGTCTCCTTTGATTCAAAATCAGGGCTCAGAACAGAAATGCAGCCAATAATTTCATGGTGACTGGTACACTTTTTTGTGCTTTCATTAGGTAACACCAAGTTTGGGGATATATTTTCTTAAAATGCCATGTCTGCCCTCAGAATGGAAAGCCTTCCTACATACCAGATCATACCAACAGTCTAATCCAAACATCCCAGTTAAATGTGCTGGTTGATGTCACACACTGCACTGGTGGGAGGGCCAGGGTCATCATTACTAGATCTAGATTAGATATCAAGTCTCCAGTACACATCTCTACTGTTAAACTCCAGGGAAGCCTTGGAGATCTGAGGAGCAGTAATACAGGATTTAATCCCAATTTTTTGTAGGATTAGCATCCTACAAAAAAAAGCCTTATTTCTGACCTGGAACTACATTTACTAAGGAGGAAGAAATTTTCACCTTAGTCCCTAAATTGCTGCCAAGAAGAAATGCTGAATTACTGCTCTGGCCCTGGAGTCTCTGGGAAGGAAAAACCGCTCTGCTAGCCAACATACTGCTCACTGAGCCCTGCTAACTATCAAAGGCTGGCATCAAAAGCTCCTTGGGCTGGATTCAAACAAGCAAATGAGAATTAAAAAGCACTGTGGCGCAGCAGCACCAATTCCCTGGGCCGCCCACCGCACAGGTCATGCCAGCTCTCACGGGGAGTCGTGCATTCCTGTGGAGACCAAACATGTGAAATCTTGGGCCAGAAACGGGTTCATCTAAAATTAGATCTACACATTCTCTGAGCGACTCTAAATTGAACCAAGAGAGAGAAAGAGGAAGCACATCAAAGGCAAAGGGGAAGCGGAGTTTTAGAGCTGCAGAGAAGATGATTTCTGATAAAGCCCTGCTCCTGCCTCTCTGTACTGTGGTGGAGGAGCTCAGGGAGAAGCCATCTGTCACATCCCTTTGGCCCTGCCATCACCAGCTCATGAAATCCAGGCTGTCTCTGCCTGGATGCACATGCCTGCGTATGCATTTTCAGGAACATTCCCCAGAGCCAGCACTTTTGGCTGAGTATACAAAAGACTTTATTCCAGTTGGAATAGCAGAAATGTTCATATTGACAACTGCAGCCAATGTGACACAAATAAAGCCAATAGAGCAATGGAAATCGTGGTTGACAGCAATTATTCCAGCGAATGCTAAAATTCCCCTAGGAAGCAAATACAGATTCCCTGAACGCACCAGCAACTGAAGATTGCCTTAAGATGTCGAACAGTTTACAGATATTTTTAGATCAAAAGAGAAGGCTGGAAGATGCTTTGGTTTCTCTGAAATTTCTGATGCTTATGAGTAGCCTGTCTCAGCTCAGCCGAATCCTGCGTCATCGCAAAACCATGGGCAGATTTCACTTCTCTCCCAGTGACCTCACTGTTGTCCTCAATCCGCAGGCTGACTAGGGCTCTGGTGGTTTTTAAGTGCTCTATAAATGCCAAGAAAGAATTAATGCCAATTTTGTCTCTGTTTTTTCAAGGACAGGGGAAAGGAATAGCCATTAGCATTAACATTAGCACGGCACCTCAGAGCCTTGCATGCAGCAGCCAGTTCTGCCTCAAGGAAGGAAGTTTAGTTATTTAGCACCCCTGACCATCACTGGCCAAAGCCTGCCCTGTACAGAACCAGGTACACGACAGGGGAATGGCTTCACCCTGCAGCTCATGCTGTGCACGCTGGCAAGACTACCCACAGCACAGAGGCAGGGAACAGCAGCTTCTCAGTTGTTAGAAACAAAGGCATAGCACGCTCCGTACTTGTGACTTGGGCAAACTCAAAGATTCCACTTTTCATGGTGTTTAGGCATGGGCGCAGGAAAGGAGCAGGGCCGAGCAGGAACTGATTTCCTCCTGAACTGCTGGGCCTCCAGGCACGATTCCCTGGGAAGGCAGCAGCACCTTTGTCCCAGCTCCCTGCTGCACAGGATTCATTGCACAGGACAGACCCTGCTCTGACCCAGTGCCCTCCCTCTGCTGAAGCAGAGATCTGAGGGTTTTGACTTCTCAGGACTTAAGATTCTCTAGATGATGTTTCCATCCTTCTGTATGACTGCATCTTGCCTGGATGCTTGGTGTCTGCTTCACTTGTGTGCTATCAGCTGCTACACCTTTTCCTCTCCCTTCCAAAACCAAACAGAGTTCAAAAAAAAACCTGTTGCCAAAAGCAGCCTCTTCCAACTTTCTCTCCTGGCAGTTTGAGCCTCAGAGTTGGGCTGGAAGCACTAAACCTCATTAAAATTAGAAGGCACAGGCCCCTGGCATCCAGCTGAACATGCAGCAGGCAAGTCAGCTTCCTAGATCAGAGGATGGTGCCAGGGGAGAGGAGGAGACCTTTGTCTCCAGTTCGGTGGGCAGGCTGATGCTGTCAGCTCTCCAGCACCACTCACCAGATGATTGCTCACCATGCTCCCCAAATGACTACTCACTATTCCAGCACAAACAGCCAGCTCTCCTCCCATAATGAGCTCTAGCACTGGGAGAGGGCCCACACACTGGGTGGGTCTCTGCCTCCACCAACCCAGCAAGATGTTTCGTACTTCCCCCACACACTTCCCCACCACCACCAGTGCATACACTGCATCAGGAGGCCAGCTTTCATCTGCCTGCTGAACAGTGGCCAGGCAGTTTTTCAGCCAGCTCAAGCACACAAGGCTATCCCTCTGCAGAGGCAGGAGCCAAAGCCAATGCAAAACAAGGACAGCCTTGCTATGGTTCCCGCAAGGAGGTCTGGCCACGTTTGCACGTCTGCCTCACTGCAGCCAAGTCCAACCAACTGCAGCAGGGGAAGGGGCAGCTCAGAAGGAAAACATTAAGCTATGACCACTGTTACAATTGATTGCTTCAGTTGACTATAAAAGTCCTGTTTTCCACACTTACCACTATTCTCTAAAACATACTATTTTCTACCTACAGTCCTGTTTTCTACACCTTCCAGCATTGTAGAAAAAATTTATAACGTCATGGTCTGGCCAAAAAGAAAAAAAATATTAAAAGGCAAAACCCCTTTTCATGCCCTCAGTCTCCTGTAAAACACACAGTTTCTGACATTTTCATAAGATGTTGCCATTTCCAACTTGTGCCACCATCCAACACCCAGTGCCCTGGCAGTGGCCCTGCCTGAAAGACCCCCAAAGACAGCAACAGGCACCAAGTGGGAGCCCAGGACTCTTCTCCCTCTGCCCCATGTGCTGCCTGGGTTCAGGGAACCAGTGTTTCCCATCAGGACCCACTTTTGCTGTTCTCTACATGAGCTGCAGCTCATCTGCATCTGAACTCCTCCCCCTTCATTTATGAAGAAGGTGAAATAAGCCTCAGAAACACCTTGTCTCACCCCAGCCTCCAGCTTCTCTCCAAGCTCTCAGGTGTCCAGTGTGGCACAGTGAGCTTGTATGTCCATGCCAGCCCTGGACTGCAGCAACTGCTGGATAGATCAGCACAAACCCCTTCCAGATGCCTTCTCCCTTTCTTCTGAAATGCCACCTAAGGGCCTGGGCACAAGTCCCTTCAGGGATCCAACTGTGTGGCCATGATAGGAGACATCCTGTGAACTACTCCAGGTGCACAGGGCAGAGTAGGAGGAGCCCAACACATCAATCCCTTCTACTGACACAACAGGGCACAGAAGGCACTGCAGGGGAAGATATGAAACAGTAAAAAATACAAAGTCAGCCAAAGAACAGAGACAAAAAGCCAGGCTTTAAGAAAGAGTCCAGTCAAGAAGAGCTCTCTCGTTTGCCAAAGCCAGGTTGTTGTATTCTGAGCTGCTCAGAATGCCATCTGAGAAGCTGGTGTCCAAAAATGGGTTGAGAAAGATCCTCATTTCAGTCTCCCTCCAGAAATCCCCATCCTCTTGTGCTGAGGCCCCTGCACAAGAGGGATAGCACACAGGATTCCTGATACCAGCATCTGACAGTCCTCCCCTCTTTTTCACATCAGCCTCGCTTTACTTAGCACAGCAGTTGTTAATGTTTCAGCTCTGCAGTGGGGAAGCACATTTTATTGTTAGCCTACGTGGTAAAAATAAAATCTGATTACAAGAAATTGCTTGGCTTCAGTTGTAACATCAGTGTTAGTTACAAGTGCATGTAGTTCCTGTGATTGCAGGGAGGGAAGATGGAGGCAGAGATGAGGATGCATACTAAATTCTGCTGACATTTCCCAGCACAGCACTCCCAGGGGAGAGAGCAACACTTTTGCCTCCTTGACAGCAGTTGCAGCAATCCCAGACCAGCAGGTCCACATGGGTCACATTGCTCTGCCTAGTGGCATCTCCTGGAGAAGAAACATCTGATCTGCTCCCAGATCCTTGAGGCTTCCTCCAACCAATGCACTTCCCTTACCTGCAGAAAAGTCCATCCTGACTCATTGATAGAAATTCCTCAGAGCCTGTATACTGCCATCCCCACATGCACATGTGGCCAAAGATAAAAGGCTAGAGCCACATATCTCTGATGACTCCCCAGAGCCTGCCTGCACCAGCTCAGGGGCTGGTGGGTCATAGCTAAAGAAGGCTTTTGTGGTCCTTGGCTGGGTTTCTGTGTGTTTGACACAGCCAGCTCTGGGGGTGCCAACAAACCTCTCCTTCATGGGGCTGCTTCAGAGGGATGCCTCTGCCAAGCCCACGATGTCAGCGGACAGCCCAGATGCCAATAATCCTGCCAAATTCAGTAGGAAGCAACAGGAATTTCTACCTTTGCTGGATCCAGCTGTCATCTCTGTCCTCATGGCACAGGTAAAAGGGAAAGAGTGCCTGAGGTTCTTCAGGTTTGCCTGGAGCACAGGTCAGTGCAGCCAAAGGCCCAGCGGCGCTTTGTGATGGGTGAACACTCCGGTGTCCAAAGAGGAACAGCTTCACTGCTCACTCAGCCATTCACACTGCCCAACTGTGGGAACTCGTCAGGAGTACCTTGAACCCACAGGACCAAAGGACCATCACATGCATCCAGGGATCAGCACACACCCAGATTTTATTTTCCCCATTCCTTTATCATGCTCACAGTGACCACCAGACACACAGGACAGAGGGAAACTAAACAGATCACCACCAATGCACCAGGGATGAAATCACGATGGGGAATAAAAATACATACTTACAGCTGAGCATTGTGAAATTCTCAGACAAGGCCTTAAGGAATCACTTCCAGTAACAGTTAAAACAAGAGGGGAGGGAAAAATGGGGAAGGCAAAACATCTGACAGGCAGGAGTGCCCTCTACTAGGGCATCTCACAGCAGGATCTGGAACAGACACAGGAGCACTCTTGTGTGACCTTGCCCACTCACACCTGCTTCATGAACAGGCTGCCCAGGGAAGAGGTGGACTCACCATCCCTGGAGGTATATAGAAGATGTGTAGATGTGGCACTTAGGGACATGGTTTAGTGGTGGACTTGGCAGTGTAGGCTAATGGTTGGTTTCAGTGATCTTAGGGGTCTTTTCCAGCCCAAGTGATTCTGTGATGTTTTTCTGTCTGTGCATTGCTACATGGGAGGGCACGTTCCCCAGCTGTACCATGCACACAGAGCTCAGACCATTCCCAGGACTGAAAGGTGAGGGAACAGCATGTTACAGCCATCCTCAGCTCCAGCGCTCATCCCATTTTTAAGGAGAGAAACACTGTTTGAGAAAAGACTCTGTTCCTGTCAGAGATGATGGCAGATCAGCTCTTGATGCTAGGAGGGAAGGAACATAAGAACTTGACTATTAAGAGTGACAGCTGTAAAACAATGATTTCAAATGGGCCAGAGGAGGAAAAGCCAGTCCAAAACTGCTCTGGAGATAAGCAGGGCTATTCCCTGGTGCAGATGTGCACCTCAGAGATGCAATTACCATTCTGATGCTCCACCTCTTCTCCACTCATCATCTAGTGGACCAGCTGCTGTTGAAAGCATGGTGGAATGCTGGACAACAAGGCCAGCCTGCTGTATTCCACAGAAACCTCCCAGAGCTGCTCCCTGCTCACGGTCAGGAGCTGACAGACAGATCTCTCCTGGGAGTAAGGCAAGGAAAGGTCTGTCTGTTCATTAAGCTGTTCCCAACAAGGTGGCTGCAGACACCTCCACACAGGTATCCAAGAAGAACACATTTGCTACCTGTTTCCTGACCCAAAACCTTGCCTACAGAAATCACCTGAGCATAACCAGTTTCCAGGATGCAGAGGGGGCTCCTGCCAGGGCAGCAGCGGGAGAGACAGAGATGTTTTTATGAACCATTTAATGTCTGTGAAGCAGAGAGAATATTCTTCATCCACAGAGGTCTTGGAAGTACCAAGTGGAGCTTCCTGGGAGCTAGGATTTTTGATTTACAGCTGTCTGTGCAGAGTTTCTAACACTGTGCTTCGAAATGGCTGAAGACTAAAACCAGCCAATAACCAGAAAGCCAGCAGGTGGCACTCAAGAATATCCAAGACTTCCGAAATGAGCAAGGCCAATAAAACTCACATCTGCAGAGCACCACAGCAACATGTGCCTCATTACACAGACATGCCACCCACCAGAAGGCCTGAGAAAGGAAAGGGGCGACGATCTCGGCGGTGCCCTCTGGGCACCACAATAACCCAAAGGGCTGAGACCACAATTGCCTTAATCTCTTTTATTGAAGGCATCCAGGCAGCAGGATCCAGACCCTTGCCTGGGAGCAGCTTGTGCCTTGTTGGGGATGCAGCTGGGCAGCACCGCTGCTCCGTCTGTGCTCCCAGACAGCCAGCGCTCGTGCGCAGGGAAAGCTGTGGGTAAGCATGGCACAGGGCCCGCCACGGCTGAGCGTGAACAGTCTGCCGTTCTCAAGAGCACTAAAACACCTCCCAAAAGCTGCTAAAACAACAGCAACAAGCCTCCCCTCCCATGTGAGCACCGTTAGAGCAAGGCCATCCTCCTCCCCAGCCCCAGGCTCTGGCAAGGCGCATGGGCTGTGAACTGACATCCTGCAGGCAGCTCTGCCAAACACGTCCAGGTGATACGGGGTTTCTGGGTGGCCACGCCTGTGCCAGTTTTTAAATCTGTGAGTACTAGTAATGCTCAGCAGTCTGAAATAGAAGGTTTTAAAACAGGTAAAAAGCTTAATCTTTTTAGGGAGTGTTCTGTTTCCTAAAATGCATTTGGCTACTTCAAGCACTTCCTCCGTGAAGACTAAAAAGCACCTTTTTCCAACCAAAATCTGAGACCCTTACACATCACATGATCCCTCAGAATGGAGTCTTTAAGAAGTTATCATGAGCCCACCAAAAGAAACTACTAGGAGCTGTTAGCATTGGGTCCTGTCATCTGTACATGGATTTCAGAGTTTTTTGGTTTGCTTTCCAAAAACAAAAAGATGACCTCACTGGGACTGCAACAGAATGGAGTTGGCTGAAGCAAGGAGGTTTCTGGTTCAGAAGCATCATTTAATAGCATATTACTAACTTAGGGGATGAGCCATGCACAGTGTGTCCTACCAAGTGGCCTGTGGAAGGTGGTGCAGCATGTCCAGCCCAAAAGAGGACATCAGCGAACCACAGCCTCATCCACAGCCCCAGCTGACCACAAAGACCCCTTGGCATAAGTTCACTCCCTGGGCACCTGTATGCTTGGCCCAGCCAGCAGACCTCCTATCACGCCACTCCCTGGTCTCTGCCCCACTCACGGCGAGGGGCTCCCACCCTGCTTTGGTTCCCTGTGCAAGTCTGCAGGGGATGGTGATGGATGCCTGCCCTCCAAACCTCTCTGCTGCAAAGCACCAGGAGCTCCAAGCCCTGCAAAAGCAGGTGGACAAGGACAGACCTGAAGGGGAACATCCATGTGCCAGTTCCCTGAGGCCTGGTCTGCACCATGCTCTGGCCTTTGGAGAATGGCCAGTGAACCCTGGCAAACCTGCTGGCCATGCCCAGCAAGCCCACTGGTGGGACAGGGGACAGACAAGACTCAAGGCACATTTCCCCAACAACTCCCAGAGTGCAGAGATTCCCCAAAGCAGCAGCTGTCAGCTACAAAACAGCACAGACAAGACAGCAAAGCACCAAGAAGAAAGAGGGACCACAGACTGCAAGCTGCCCAGTTCTTGATTAGGAAGGAAAGGGGAAGGCAACAGGGTCTTCTCTGCGCACCTCTGCACCAAACCACAAGTCAGGTTGGAAAAGAGCAAGGCAAGAGAGCTCCCAGTGAGCCAGATGGGACTGCCACAGCAGGGGACATTCCAAATCCTTTGGGCTGGTTACATGGCTGTCCCATGGGCACAGCCCAGGGCTGCTCAATGCCTTGCACATACCGTCTGCTGCCTCTTGGGTCAAAGCATCTCCCGGCTCATGGAAAATTTTGACATGAGTAATTTTATTGTTTTTGTTCATCTTGGACTGAAATCAAATTCCACAGAGGCACTGGGATGGCCCTGAAAGCCTATGTTTTAACCAGTTTATCTGTACTTCCCTTGAAAGATAACCCAATTCCCAGATCTGCACCAATTCAAATCCTCAGTTCTGCACCACTCAGATTGCTGTTTGGGATCCCTTTGCAACCCTAGCTCCATGTGGGGTGCAGGAAGCTGTAACACGGGCCTCAAGGTGTTAGCGTGGGAGGCAATGGGAACAGAGGAGCACAGATAATCCTGAGTAAACAACCAGCTGAGCCTTCGCTTGGCAGCGTTTTTCCATTGTCTATTATGTACAGCTGGACAAATGTCAATAAATTACCAATGGAAATGAGCCCTGCTGAGCAGGCAGTTTGGCTTGAACAGCTGTTTTCTAGGTGGCACAGTGGCATTTCAGCTCCACTTTGCAATTGGTGGTGAATCAACTGCCTTCGGAGGTGAGAAGGAGGAAAGCAAACCCTGCACAGAGGGAGGCTTTGTACCCAGACCCCCAGGGGAGAACACACCGAGAGGTGGATGTCTTGGGGGAGGAGAAAGTGAAAAGCCAAGCAGGCAGTGGTGAGTCATGGGAAGCTGCCCACTTCCTGCCAGACACCACGGAGGTCACAGCCAGCACCGGCGTGCCACTCCCCGCACACTTGTTCCCACAGCTTGCCCGGGGGGCAGCAGTGGTGGGGAACACGGCAGGGAGCAATGGAAGGGCTTGCAGAGGGTCACTGGGAAGCTTCCCAAGTCCGAGGCAAGCTTGGGAAGAGAAAGAAAACCACGGAGGGATGCATGGAAGGCTGCAGCTCCTCCATCTGCACCCTTCAGCGTACACACATCCCTGCACTACCTGACACTACACTCGTACCTGCCATCCAACTTTGCCAGTGTGCCAGCCCTGCTCGGAAGGCTGGCTGGCAGCCAGCACCCACAGAAAGGCAGCCTCACAGCTGATCCACACAGGGAAGGAGATATGGAGAACTGGGAAGGGCAAGGGAAACATCTGATCGACACTTTTTCCTTCTGACACAACTTCACTGGTTGGCTCCTTCCACAGTGAAGCGAGGCGGGTTTGCTAACTAGAGCAACAACCACCCCTTCTTATGCACCCTGAGTCTCTCAGAGGGACCTTAGAAACAGCTCTCCAGCCTGACAGAAAGCTACTTTTGTCTGACATATTCAGCAGGAGAGTCTGTACTTTCACCTTGCTCACCCCCTCTGAGGGGAGCAGACCTTGCAGTAGCCAGATGCGAAAGCAGCTTGGAGTGTCCAGCTGTCCAGGACAGCTGGAGCCAATGCACTCCCTCCTGCTGTGGAGCCCCTGTAAAAACCACCCACCAAACTCCTGTAAAAACTTTGTGGTCTGCTTTAGGGTGGCTGTTAAAAATAACGATGTCAAGAAATGAGAGGCTCTCACTTTCAGCAAGAAAGGCATTAAGTTGCAAAGCCATTAAGACCTGTTTATTATTTAGCATCTGTTTAATCTCAACTAGGAAAAAATACCTCGCATGATGGAGACCTGAATAGGCAATTCTGTCCTTGGGCTCCAGCCTCAGGGATTTCTGTAATTAAGCAAAGTGAAATCAGAGATGATTTCAACTTGTCTTCTTGGAAAGGCAAAACAGAAAAAGAAAGCCCACCTGCCTGCACACTACAGGACCTAAAAGGGTTGAAAGCAGACCACAGGCTGTGTATTCTGGCCACACAGCTCCCACAGACTCTCCTGGTCTCCCTGACCATCAAGCTATGGCCAAGGTAAACTATGAAATCAGCCTGAACACAACCAGGAATAGGGAGGTGAGAGGAGTAGGGTTCACAGAAGGAAACTATGCAAAACAAAACCACCCAGCGAACCTCTTCTGGTCATGAGCAAGCCAGGTCATGGACTGTGCAAACCACACAGCCAGTGAAATCCAGGTCCCCTCCAGGGACACGGAAAGAGAGGAGAAAAGCTGACAGAAAGGTTCGTTTCCCAACTGCAAACAGCAGTGGTGGCGATTTTTAGGGGTTTAAGACAGACTGAATATCAAAAACCGAACCAGTGAAAAACAGATTTAGGACTTCTTCAAACAGAAGAAATAAACCTGATTTCTAAAGAATTTGGCTGGGGCTTGTGGACACCACCTCAGCACTAATGATGGCAGCCTAACAATCCAAATTCCATGGCTGTGAGTTCCTGCAGCAGAGACCCTTCTTTCCTCTATTTGTATAAAACAGTCCCAGGCTGTTATGTTCTCCACTCACTCAAAAAGCTCCCCAAAGCAGGTCCTTTACCCATAAAATTGCACCAGCTGTAAGCAGCACTCAAGTTTTTATCCTCTTGGCCACTGAAATTTATATTAGTCGATACACAGATCTCTCTGGTGAAGGATTATGCTGACATTCACCATCTATATAGTCTCACAAACCCTGACAGACCTGGCACAATACTGCAGTGCTTCTATGTAGCTCATCTCCCAGCATCATTCTTTTGTAGAGAAAAGAGGACCTCGCTGTAGGATGGAAGAAAAGATGTTGTATTTCATATTCTCTTTCTCAAACTGAATCCTCGGCTTTTCACGGCTAGAAAGAAGACAGGCACAGCAAGCCATCTCACCTCAGAAAGCACCGCCGGATTCATCTTCTCAGTGCCGGCATCTTAAAGCTGTTCCTCGACTTTTAAACACCTCCCCCCCCCAAATGAGAAGACGTATCAAGAAAGAAA
>NW_021938789.1:56049311-56098493 GCF_001715985.3 Manacus vitellinus | reverse complement strand
AGTAGCCTTTAGTTGTGGAAGCTCGTGAAAGCAGAGTAAAAGACGCCACCGGCGCAGGCGGTGCCCCAGTGCAGGAAGCAGGTGTTCAAGAGGTGGTTAGGAAAGTTCGTCTGACTGGGAGTGACAAGGCGGGCATTGAAAACAAACGGGCAGACAGGCAGTATTTTATCAGCAGTGCACACCCGAACGAAGAGCCGGCACACTTCTTTACTCTGTCCCACCGCGGACGAGTGTTGTTTTAGTGCTCGGGTGTGGTTTGGGGGGCTGCCACCCCACTGTGTCCACCCCACTGCGCTGCCACGACCTCCCGCTGCCAGCTGGTGCAGGGGAAGAAGGACCTCAGGTTACCGGGGATGCCAGGATGGGTGTTGTTAATGGCCAGTTCACCCCTGGCAGAAGGATGACCCGGAGCAGTGGCAGGCAGAAGGTAGCTCACTGTTAACTAGCGAGGCACTTCACCTGCTGTGGAGCAGGGAACATCCTGCACAAGCAGCGTGCAGAGGGTTTCTTTCAGTCATTAGGCGGGAACCAGAGGCTGAGTCCAGATAAAATGTTTGCCTGTGATGCATTTTGTTTAGTTTTGAATGTTTCTGGGAGGACTGGAGGGAAGGAGGGAGCGGCCCAGGAGTGCCAGCAGCCCTCCTCCCTGTCTGGGACCGGCTTCTCCGTGATTTACAGCAGCAGTGCTTTCCTGCCCTGAGTTCCTCTGGTCAAGGTCAATTGTTAGGCTAACTTCAAGTATACCTACTACTGATCTAATATGTGATACCCATTTTCCTTTTTGGACTCTGTGATGTGATGATGGGGGCAGGCAGGAGAGAAGACTCCATCCTTTAATGATTTTTCCATCTCTCAGTGTCCAGGAGCAGAAAGAAGCCCTCATCCCTCACACACCAGCTGCTCCCTGGCTGGGCACAGCATGCTGTGGGTGACCCTTGGGCTTACAGAAGTAAACTGCACAGCCCCAGCTCACCTCTGCACACCACGGCTCATATGGATATGCTACCCCGAGTGTTTAAGGGAGGAAAGTCAGAGCTCAGGGTGAACGAAATGGGAATGCTGCCAGGCAGCAAGGAAATATGGAGACCAGGGAGCATGTCTCTTTGAAAAGGCAGGATGAAACTGTTCATCTTGACCTGGATTTTGCAGGCTATTAAAGCGTGGCACAGGATAGATGTTAGTCTTGTACGCTCGTGCAGATGCCATTGGCACTGAAACCTTACAGCTGCCTTCCACGAACATTCCTGCCACCCTGGCAAGAGGCAGACACAAATTGCTTTGCAAGATTTCCTACTAATTTGAGTCACTGATGAACACATTCATTAAAGGTCCCTCTATGAGGCTTTGCACACATAACTGTAAATTTCATATCCCACATTTATCTCCAGTTCATAGCAGTTTGCTTACAGAACAGCCAGCACAGCAGGGAAAGCAAGTGAGCAAAGATGACATGACAAATGTTGTGGCCAAAGGTCCTCTGGGAGCTGGGAGTGCTGATGCTTAGGGTGACACTGCTGTGTTACTTCTGTGAAGGAAAAGTCCTCGTGCCCCTTCAGGCAAAGCTGGCTGCACGCAGAGAAAGCTTGTCAAGCGCAGCAGCAAAACTGGAAAGGGAATGTTATCTGGTACCCAGCCCACCTGGCTCCAGAGGGGTCCCTACTGCTCATGGAGTTGCTGGTCCTGATGGAGGAGCAGATGAAGCCCAAGCCAGACCAAAGTGTCCCCTTTGAGAGTGTCATTGCACAGTGTGGGAGTGGAGCCCGTCACTGTCACCCTGATCCCAGAAATCACTGCTCAAGCAGTGGCACCTCAGTGACAGCATCAGCGTTTGTCCCAGGATCACTGCAGGGGCTGTGGGAAGCAGCACATTTGGGGACATGATGCTGTGAAAACATCTTCTCTCTTTTAAAAAGCTACCTGTCTACATAGATCATGATGTCAGGGCTACATGCCACAGAGAGAGATCTGGACTGTCAGATTAAGGTCTTGCTAGTACCAGAAATGCAGAGAAAAAACTTTGCAAATCTGACTCATATTTCCCTTGGTAAAAAATAATGTTGGAAAACATTCAGTGATCCAAAATCACCTAGAGAAGAAATCTGAGAAGCTGCAACCAAAGCAGCAACAAAGGCAAAAGGAGATTTTCTCAATAAACACTCCAGAGTTCATATTTTTAAAAACAAAGGATGTGCAAGTTTGAAAAAAAAAACTCCTGAGTCTAGTTTAGACTTGGTTTTGTCTCCTGCACTTTGAGGTGAAGGTGTAATGATTGCAGACATGCTGGAAATGAGAACTCAAGGCAGTGTGTTGAGAGAAACGTGACAGTCTCCCTCTCCAATGCACATCTCACCTTTGCTGGCAATCCCAGCTGGACTTTCAGCTGTCATGCCTGTCTGTCTGCTCACTGAGTTTGGCCTCCTGTGCTGCAATAATGCCTCTTCTGTGCAGGTAAAAGAGGCACCTGACATTTGGCTGTGGCTCAGGTGACCTGTACGTAGCCCCTGGTGCTGTCTTGTGTGTTAACCTCAAATGAGTCTCACTGTGTTATCTGTGTCAGCACAGCTCTTGCTCACACCTCACTGATGGGCCAGAGGACTGGCCTACAGACTCAAATCCGCTCGCAGGCAGCATTCAAGCGTGTGATTCCCTCTGGGCCAGAGTGTGCCTTTCTGAACCTGGCTGAAATGCTGCACCAGGCTGCTTAACAGATAGGCACAGGCTCTGAGTTGTGCTTCAGTGCTCCCTGCAAGTGATCACACATCCTCTGCAGCCTTGCCAGCAAGAGAGGGCTCATCCATCATCTGCACTGAGGTGAGAAACGCTGCCCATGACACAAGCCTGGGAATACCTCACTGGCAGATTTCTGCCACTGATGTCAGACAATGAACACAAGAACAAAGGACAAAGACCTAAATCTTGTGGAGCTTCCTATTCAGGCAGAAAACATTGTGGACTTGCAGGGGTTCAGCAGTGCTGCTGGAGTTAGGTACTGCCCCTTAGAGAAAGTCTGTTTTCTTTTCTTTTCAGAGAGCAGCACAGGGGGATTCACTGAAACCTGCCAATGGCACCTGTCTATTGTGCTGTGCTCTGTGTGGCAGCATGTGGGTGGGCAGCAGCAGCTTCTCAGGGTGATGCCTGTGCCATCAAAAATCCTTGCTGCCAAGCAACAGGAGACCCAGAGGCTCTCTGCCTTCCTGAGGTGAGTCAGGCTGGGACGGTACTCTGGAGCTGAGGCGGCAAAGGGCTCAAAAGGCTTGGCAATGTCTTAGTCAAGGAGTTTTACATTTTTTATTTTCACAGAGTTTTAAGAAACAGCAAAACCTCAGCCCTCATGTTACAAAGCTCCAGAATGTACTTGTCCTTCTTCGGTTATCTGACCTGACCATTTTCTGCCTTCAGAAAGATGCTCAAAACTGCCCTTCAGAGGGAGGTTCTTGCCAAGATTTGAGAGCAGTGTGGCAGGGGGAGGCAAGCCAACACCACCTCACCTCCATCCCAAAGGGCTCCCAGTGCAGCACTGGCCTCAACTGCTGATGGATGATTGCTAGGGACATAGGCCTGGACCCAGGAGAGAGTGGCTTTATGAGTGATTTTGGTGCAAAGCACATTAGTCTTGCTGTGCTAATTAATTACTAACTACACCTCCTGAGGCAAGTGAATCAGCAGAGAGCATATAATTAAACCCAGTATTGTTTTTGATATATTTTAAACATTCTTCTGGAATTCTCCACATGGAAGAAATAAAGAGGGCAGCAATGATGAAAGGTAGTGAGTGGTCCATGTGAACACCAAGTATCATTTTAATGCTACTCATCCTGGCTGCTACCATCACATTTCAGCACAGTTATTTAACATCTTGACAAGACTGGCCTCTTTTTTTTTTCTTTTCTGTTGCCATGAAAAATGAAGCAATGATCCCAAAGCATTGTTCAAATGAACACTTTAAGTGGTAAAGAAGGAAACAAAGCCTAAAACATCAGAGGGACAAGAAATAATGTGCTCAGTGTTTGCAAAGTGCTTCCTATGTGCCTGGCAAAGAATTCAGAAAACAGGTTCCCAAAAAGTTTTCTGCGTGCTTTCCAGACTGATGAGGCCAGCTGCAGTTGCCTTTTTAGGGTGCTTCTTAATAAATCCTCTCTTAATTAGATGCTCTTGTGGCTAACTTTCAGCTCTAAAGCTCATAGGAATTTTAATCAGTTTAGCCTCTTTTGAGTGAGGATTGCATGAAATGTATCCATGTATCCATCCTGACTGGCCATTTGGTGATGTATCTGTTTGATCTGCAAGGCTGGCAGAGAAAACATGAGAATTATCAACTCAGCATAGAGCAAGTCAAGGCTGGGAGATTACCCATTTAAGATTGGACATGTTGAAACTGTTCCTGGTATCAGTACATTATTTATTACATTCCTCAGTATAGTCTGACAATGGCCTTGGCCCTTGTTCAAGGCTGAACGGCTCAGCTCAGCACCAGGCACCTCAGGGGGATGCTCAGCATGCCCTGCAGGGGAGGTGCTGTCAGCTGGTGGCAGATGTTTGGCCGTGTAAGGCTGTTTTTCCCCTAAGCTTCGAGCCCTGCCTGGGTCTCTACATGCTGCTCTGCCTTTGCAAAGGATGCTTAAAGCAGCTCAGAACAGTGAACCCTTAGGGATGTGGAGCCATGTGGGATTGCAGATAGTGGGGAAGGAGGGAAGTATCTGACTCAGAGTCTCCTATTTCCCCTCTCAGGCATAACAGGGTCTCCGGCCAGGCTAATGACACAGTGGGGTTTGTGTTGCTTAAGCGAAGTACCAGCATGGTGGTGAGGGTGAGGATGAAGCTGAGGGGAGCCTGCAGAACTCTGGGGAGTGGTGGC
Organism: Manacus vitellinus; assembly: GCF_001715985.3. Lineage (NCBI taxonomy): Eukaryota > Metazoa > Chordata > Aves > Passeriformes > Pipridae > Manacus > Manacus vitellinus. Next base: position 56,093,638 of record NW_021938789.1, on the reverse strand, counting down.
ACTGCTCAGCGTGCTGTCTCTGCCATGCTTCCTAAGACATGACCCCTCCCCTCCATAGTTTTTGGGGAAAACAGCTATGGCAGCAAGACCCCCTCCCTTCTCTCTCAATAGCCCAGTCAGTCTAGCATATGCTTCCTTCTGGGCAGAGAAAAGACGGTTACTAAACAGTAAACCCACATTCCCCATGGGTATGTTAGGGAGCTGTGTCATCTGAAAGGCACAACATGGGACAGCTCTGAAGTAAACATTGCACAGGCCAGAAACGCAGCAGCAATTAGAAGACAATCTGCAACATTCATGTCTAATGCTGACCTTGGACTTCTGCCAGCAAAACCAAGGTAAATCCGTTACAGAGCCTTACAAGCAGAAAAAGGTTTTCACTCAGGTATGTAACTTAGATGTCCTGCCTGTACTCAGCCCCCTCTGCAGTACTGCCCCTGCTACATCCCCAACTATTTGCCAGCAAGTACGAGACAACTCCATTAACACTGCCCTTTCCCACAGACTCTCCTGCTGGTTTTTTTTGCCTGGATGGTGATTGCTGGAGTGGCAAGTACCTCCTCATGTCCCTTGCTGCCCAGATTGCGTCTTTGGATCTCCTTCCATCCCTTTTTCTTTAATTCCACAGCCTTGGAGGGCCTCACAGAGGAGTAGCTTGGTTGGTGTTAATGCCATGGTATAAATCTCTTCTCGCTCAGTGAGATCAAAATTAGGCTATTTGGGGCCAAATTCTTTTAGCAGCATAACTTGGCAGGGCTTCGTTGCCTTCTGTAAATGAAGATGGCCGTTGCATTTATATCAGATGGGTGGCTAATTGCTTGGCATTCCTTGAAGATATGAACAGACGGCAGCATAACTGATAATTCATCTCGGCTGCTCTCAGCAGAGAAGTAGCAGATATTTGCATCCACTCCTGTTATGTATTCGGTCGGTGCAGTTTTCTGGTCCTGAGCTCCAGACAAGTGCTGAGGCATAAGCTTTCCTTTCAGCAAGGAGAGCGAGATTACTCCATTGCTGACAGTGTCCAGGACAGTGGTGCAACATCAGAGTGCTCTGAGATACTATCACCTCAACACCCCCTCCCCTCCCCCAGTGTTTCTCTCTGATCTGGTGGTCTCATTTTTCACCACTTCAATCTCCAGAACAAACCTATGCCTGGTCAGCTCATACCATATTTGTTCTCATGCTAACACTGCTCTTTAATTCCAATCAACCTGACTCCTTTGTGCTCTTCACAAGGCGAACAAGCAAAGTTTATTTAATCTCTTCTTGTTAAATAAACTCATCAGTCCCTGACATCTGTGTGCCTTGCTAAGTCCCTTCTCATTTGGCATCTTTTTTATATGAATGGAAGTCTTACAAAGGTTTGTGCAATGCCACTAAACGTTCTTTGGCTTTTACAAAGCCATATCACACAGAGAAGCTGTTCCCACTAATCATCTCAGGTCCCAGTGCTCTTCTTATTCCCAACTTAGGAGCTTTGAATTTACATCAATGCTTTTGCCCTCAACCCTGCACACTGCACCCACGGGAGTGCATCCCACTTCTGCTACCACCATGAAGTCTCTACAAGTGTTACTGCCAGGAACAGCCAGCTTCACAAAACAATGCTTGCCACCATTCCTGCTTCTTGTCCAGGAGTACTCCCAAAAACAGTGAGAGCATATGCACGACCAGCTCCTGAATTCCCCTAGCATTACCTCCTACCCACTGGTTTGATCCTGACATACCAAGATTGTCTTTAGTTTTCATTGCTGAACAGCACATCACAGAAACCTCAGGCCAGTCCAGCACACCTGCTCTCCACCCTACTGAGTTTTTTGTTTTTATTTTTATTTTTTCCTGCTTACCTTTGAATGTGTTCTTTCCTTTAAAACTTGTTCTTTTCCACCTGGAATCAAGATACAAGGGTGCTTATCTGGCCAGACTGTGCCCAGTTGCCCTGAGGGAGGCACCAACATTGCAGTTCAGTCCAGCAGTCTTCTCCACACTGTGCAGAGATCCTGGGGTACTGTTCTGCTCAAATTCCACTTCAGCTGCAGGTGTCAACATTTCTGCTTCTGTGCAGCCTCTCCCCTCCTGCCTTCCCCTATTTTCAGAGCCCCAGCATTTCATTCTAAGTTTGCAGAAAGCAGGCACAGGCGAGGAAGGTAGAGCACACCAAGCTGTTATCATTCTCATCTGGCAGAGTATTTACTAGATAACATTGTCCCAGCAATCAGGTTTGGAGCTGGTGACCTGCATGTTTTTCCCCACTGAGGTAGACTGACACTTCCTTATTACCAGTTTCTGGAAGCATTAAAATACTTCATGTTTCTGATGTGATTCAGCCAGCACCAGAGTTTTCATCAAGGGCACGACAAATAAAAGATACCTGCGAATCTTCCAAGTTACAGGAACTGAATACACTGCTATAAGTATACTTAAATTTAAGTATTGGAATACTTATAACACTACTTAGAAACCTATAACCTAGGTCAAGGGGAAGAAAGTTACTCCAATTGTTTTTTAAACTCCTGAAACAAGGCAACTCCAAATCGATGCTTTATGTTCACCAATTATAAATGCTTATGAGGTAAGAAAACGCTGGAAAGGAAAATAAAATTGTTTTGCCTGACGAATCTGTTTAAGTCACAGGAGTGAGCAGTGATTACACTGTTATTTATAATATTTCATGCAGTATGCATTGCCAAATCCACAGTCCACAGGCACAGATATTTTAGGTAGTTTTCATGCAAAACTGCCTCTTTTTTTTTTTCCCAAACCCAGACATTTCTTTCAACTGCTGTTCTTTCTGTGTCCTACACAGAGCTTTCAGTGATAGGCATGGAATAAGAAAAATGTCCTTGTGCCAAGGACACAACAGAAAGCCACCTCACTGTACTCCAGGTTCAAAGTCTCTACATTGCACTTCATGAAGACACATTTTAATAAATTTACATTTATTGAAAATATCACATTAGCCTTTATTTTGCTCGTTTGCCCCAGTGCACAATTAAGCTATTTAACATGTAAGTTGTAATAACAGGACTGCAAGCAGCTTCATAAAATGAAAGACCAAATACACTTATGACATGATCAGACTGTTTTTTAATCCGGTGGATAAGGAACAGCGGGGTGGAAGGGAATAATTTGTTTTAGGGTCCGATACACAATCTATCTTGTTGTTTTACCACATACATCTGTTATTAAAAGCCACTGTTTAGCAGCGTAACATGCACCTAAAAATTGACAATATGGGACATCATCCATTAAATATACTATTTGTAGAGGAGAATCATTAGGGAACGGGAAAAAGATTAAAATAAAAAGAAAAGCACCAGGGCTCCAGAGCCCTTCTAGAGCAAAGTATTCTGCAGGGAGAGTGTAATGCCACTTGTCAGCGCTCTACCGCGACATGCTGTGAGGACGAGCATTTGGTCCCTTTCCTGCATGTTTGCTGTAGAAATGCACTTCTTTGGAAAAGCAACCGTCAAGGCTTTGCAAGTGCAGGGCTACTTCACACCCCCAGCTTGTTGGCCTGGGTGAGGACAACTTTCAGGACTGGCATGAAAGCAGAGGTCTCGCTGAAGTTGCTGGTGCTGACGATGTGTGTGTGGATGTTCAGTCCTTCCTGGTAGTTGCGGGTCTCGATGCTCTTCACCATGTTGTGCAAACCGCTGATGATGGCTGGGGAGAGCTGCAAGGAAGCCAGGCAAGGCAGGTCAGCAGAAAGAAAAAACAGCACCTACACTAGTGCTAGGAAAACAGAAATTCCAAGTGTCAGGCTTGGCCCTCAGGAAGGTGAAGCAATTAAGTTCCTTTCTTTAGAGATAGCCATCTTCAGAGCTGCATCACACTGGGAACAGTCACTGGGAAGTCTAACAGCAGACTTCAACCAGATCATACCTTCTCTGCAGCACTGCAAGCCTTCACTGCCAGCCCCTGGGTGCAATTCCCTGGGGTGGGAGACCTGCTGTGACAGACTGTGGCACTGTGAAAAACCTACTGGGCTTTTATGCCTTTGGGGTAAAGTTAATTGCTCAGCAAACACGGCCTGACAATAACAGGATTAGATCACTCTAATCCTAAAGTACTAAGACATCTAAGCACAGTCCTTTATTCTGCCAAAGCCTCCTGGAAGGCTTTGGAAAAATTACCAGATCTTCAGAAGTAGTTGCACATCTGCCTTCCAGTGAAGTCAGTGAGCCTCCAACATCTAAGTCCCCCGGGTTCTTTTTTAACCCCGGGATGTGTCTCACTTCCTGCTGGGAGCAGAGAAACAGTGCCTGCTGCAAGGAGCTCTGCTCTTTGGATCAGCACAGTCTCTGCACAGCACCATAACACTCACGACATGACCCCAAAACACTGTGAAGTCCGCACAGGCATTTGGGGCCAAGCACACTACCTCACTGTTTTCCAAGAAGTCCATGTAAACATCCAATAAGTGGATTTGAAGCACACTTCCAAAGAAAGAACAAGCACCTGCCACATATTGCAGAGGGGCCCACACCAGCAATGAAGTCATGGGCAATGTTTGACTGGGGGGTGGGGGAAAGTAAAACAGAACTTACTGTCTGTTCCCTAAGTTTGTCATAAAGAAACTCCAGGCGTTTGTTTGCATCATCCAGTTTCCTCTTGGTTTGCTGCAAGAGAAATAAAAACATTAAAACACAGTGATTTTAAGAACACCATACCAATCTGATATCACTGTGACGAGATCCATGTGACACATCAAATTCCTTCCTCAACAGCATTTTCCTAACACATCATTTGAATTCTTTGTTCTGTACTTTTCTCCCCAGATTTTGCTAGGAACGACCACGTGATATATGGCTGTAGTTCTCCATATGTAACTGCCCTAGTTTGCTACAGAGAACAGTAAATCATAGAGGTGCACCCCAAAAGCCACTGGTCATTTGCAAAACCCACTGGTTTAGCTGATACAAAAGTGACAGAATTCTGAGCTGCAGCACATTTTTCTGTGGTTCACTGGCAAAGCATTATAACTGGATAAAATTCTTACTGGAATCATGTATCCAGCAATGTCAATGAGAGCTTAAGGGCACATGCAGATACTCAAGTCTAAGTAAGTGCAACTCAGTCATCATTTATGGCAAATCCTAATTATATTTTTCCTCATGTGACTAGTAAAGCTGGGAGTTTGTCTGTAAGTTTTTAGTATCAACAGAAAAACTAAAAGCTTTAACCAAAATGTCCTTATAGATCCTTTGTGCTTCCATGACTTTTACAGAATAATCCACCCACTGATGTACCTGGAATTACTTTGCCACCAAAGGTTCTTAAAATAACCCCAGTATATTCCACCTGCAGCAGCAGCTGCTGAAGAAATGCATTTTTATTCACCTTTTTTTTTTTAAAACCAACATCCACAGAAATTGTACATTTTAATCCAGAGTAATAAAACAGTGATAAAGCATCAGGGTTACAATTGCAGGAGCACAAGAAAGCTGGTGGCCAACAGTGGCAGAAATGCTATCAGTGCACAAGAGTAATAGAACTTCCTCCTAAATCAGCATGCATATCAATCCATCTTCACTTAGGATAGTGCCGTTTTCCCTGGCAACTGGAAACATTTCTCTGGATTAAATATTGTCCAGAGAGAAAATAAAGTCTATGAGAATGCTCTGGCTCAAGGGTGAACACAGGCTGATGGCCGCCTGCTGTGCTAGAAATTAGGGGAAGCTGTTCAGATGGCAGAGGACATAAAGGAGAACACGGCACATGGATCTCAGGCTACATGTGGAAGACTCCTCAGCACCAGTTATGCTGTCAAGGAACTGAGATAGGTACCCCAGGAGGAGCAGATAAACTGGCTGGTTCTTTTGGACTGGCAAACTCTCAGATACATGACTTCAGAGCATTTGTTTCAAAACCTGCAAACAGGAGAACACTCTATTTTCATTTTACAGATGGTCAAATAGGACAAAGAAGAATAAATTGTGTCTAGCAAACAACAGGACATCTCTCCAGCCAAAGAAATGAGGTGGAAGCGCAAACTGGTTGTCCTCCTCACTCTCTGCTTCCTGTTGCCATTTTCCCCTTTAGAATGTAAGGAGCAGTGCCTGCATTTGCTCTGACAATAACTGATGTGTACACCCAGGGTGGCGTCTCATCTCCCTGTACTTAAATACTTGCTCTGCCTAAGAAAATCAGAGAGACTTAACAAGAAGCAAGCAAAACGTGTTGGCAGAGCAGAAAAGCAATCCCTGGGTGCAGATGTAAGCAGAATGCTTTTGCCTTCTTTGTCTGGGAGAAGGGGCACTCAGAGGAAGAGAAAGTCAAAGATTGTGCAGTATACGCTATATACATATATGTACTCTAAGCTTTAAAGAAAGGGTTTTGAGCAATTGAATGAACCTTGAGGTCTGTCCTATGGCCTCAAAAAGCTTCTGCAAAAGGAGTGTGTGGGTGAGCCCACCCTGAAACTGCTGGACCGAGACACACAGGGGAAAGGAGGAGTACATACATGCAAATGCCAAGTCAAAACTACAGAGACAGCTGAAACCGTAGAGCAGGCAGAAGGCAGAAGTGACACCAAATGCCCAATATACCCCCACAGCCACTGCCACAGAGCCCTCAGACAGCTCAGCTCCCAGTCTCCAGAACAGGAGCACAAGTCTGTGCTGCTAAAGCAAGCACATTTAGTGCACAAAGCCCTCTGCACACCACCAGTACCATCTTTTAGCATGTGGCAGGCACGAGCTGAACAGTCAGCATCTGAGCTTTGGAGTGACATGTTATTTACTGACCACCAGAAATAAATGAGAAGCTCTGAGAGGGATGGCTCATTTACAAAGTGCTGGCTGGCACAGGAAATGTTTTTCCTATCCAGCTCCAGTGGTTGTGTTAAAGCTGTTAACCTTCCACTTCTCTGCTAGTCTTTTTTTCCTTTTGAAATGAGTTTGTTATCAGAAATCACAAATCACAGATCAAAATCTGAGGCATGTACTCACGTATGTGAGCCTTGGCCCAGACCTGGCATAATACCAGCTGCTTCCTGCTCTGAATTATAAGAAACAGCTAAGCAAATGTACAGGGCATGCCTCCACAGGGATCACTTGACAGAAAGACCAACAGCTCTCCCTCTGAAGGTTTCAGAATTTTTAATTTTTGTAACCATCAACATCATAACGTTAACTGTAACCAATTCCAACCCTCCTTCCTTGAAGAGAGCAATATAGGGGGCTGCAATGGGTTAATTCCCTGCTCATAAATAGCTCATCATCAGGCTCTGCCCATGCTGAGGGCTGTAAGGACCAGAGTCAAAGTGCTCGGGCAGCTGGACTGTGCTTTGACCTCAGATGTCCACACCCTGTGTGCATATGGCTTTCCCACATGTTGCTTGTGGCTGCTCAAAGCAGCCTTTAGAGGGACTGAAGGAGAGGCTGAGAGGTACCTGTGCTACAGGTACCAGCATGTTCACCCACACACGGGGGTACTCTGGGAATACCACAGTGACCTACCGGGTCGGAGGCAGACAGCAGGCACCTCTGGATAAGAGCTTCAAACGTTGTCTTAAGAATAAGGTGCTCCTCAGGGATGGGCTTCTTGGTAATCTTCTCTGTTGGCAGTGCCTGCACGTGCTGAGAAACAGAGAACAGGTGAGGCTTTTCCAGGTCACTGTACCCACACGTTGTTTTTGACTAAACCAAGCGGCATCATTAGTTAGCTTGGCACAATTCCTGTTTCTTCCCTGTGGGTGTGTGGAGGTGACATTATCAGCACCTGCTGTTGCTCCCTCTGGGAAGGTGTGAAGCTGCAGAAGGAAGCAGGTTGTTGGCCCATACTGACTATAGCATTAACTGCAAAAAGGTGGGATCCAGGTGGAGATTACAGCAGCACGATGCCAGCATGGCACAAAGTTAGTGACTAAAAACTCCACAGAGTACACTTTGCAGGTACAGGAAATGCCTGGCCAACAGGATCCCGGCCTGCCAGGCTCTGCTGATGGACAAACCAAAGCCATGCAGTGGCAGGGCTGTTACCTGGATGGTGTTGCCGATTGGGGCCCCGGGGGCCCCCTCCGTGCTGGGTTTGGAAGCAGCAGGTGGCAGGGAAGCAGGTGGGTAGCCACCCTGCAGCAGTGGCCCAGCCGGCAGGTGTGGAGGCTGGAAGGTGGGGGCACCGGTGGGAGGTGCTGGAGCTGGAGCCTGCTGCATCTGAGACTGCGGATCCGCCAGCGGGTTCATGATGGGGGAGGTGATGGGAACCGGGGGCAGGAAGTTATCAGGGACCTGGGGAAAAAAAAAAAACAAACAAAACCAAACCCAACAAACAGTGCATTTACGCTGTTGTGGCTGCTGCAGGCAGAGCACAATGCCTAGCTCTTACAGAATTCCCACCCCACGGTAATTGAGAGCTCTGGATATACAAATAACAGGATTTCACTCCGCCTAAACAAACCCATTCCTCTGGCTGCACAGTAATAAGTGCCTTGAGCCATCCCAGCCTGCCCCTGGCCACAAGAACTGGGTGCAGCCATCTCAAGATCAGAGCTACTCTCCCTCTGCCAAGGGCACAAATCAGAGGTTTGGCAGACCAGCACTATTAGAAGAGAAAACTAACCCACACCTACATCTATTCTTACTATTGGGTCGTTATATTTAGATTTTTGTGTCTCACTTCCAAGGGTGTATTTTTGTCCATGCAGTACATAGGTCACAGCTAGCAACATGCTCCAATAAAGCTTCTGAAAGCCTTTCAAGCTTCTGGCACACAGGTTTGTGCTAAGACAGATTATGGGTGCATTTCAGATTCATCCCTAAGCATCTGCCAGTCTTTACACAGGGGGTTTTTCAGAGACATTTGGTAGAGGGAAGAAACAACAAAATGAGCTACTGGCCTCTGCTATGCATCATACAGGAATCCAAACAAAAGAAAGGGCTTCCATGGGAATGTGCACATTTCTTGAGGTGTGCATGGAAAAAAGGAAAGATTACAGAACCCTGAACGAGTGATACTAGAATTAAGTGAGTGGTTTGGGACAGCAAAAAAAAATATTCCCAATCCAGTACCAAAGTCAGTTATAAATGCAATGAATCACAGCAATAAACTTTTGAGTGGTGAATAAGTTCTTAGTTAGGAAGAAAACAGTTGAAAATTATGGCTTGAAATGCCAGACGTTTCTATTTTATAACAGTCCATGTGGTGAGTCATCTTATAATATCCTAAACCACCCCTCAGACAGTGGACAGAAGGGAAACAAACAGAAACACGACTGACAGATTCGTTAAATATCCAACAGGGAACAAGTGTGACTCCTCATTTAGAAGGGAGCCAACCCTCAAGCCTTGGCTATGGCAGGAATTGTGGCTGTGACACACACTCACACACACACACACACACACACTGCAGTAACAAAAACCCTGTTTGCAGAAGGCTGCTTCTTGAGCTCTCAGGTCCAGCAGTTACTCTCTCTGACAACTTTCTTTCTTCTCCTTCAGAGCCTGAAGCCCCAAAGGCAGCATGCAGGCTGCTGTGGGACAAACGTCCCAGCACTGGGGCAGTCAGGAGCACACAAGGCGTCCTTGATCCAGCCTCCAAAAGCTTCTTAATCTTGAGCTGCAGAGACCAAAACCCAAAGGCTAAGGCAGACTTCTGCATTCACCTTCACTCAGATCTTCCCTTGCTTGCTCTAACTCTTTTTTTTGTTCTCCCCACACTTTACATGCTCTAGACTAACTCTTGCTTCCCAAATGCACCAGGGTCAGAGAACAGTGGAAGGCACTAACTGCTGTGGAGATATCCCAGACTACAGCAGCAGCAGGGGAGGAAAAGGCTCACTCTGCTCTGTGCCAAGTGTCCCCAGTTATTCTGCCCTGCTGCAATCTAAATCCGTTTTACAAAACTACATTATCTCCATCATGAAAATTGTCTTACTCTCAACAGACCTCTCAGGGTCAGACCCTTAATCAGGATAAATTGCTTTCAGCTCCAGCAAAGTCAATAATCTATAACAATTTGCACAGCCTCATAACTTTGCCTAAGTATTGTCTCCTGCAAAATTCAGCTGCTTTACTGCAGATGAAAACATTCAGAAGCATTTCCTTTAAACCAGGATCAATGTTGTTATTAACAACCACAACTTTAGCAGAAAAACACCATCTCTTTATAGGCTTAAATATTTTGAGTGAGATAATGCATACTGGAGAGTCATAAAAGCCATTTCTGCTCATGAGGTGAAGCTTTTGTTTGCTAACCCTTCTCTTTCCCTCTCCTGCCAAGAAGTTTCCCAGGAGCAGCTTAAAATTACTGCTTTTCAAGTGACCAGCACCCAATTGTGTTGAGGCACTATTTCCTAGAGTACCTTCTTCTTCTTGGCAGCTCTGTTCAGGGTGGGAGGGTCATTCCAGCCATTCTGAGGTCCTAGGACAGAAAAAAAAACAGAGACTGTAAGTACCTTGGAGGAAGGCAGTGACGCCTTCTTGAGTTCAGCTGGGCCAGCTCCCTGCCACAGCTCTACCTTAGCAGAGCCTGCCCTCTCCTGCCCTTCCCTGAGGGCTAGAACAGCTCCTGTGCCAGCCAAGCCTCCCAACACCCCTGCCATCAGACCCTTTGGGCTCTGCACCCACTGGGCATGCTTGGGATCTTAACCAACTGTTCTCAAGTTAATAACTTAATTATTAACTTTTTCTTCTCTTGCAGAAAAATAAAAAATAATAAAAAAATCCCAAACTTTGAGCAGACATGCCCCCTGAAAAGGGCCTGCCATGCCCAAAACACAGCTCTGCTACACAGACTGTATATGTGAAGAGAGCTTATACGTGACATTTATACATGGCAGTTAAGACATGTTCCCCAGCAACACCACACAGAAAGAAGAGGTGTAAGAGGCAAACATTTCAGGCCAGATTCACCCAGCCACCTTGGAAACACAAAAGAGTCAACCCCCCAGGTTTCTCCTGCCAGCTACAGCATGTTTTTGGGAGCTTTGTATCCCAAAATCAGAGCAGAGCTGCTTGAGCAAGGTGAAAGAGATCTAGCTTTCTGCACCAAAGGCAATTTGTTTGAAACTGGAAGGAGCACAGAGGATGTCCGAGCAGACTCATTCCAAGTCTGGGGTGTTGCTCCGTACCAAACCTTGTGATCTCCCAGGCTCTGTGCAGCTGCAAGATTTGCACACCAAAGCTCACATTAGTGCATTAGAAGCAGCTCCCCATCTCATCATGGAGCACGTGTAATCAGGACCACAGCATCACATCCCGGCATTACCGCGGCCTCGCCGAGTAATCAGGATTTATTGCACAAAGCCACAAAAAGCCAACAAAACCAAATCCCTGCTCAATGGACTTTTTCACCACAGTGTTTTTCACTTAGCAGATGATGAATTCAACCTTACACAGCACAGCTTAACGTCACTGCAGAATTTGCTCCCGATGTTCTGTTAAACAAGTTCCACATCCAGAGTATGTAAAAGGGGCAAATGAAAAACAATTTAGAACCATTTTCACCTCTGCTTTCTCTTTAACCAAAGGCAGTGCCATCTCCTGGCAGCCTTGTGCCCCCAGGGCTCCTCTATTCCTCCCTATCCAGAAAACTCCAAAGTATTCAGACACAGGGAGTCTAACTGCTGCAGTGCTGATAGGGCTAACACATTAAGAAAATATCCCAGGCTGCTACCACTGTTAATTTCCTGGAATAATTTCCTTTAAAAAAGGAAAACTAGAATTTGTTTCTGTGGTTAAAAATTCCAGATATGTTGTTATTGGTTTTAATTAAGGAATTAAAAATTGATTTGATTAATTGGCAAACAGCATCACACGTAATGTTCTCTGAAGAACAGATGCATAATTGATGTCTGTTCAATTAATTTCACGTAGTGGCTGTAATTATTTTCAGGTTAGGTGGTACCTAGTTCACCTGCGAAGGGAGAGGCCTGGTCTTGAGCTGGTAGGCTTTCTGCAGATAAAATGCAAAGACAACTAAAAAAAAAGATTTTCTTCAAAAACAATAAAACAATTGGTCTGCAATTTTTGAGTAGCAAATTAGTTTCAATGAGGAGAAAAACCACCTAAACTGATTACCATGTCAATTTAGAGACAAGTCATTTGTTCAAACCACCCCGTGGAATTGCTTTTGTCCACCTTCCCCCAAAAACAAGCCTGTTGCTCTTTCCATGCAGGAAATCAGTGTTTCTAGTTCTTTTAACAAATTTTGCAGAGTTCTGGCTCATTTTCTTATCTCCGGTGTTCTCATTTTCTATTCCAGTGAAGCTGACAGACCATTACTCCCAGCAGCAATCTTCTCAACACTGTTTTACAGTTCCAGAAAGCTTTTCAAGAGATGCTGCAAGTACTTGACTTTAAGGTGGATATCCAAGTATTTTCTCAAATCAAGGCACAGTCTCAACCGCATGCAGCCCAGCAATAAAACTATGTTCACACAGCAGCTTTACACTCACACAAAATGACACGTTGCCAGCTCAGACTGAGCAATAAATCCAAATGACAAACACAGCCAATAAAGCCTTCACCATTTCAAATAGAAGAGGAACTTTGGGGATGAGATAACTCCTGTCCCTGGCGTTGGTCTGATGGGCTTACAGTTTTAGTGCAAACCCTTACTTTAGCTAAGAATTGGCCTATCACATTTTCAAACAGGATTCAAGATGCTGAAAATTAAAACTCCCTTGAAAGCAGGTTCAAAGATCGATCACAAAAAGTGAGAGAGGTTGAAAATGAAAATAAATGTGGGCTTTTCTTGCTTACTGAAGCTCCAAGCACAGCTTAACAGACTGACGTTACATGCATTTCAAAAAACTAGAAGATATTTATAGAAATGTTTCTTTAAGTGCATCTTTAAATCCAAGCCAGTTCAAAGGTCAGGTGCTTTTCAAGACTTCACATTTGAGATCTTTTTCCTTCCTCCCGTACCCCTCCCTTTAAATGAGTCACGTTTACAAAGTGAAACATGATGTTCCCAGATTAGATTATCACCACACACAAAAGCACACCACTTCAATGCCAAGATCAGCATCACTATATGCTGTGCACTAGAACACAGTGTTACAGGTGAGATCTACTTCTTGCTGCAGATTTCTGTGGTTCTGCAGGATCTCATGCCAAGGCATCCTTCACTAACCAGTGCAGCTGCTCAGAAAATACATTGGTGGTTAAGAATATTAAGCATGATCACTGTCATTTCTGCACTTAAAAAACAAGGGTTTTTTTCCTTCTTGTTTGTATGCTTTTTGAAAGGCGTAATCCAAACACTGGAAGAGAACAGAGCGTGCTCTTCAGACACCCTTTATTTTTTTTCCATAGTTCTCCAGCTGCAGGCAGCACTCGTGTGCCCACATTCATGAGCCATCCGGGCCTCAGCACCTCACCACGCCCTGGAGTCCACCTCTGCATTTCAGCCTAAGGCTGCTGTTTGCCAGAAATCAGAGATGATGCCCAAGTTCGGGTTCCTGAGCTTTTGCCACTTTATACTGGCTACCTTCTCACCACAGCTGCTGGGAAAAACATAAGCAGCATTGATAGGTCTCAGAAGGCTTTATAAAAAGCCTGGTATGAACAACTTTGAAAGGAAATCTGGCCAGGCATTATGGATAAGGACTGTTTCAATTCCTCTTTTTTAAAATGACATACGATGTGTTACACTACAGTCTATGTGGATTATGCCATTTTACAAATCAACTGGTATTGTCATTAATGTTCCTAATTTCTATTGTCCAAAGTATAGAGCTTCACCCACTCTGAGCACACCACATGGACTATGTCACTTCACTGCAAGAAACTTAAAAAGTGGTAGATCTGAAGTGCCTGCCAGTGACACAAGCTGAGTAGTAAAATGGATAAGAATGAACAATTTTTTTGTTCCCGTCATTTATCTGGAGGTACAGAAGTTATGCTGTCTGCATTATAATGTGCTGCTTAACATCCCAGGCCCAGAAACCAATACATCTTTCTCTGTCCAATTTAATAATTCCTCTGGCTTAAAGATTCAAGTTTGACATGCCCTGTAACAAGGGGCTGGGAGAGGTCACAGTACAGCATCCATAAGAACAGAGAGGGCACCAAATCTGGCTGCACTATGGAGGGAAAAGGCCTTTTCTCCCCTTGCAACTCTGGCAGCCCTACACCAGTCCTATTAACAGAGCAAAAGACCGTTTCTCCACAAAACATGAGGGCATGTGTGAAGGCAATGCCATGAGAGGTGTGAGCTGCCAGCCTGAAGGACACCAGGAACACATACTCATAGGACTCATGTTGTCAAGACAAAGGCAAAATGCCTTTTCTGCACTGCCTCACACCAACGAACTTTTAAAACAAGAGGGGGAATCACAGTGGGCTTATTAGGGCCTGTCAGCAGAGCTGTCATCTCCAAAACACTTCTCAAATCTTTCCTAATATTCCCTCCACTCCCCAGATCCGGTCCTTGACACTTCAGGTGGAGCACCTAGATGTGAAGTGTGTTTATGACCAAGTTTATCAAAGGACTGCTCATACTCCCTGCACTGTCTGATGTATGAGAAGCTGCTGTTTCACAGGCTGCTAAGTGAAGAGACAGCTTTGTTACTGCAAGCGAGGTCACTGTCCCGCAGCAAACAGTGACATCCAGGCAGTCACGAGCAGACACGGAGCCCCCACCTCAGCGAGTGCTCCCTCACCAAGCATGCTCAAACATGCTCCTACGTGCCAGCCACACACACATGCTTTTAATTGACATCCAAGAAAGACACGTAAAAGCATTTCTAAATCACTTCTGATTATCTTTTAAGGCATTCACAGCTACAGAAATTCCATCGCACTAAGTGGTTAGGAACAAAATAATGAAAGAGAGCTGATGCCACAGGAAATGCTGTTTGAATTAAATATGCTGCCAATCTCGGGCTTGAAAGGCTGCTCAAAAACCAGGGGCACAGGGACAAATCACATTTGCAAAATCATTGTGGGAGGAGAATTGGGATCATCTTGTCTGTGGCTATTAGGAAGAAGTTGCTCATTTTTGTATTCTACTCTCCAGCCACAGAGCAGATTTTGACACCAGCCTCACAAGGTTAAAGCTGTGCAACTATCCATCCATGGCATATGACAGCCTCATAACAAGACTGCTGTAGCCTCCTGTCTTGGGCAAGACAAAAAGCTCTGTGACTGTGGCAAGGTCTGACTCGCAAGAGAAAGATGACTGCTCACTCTGCGGCAGCGCAGTCGTGCCACTGCCAGAGGCACAGGGATGATGATGTGCTTTAGAAATGCTTTGAACCGATCTCTAAGCAAAAGCAACCTTTGTACAGAGCATTCACAAGGAAAAGGTGCATACTGAACTGAGTGAGTAAAGACCAAAACCCTCTCCCCCCTCCCTGCCTGCCCCCCTGTCCAAGCGCAGACCTGTTCTCTGGGATGCAGGAAGGTCACTGGTTGCAGGCAGAGTACCTGTTGGTCCAGTAGGTAATGCATAAGCCACAGAAGTTGCTGGAGGTCCTGGCCTGCCATGCTGAAAGGATGTGCCAGAAGGAGGAACAGGGAAGGAAGAGACAGGATTCAAGCTTGTCGGGGAGGGCTGAGGCTGCCCGGGGTACAGCGGAGAGGGCATGGGGTGGGCAGGGGCAGAGGGCAGGTAGGGAGGGGCGGTGTTAGGGGCAGGGTTCGGGTAAGAGGCTGAAGCAGGGACAGCGATAGGCTGCTGAGGCTGATAGAGAGCTGGTCCCCCTGTTCCAGAGGAGTACTGCTGTGTGGCCTGATAAGCTACAAACAGGGAGAGAAAACAGTCAGTCAGTGAGTTCATAACAGAGGAGCAAGTTTCATCTGTCTCTGCTTCCTTCTTCACCTCACTCTCTTCATGCCCCTAACCCCTCAAACCACTTACCTGCCCAGCCAAATCCTGGCTCCCACAACTCTGCCTGCACTTGTAGGACTGCTTAAAACCCCAGCCTGCAACTGGGAGCAGGGAGGCACAGAAAGGACTGCCTTGGCTGTAAGGACTCTTGTTCTCCCACACACAGTCTCTGGCCCAGAGCCACTGTGTCACCTGGGGTGGGGCTGGGGCACATGGACACTGCTGTTCTTCTGGACCACTGCAATCCTCACAGTGTCTCTCAGGGAAGGGAAAGCCCTGTCCTAGGTTTGCACAAAGGGAAGTCCTAGGCCAAGGAAATGAACAACACTCTGGAAGTGAGTGTAAGCTCACAACCTTTCACTGCAGGCCCTGCAGCCTAATTTCACTACCTGTCCTGCTCATCTATGCTCATTTTTCCTCTCTCACATCTGTACTTTTAATCCCTGCCTCGAGTGTCAGTGCTCTGCCCCCCCACCTTCCTCACTCAACTCTAGTACTGCCCTCATTTCCTCATCCCCTTTCCCATCTTCACGGAGTCACAACAAGAAAGGATGGACCAGCTGCACACAGATGAGTTGTGTCCCTCTTTGTGCTGCTTTTCCAGGTCTCAGGTTTTGGACTTTCTGACCCCAGCACACCCTTGGGAAGGGTCAGTTGAGGAGTGAGTCTAAGCTGTGGGTAGACGCCCTCTCAGCAGAGGAGACAGTGTTTGACTGTAGAGGGTGTTTAATGTCTGAACCCCACCATGAAATGACAACCTCAGGATGTCGCCTCAAGAGTCTCTTTCCCCACCCCCACAAGAAATGTAGGACAGTCTTGGTCTGAACATTCCCAACCACAGGCAAGGGACTGGTTATCCCCAACTAAATGTGGCTGGCCCACCTGGGTGGGAGGGAGAGAGGGGGAAGCCGCTGTTACTCACTCTGTGGGTACGTCGGCCGTGTCCCTGCTTGTGAGTACATGCTGTAATTGGAAGATGTGCCTTGCTGCGGCGGCATGTTGGGGTTAACAGCACCTGGCATGATAAACCCTGGAGGAGGTGGGTTGTCTCCCTGTAGCAAAAAGATTTCAGGAAAAATAGTTGGGAGAGACAGGATTTAGTCAGCAACGTTAATGCAGCGCCGAAGCAAAACTGCAACAAAATGATCAACCACGTTCCCTGGAAGAGCCACCAGCACAGAGGCAAAGGCCTCCAACCAGCCCAGTGCCTTAGGGTGCCCAGTCTAACACTGAAAGCACAGCCTGTATGTGCAGTGATTTCAGCAGCAAGCAGAGCAGCACACACCTTCCTGCACAAGGAAGAGGTCCCTGCTAGTGCTGCCTGTTATTCAGGCAGTCTGAGAGCACCCTGCCATCTTTCAACTAAGCAAACATTAACCCTGAAGCTCCTGATTTTCATGGAAAGGGGGGAAAGGAAAAATATCATCAAACTTCAAATATTCCAGTGTGAGGCAAGGGGTGGGGAGGCTCAGATCACACTGAGCTCCCAGTCAAGGCTTTCCAGAGCCCCTCATCCGGGTGTTGGTGAAAAAAAAAGTAATGAGATGCAGAGGAATAAAAACAGAGCACACATGGAAGCTGCTCCTTCTGTCTATCTGTACCAGACCATGTCAAGCACACAGACTACACCAGGGGACATATTGGGGTGGAGCAGGGGCTCAGAGAGGAATAATGAAGGTTATACCTGTGTGTCAGAGGGACAGCCTGCAGGAGGATGGCTGGGAAGGGCAGTAGGAGTTTTGTTACTCCAGGTAGTGACAGTAGGGGCAATTCTAACCTGAATCGAACAAAGAAATACCAATCATGGAAAACAAAACAATAAAAAAAGTCTAAAGGGTTTCACAAAACAAGATGCAAGAAGGTTTGCATGCTGGCAGTTGTAACAGCCATAAAAATCTCAGAGAAAGAAGGAAAAATGCATTCAAGACAGACAAAATCACTGTGCACTGGAGCCAAAGTGAATTGCAGAGCGAAAATGAAGCACAGTGGAGTTGCAGCTACAATTGGCTGTGGAGCAAGTGCAGTGTTATATGTGCCAGTGAGCCAGGTCTCCCTCTTTCATTACATTTTCCTATGGCAGAAGCCCCCCCCGCCATTAGTCCATGACCCCAAGCATCACTAATCAGAGCTGCAAGTCCCAAGTTCCATGTTAAATTCAAACATACTGCCTCACACAAAAGAATTCTGTTTAAATTGAGCTCAAGATGAATTGTAAAAGGTTAAAATCTGTTATTCAGCTCTTGCACATGCACAGATACACATCTTAATGGTAATTGCTTCCCAGCCAGTCTCCCATAGCTCCTTTCCTCTGTCTTCCTTCTTTGCCACTTCAAAGCCCTTCAATTCCATATGACCACTTCTACCTTTCTGATGGTACAGAAGCCATAAACCTCCTATGCCTGTGACATCCCTGAGCAAGGAGTGGGTGTGCTGCCCAACAGTGGGACACATGGCCAGGGTTCAGGAGTTCAACACCCCATGTGAGCACAGGCAGAGGGAAAGCTGTGACCCTGCACTCCTGGCTGGCTCAGCTGGCTTCAGGCTATGTGTCTCTAACTCCACACAGTGCTAGGCTAATGGTGCAGTCAGTTGTACAACAACCACTGTTAGTGTCTGCATAATTCATCATTGAAGTAACCTAAAAGACTTTTTCACTTCCTTTCATGCCTGGTTTATCTAGATGAAAAAGAGGCTTAAAAAAAACCTATGCTGAAAGGAATCCAAGTTTTAAGTACATGTTCCTGTTTGGGACAGCAATTAAACAAAGGCTGCCTTAAGCTTGAGCAAGTCCTTCGTACACACTTTCTCAAAAGGAAGTCAAAGTAAGTATCCTGAGACTCAAATGTGTAATTTTTCTCCGTTCTGGGCACCTTTCTGACATGATACCTGTCCTCTTCAAGCCCCTGATGAGCATGGCCTTCCTGAAAAGCCAAGAACACAGGGGGATAACTCACAGTGTGCTCAAGGAGTTGTGATAAACCCAGCCTTTTATTTTTGAGCAGGGCTTGCTGAAATAATAGTTTGAGACATTCCTGAAACAGTAGGAGAAAGAGAAAACTCTGGTTTAAAGAAAAAGCATTGCTAAGATCTTGCCATGTAGAGGAAAGCTGCTATTCCCCACAGCCAAACGGGAATCACACAGAATCACTTCTCAAGGCAACTCATTGGTTACAAGGAGGGAGGCCAAAGACACAGACAGAACAGTAGAGTTGATTATTGATGATGATGCATTTAAAATCATATGCAATGGTGTTAGCAAGGTAATCTTGGATGAAGGCTTTGTCCCTTCTGAAATCTACCTTGCTAACACCCTGGAAAGAAGGCAGAGGCACACGTTGTTGACATCAAGAACTCCCAATTCCCCCCTCAACCTTTCAGCCCTTTTTCCTTCCTGCCTCATTTTTCTGGCAAGCAATGCTTGAGTGCAGCACAGAGACACCACTGCTTGTGCCAGACTCCTCCGCATAAGGAGAACACTCACAGCCCCCACACAGCTCTGCTCTCAGAAAAGCTCAGCCCAGAGCCCCTGTGCAGAGGAGGCCAGGGGAGCTGCAGTGCTCTACTGAGGGATTAGAGTCTTGGCAATGCCCTCCAAGCATGCACACAGCCAGGGCTGCTCAACACACCACACTGCAGTGATGGCCAGTGAGTTCTGTTGTGCTGTTGTCCTCAGGTTAGAGATAGAATCAGGGAATTTGCCTCCCCCATTCATCCTCTTCCTTCCTGCACAGCTCCCTTATTAGTCTCATACTTAACCAGGTCTTTCTTCTAGTACAGCTCACTCTCAGTCCAGGAAGTTAAACCACCTGCTTCCTCACCTGCCTGTGCCCCCTTACACCCATCTGAGAAGGTGTTTGCACAGCAAACTGTACCCACAGCTGCTGAAACATGTCATCAGTTTGCTACTGCCACTGCTCAGCAGCTTCTGCAGTCAACATCAGGGCTGGGGGTGGGAGCAATCAGCCCCAGAAGAGTCTGGTGAGCAGCATGAGCAAGCCCCATGGCCTGCAGGGATGGGACATCAGGGACTATGAGAGGAAGCACAGAACTCCTGCAGTGCTCTCCCATGCAGTTATTCTTGGCATTGAACCACACCTTCAAACAAAGGGGGAAAACACCAAATCTTCAGCAGCAGACTGCTTGACAAGGTGTTTAATGGATGCTTCCAGATAAGGAATAAAGGAGGTACCTAGGTATCTGTATTGACTGAAAGGAAGCCCCAGTGACCTTTACCATAAAGCTCTCGGGAGGTATATGGCATACAGCCTCAGATCAAGAGAAAGGAGAAGAATTATTATATCCATCACTCTCAAGAATTCAAGCACCAATGTCCCTCCCTTACCGTCAAAACCCATTTACCTGCTGGTAATACTGCTGGGCTGGAGCCTGGGGTGTTTGCATCCGTCCAGCCACAGGGCCAGCTCGTCCTTTGGGCACGGGCTCTCTCTCATATGGTCCCTTGAGGCCGTCCTGTCCCACCGGGAGCTCCCCCTGGGCTCTGCAAAGCCTGTCCCGCAGTTGCACGATGTTTGGCTGCAATCAGAGCAGGACAGTGAAGGGAGGTTAACTGCACTGCCTGTCACCCAGTGCATCACACCAAGAGGATGACTGGCCACCCTCTGTCTGATGAGCTCTCAAAAGCCCACTCTGCTTTGTTAGATTGGACTGAGGCACGATCATGACCATGCATGAGACATGGGGCATTGGGACTGCCTTACATGTGCCTGCCTCCTTCCCAAACCACCCTGTCTACAAACGTCAGCTGATGGAAAACGAGAAGTCAAAAGAAAACAACCAAGTGTCAAGGCACACATTTCATTCACCGTGTCTGGCTTGCTGGAGGGACACCCTCTGGCAGTCACTGGCTGCAAGGACAAAGGTGTGAAACGAAGAGGGAGCAGAAGGTGGCTGTGCATTTCTGTCAGCTCAGCAAGGTCAACACAGGGAGAGGGGAAACAGCCTGTCACATCTTGAGGAGCATGTCAAATGGCAGTCCTGATGGCTGACTGCACCGTGCAGAGACCTTTGCTCAAAGTGTACCTGTTCACACAGAGGGAGAGAGCGAAGAGCCCGAAGGCCCCATACCTGGTTGGTGTTCTCAGGGAGGAAGGTCAGAGCTGCAGCCAGGCTTCCCTGAGCAGCCAGGAGGTTGGCATACTGGCTCATCTTATCGGCCAAAAGGGTCCCCACAGCATTAGGGTCCACAGCCTGGGTGAGCTGCACGGCTTTGCGCAGGATTACGACTTTCTCTATTAAGTCCTGAAAGATCAGGAAAAAAACCATGCACGAGTGAGAACAGCAAAGTGAATGGCTAACTAGTGACAGGCTAATGACTGTCATGGAGGGCTGTTCCTCAGGGCAGTCTTGGAAAACCCCTCTCACCCAGTGAGAAGCCCAAGCCCAGTGCAGGTTTCCCAGACAGCCACAGCTGCACCAAGGCACAGCCTTCCCACCATGTGAGATAACAGAACACCAACCAAGTAGCTTCTAACAGCATAGCCAGCAGAGTTCAAAGCCAAAAGAACTGGTTTTATTAAAAAGGATTTCAGGGCCCTATCAGCACTGAGCATGCCCACCAAGAGTATGCTTTCATAAAATTATCTGGTGACAGCACGAGAGCAAACAGGAAACATCATGCCTGTCACCAACAATAGTGCTGTGCTGCTGCACATTTGTTTATGGTGTTTTAGTAAGTCAGTTCTTAACCATCTTAAAAGGATCTCCCTTGGGAGAGTTGTCCATTGCTTTCTGGTTGCTATAGCAAAAATACTCCATATCTTGCCTTCCTTGCACATCCCCGAACACCAGAGCTGGTCTTGGTTGGGTTTCCTTCCAGTCCTAAATTACAGGAATGTTTTCTGGTCAGTTTTCTCATGATTTTCTTACTCTCACTACATTTATATTGAGAGATACTACAAATATTAATTTGACAATATTAAAATTCAATCCTTTTTTAAAATCTTACGGCAGATTTATTGAGTGTACCACACACAAAGTTTCAACCATACATCAATACTAAGGATTGTTTTCTGACTCCTCAATAAAACATTTTTGATTTTCTCAACAAATCAGAACATCAAAAAAGGAAAAAAAACCCCTACAAATAAATCAAGATAATCAACAGCTTCTGTGAGTTTTCTATGAATTCCACATCAGAGTAAACAAGCAGCCTAATTATAACTCCAATAATATTTTTCAATTTTAGTGTCCAAGAGAGCAAAGCCATGCAATCAAAATGCAAATTCAAACTGAAGGTAAATCTGTATATAAAGCCCTCAAAATCAAGTAATTTTGATAATTCAAAACTGGAGAGAGTTAATGATGCAAAGCAAAACTCATACACTCCAGTTCTTTCAATTAACTACAAGAGATTCACAGCACTGCCAAGTAATGTTACTTTAAGTACTTTCTAAAACTGGTCCTTCAAAGGCCCCGAACAGATGGAAGAAACTAAGATTGTAGTATAAAATAAATGATTCCACAATTGCTTCATTCCACTCCTATTCCCCCAAGATATTTGCTATATGCAATATATTTCACTACTGGAAATCAAGCCTTGTGTGTGCAAACTCCTGGAGAAAACTCCAAGGAGAACCTTCCTACAGCTTTCTCTCTAGATTTAACTCTAATGCTTTAGATTTCTTCTCCTGAACATCCAAAAGTAGAAGTGTCCAAGTACTCCCCAGCTGCTGAAGATGCAAGCATTCAAAGACTCTTCTTTACGAAAACACTCAAGCTCTACCCTTTAACACAAGAAGTGTTGTAGCACAACTACCCGAAGACCAGGGCAAGCATAAGGGCCACTGTGCTTCACAATTGTGCATTTTCCAGTATCATATTTATGTGCTATGCCATTCCAGAAGGAAAAGGCTTGCATCCTGATGTACATCCAGCTATCAGACAGCAAAGCTCTACACTAGATCATTCGATTTAAGTGCCAAATGATTGCAGTGTGTTACTTCCAACACCTTTCTTGAAATAATTACCAACCTGAAGGGACAAGGGGCTGCTTCCATCCTGAACTTTGGTCCAACAGGCAACGAGTTTATCCACGTTGCCAGCACAAATGTAACAGAGACAAGCTTGTGTCTGCAGAACGCTGTCCCCTTCATTTTCCAGCCTGCTGCCCAGGAGATCTAGATGGAATACGAACAGAGGTGCTGGTGAATCACTTCGGTGATCCCTCCCCATTGCTGCTGAAGCTGAGGAAGCCTACAATGGCTGTCATGTCTCAGTGAGAAGGGATATTGCCTCTGGGCTCTGCTGGTAAGGACACACTCTGGTGTCTAGCACAGATTATCTCATGGGAGTCCAGGGCACTTCAGAGGCAGTCACGGCAGCAAGAACCTGTCAAATGGCTGCAAACGCGAGTCACAGCAGAGGGGACAGTCCATCTGCTGACATGATAAAGGACAAGAGGCCAGGGTTCAATTCTCCCCTCCACCACCCACTTGTGCAGTCCCTCATTTCAGGAGTGGGACCCGAGTGTGCAACCAGCCAAGGAACTGTGAGCAAAGCCATGGTACTGCTCTGGGCTGATGCTTGCTCAAGGCAGTCATACATCTCCCCAGACACTGTGGCTGAGGGACACAGGGCTGTCAGGCTCACAGCTACTGGTAATATAACCTCCCTGTGGGTTAAACCCAGCCAGCTGTCTGCCACACAGCACACAAGGGCAGGCATGCTCACTGCCTGGGAAAGAGGACTCCTTCCAGCAGTCAAAACTGATCTTGGGAAAGAAGAGTGAAGTGCTTCCATGAAACATTTCTACTTGTACCCCATGCACAAACACCTCAAGACTAGTCCCTTGGCTGAGACACCCGTCACATCAACACCCCCAGTGGTACAAGACCAGCAGCTGTGTGCCACACAAGCAATACTGGGACACAGCTGCTCACAAGGCTCTGAGTTCTGTGCCCAGAAAGTTAGGGAATGCACTGGTAAAATAGCACCCCAGAGGTTCCTCTCCTCCTCTGCAACAGGACTTCGGAACTATATGACCCATGAAAGAAGCTAGAGAGGCATTACAGCAGTACAGGGGAAGGAAAACAACGCTGGCAAAGCGTAGTTTTGCTGTAAGTAGAATAAATGACATCCAGCCTGTAAAGTGTGCTTACCACAAAGGGCTGCAAATTCATCTGGCCTGGCATAAGTGAGTACAGCAGCCAAAGCCTCTCTCCAGTTCTGCAGATCACAAGACTGCACAATCTCTTTCCAGTTCTTCGTTACCACTGCAGTGATGAGCTAGACCAGAAGGAGAGAGACCACAGTTAACATCTTGGTAGGATTTCCTTTGTATAACCTACAGTATGATTTGTATCTGTTCAAGTGCACTCACCCCCACTCTATCCAGGGTCACAATAAATACTGCACTGCAGTTGAACAGCTGCACTACAATACATTTTACTTCAAAAGGAATACAGTGAAAAATCAAAATGATCTCAGATAACAAACAGGACAATTATTCTTGCTACAAAACGTGCAAGAAAAAGAATACACAAATCTCCACAAGCTGTGATTGCTGAAAATGAGTTTCAGCAGTTTTTGCAGAGAAAGATAACATACTAAGTATTTAGCTGTAAGTCTTCTACACAATGCTCAGGAAGGGGCATGGATTTTGTTTGTCAAATGGTTTCATTCGGCTTTAAGCTCTTGGCCTGAGGCTGACCTGAGGCCAAGTTGAAAAGGCTGTGTAAAGGAAGCAGCAAAGTGGCAGCAATATAAACCTGAGCTGGCTGTAGTATCCCTACCCTTCACCCACACACAGGCTGTCTGTCCACAAGCCCTCAGAAAAAAAAATTCCTGTTTCTTTCTTCTCAAACTCTGCCTCCAGCTATTTTACTTCGGACAAAAGACAGACTTGGCAGCTGAGCTGCTCTTCAGTGAACAAAGCCCTTGTCATACCAAGATTTCAAGCTCAGAAACTTCTGAACAAGGAATAAGTGTGCAGTTTGGGACCAGAAAAAAACCCCCACATCTAAACAACAAATGCAAGATCCTAACTACAAGGTCAACACTTGCTTGTTAGCACAGGCACAGATAACTGGTCAGCTCTCCAATCCTTTCCCCAAAGGATTAACTACAGTGAAGAAGAAGAAATTTCTCACACACTACAAATTCTCCTTTCTCTGATTAGACCAGAGGGAGTAGCTGGGGGTAAGGGAAGAAATCCTGCAGAGTCTTAATACTTGAGATTTTCCTCTTTCCATTTGTCCAGCATTAGCAGAGCAGTTTTCTGTGTTCTTTTAAAGCCACTTCTCCTGTTTCATCTTCCTGTTGCTACTTTCTCATGCCAGTAATAAAGAAGAAAAACTTGAATGAGCAGCATCAGCAATCCCTAGCCGTGCAAAAAGCTGAAAATAACAATAACCAGCTGGCCATAACATGCTGTCTCCTAGACAAAGGGTGATTGATCTACCCGGGGCACACTTTGCTCTTTTCTGTGCAGGCAGTGAAACGAAGCATCAGCAAAATCTGTTAAGACTGACCACAGGCACAAATCTACATAATGCTGCCTGGCCCTGAGCATGGGTCATGTGTGACTCATAAAAAAATGTGACAAAATAACAAACTGAAATGTGCCCTGATTAAGATATTTATCTATTGGTGAGAACCTATTAGTGTACATGCAACTCAGACACCAGAGAGGAGATAAAGAATACTCTTGTGTACTTATATCCAGGGAGTGTGCAAGACTTCCCTTCTTATCAATGCATTAAAAAAGAGCAACAGAAGCTTTTCTGCTCCGAGATCTTAGAGATGATTTGAATACTTATTAACTTCTCCCGGAAATAAACCTAAAAAACGGCAAGAAAACTTTTAAGGTGAAAAAGGGGAGTTGCCGAAGGCACGCGAAGCACGTTAGTTCTGAAGCGAAAAAACACACCCTGGTAATTTTGCTCTGCATCTTAGCAAAGTACTTTTGCTGTGTCCTGGAGAGCAGCTCTTGCCCGCCCGCGATGGCCAGGATGATGGCGTCAGCCATGCGGTTGTCGTGCAGGCAGAGATCCACCGCGCTCCCGAAGTCGCCCGTCAGCAGAGCCTGCGTGATCAAACCGTCCACATCTGCAGCAAGAGGGGGAGGGCACGTTCAAATGGTGGCACAGAAGTCACTTAAGGAAGCAACAGCGGCTCCGATTCCGACTGTACAACACCGCACGAGGCCGCCTGCAAACCAGCCTGCTTCCAGGCGGAACTCACAGGGATGCTCCCGTTCATCGCCAGCCTCAAACACACATGGTCACAGCCACGTCACGGGGGGCACTGTCAAGCATCACTTACCTTGCGGCAGAGCAAGATGCCAGAGGTCTAAATGGCCTCTGAAACAACAACCCTGCATACAGTGCCAGAAAGAGTCAAACTAGACAGAGGTCAGTGGCTTCTGCGTCACTCAAGATCCCCTGGGAGTTTCTGCTAGCACTTCATGCCTCATCAAGCATGTCTTCCTTTATAGCAGAAATCACCCAGAGCAGCTGCTTTTCAGCAACGGGGTACACAAGTGCTGTACACTTCCCTTCCTTCCTTAAAGAAGTTATTTTCAAGTCCCTTGAGATTGCTGCGAAACAAGTGCGGTTAGAGGTAAGTCATTACGATCCTTCACAATTTCTGTGCAGAAATGGCCTTCTCACTGGAACACACCAGTATTAACATCAGCACTTATAAATATCAGCACATAAAATGAAATCAATACCAAGGTGTTTTTTTTTTTTACCTCCACTAACAGAGATGTTAAATGTCGTCTTTGCAGATCCCAAACCCTCAGTTTCTTGTTTATGGTCCTTCGGTGTCTAAGAGAAAGGAACAGCAGAATTTGTGACATTATGTAAACACTTGGAATATACACACATTTAAAAAAAATATGGTTCTTGCATTACAAGTTAGACCTTCAGACTAGCAGTTGCCTCACAGAACATTAACTTGCACACACACATCCATGCCCATATAAACACAATCCTCTCCAAGCAAAACAACAGCCACTACCACAAAGTCAGAAACCTCTCCCTTCCCTCTTCTTTCAACTTCAACCCCTACCAAGAACAGTCTACCATAACACTACCTAGGTTCCACGTTGCTCCACTTAGACTTTCAGCTTGTCCTTGAAATACTCTGCACTAGGCATGCATCCTAGTCAAATTAAGTAAATTAGATGTGAACACATGCTTAATTTTCAACACTGAAGTCCAGCATAGACGAGACTTAAGCGCTTTGCACTCAGTACAGGAGTGGCTCAGTGGACAGAAGCTGCTTTTTTCTACAAAACTTCCCCAGGATTTAAGATAGAGACCATTTTGTGCAGTTGGGATTTCAAACAAAACCTTTCAATAATAAAAAAAATAACACCAAGAGGGAATTCTCTCTCCATTACCTCTTTTCACAGCACAGCTTAAGAAGAGTGCAGAAGTTGCTTTAGTACATGCAGGGGGAGTTCATGAGTCTGCTGAGAACACCCTGCTTGTGAGCTGATCAGTGAAATTGCACTTCAGAGGATGAAGCACACAGCCAACCAAAACCAGGCATTTGGATGGGGAGGAAAGTCAGAAACAACCTTCATGTTTGACTCATGAAAGGAGGCAGCATCTGGAAAACTATTTTGCTGTCAGATAACACATGATAAGTGTTTGGTATCAGCTGAGAGCATGTTGTGACTATCACAGGAATAATGTGCACTTCCAGTTACTTTATGGATGTGACAGCCCACCCTGATGGCTCCAGGCCTATCTCACAAATATTTACCATCCATGCTGGAAGGCTGGGGTCACATTTGGCTGTGAATTCTCTCTTAGAGCAAACATTTGTAATGAGACATCTAATATCTTCAGGACTGCATACAGCAAAATCCTTATACAGTCAGATACATGTCTGCCACTGCAGTGCCTAAAGAATTAACGAGCAATCCAGCACCTAACCTAAGGAGAGCACTCTGGTTTTAGTGTCCTTAAGAGGCTGTTTGTTATATGGAGTCAAGTGCACCACTGCAGCCTGCATGAGCCTTAAACTACTGTCCTCATCTTCACTGCAGACAAGCACAGGGAACACAGCTAGTTTTGGGCTAACAGCTCTAATTCTAACCCAAAAGGGAGACTGAGGGAATGGGGGCCAATGAAGTTGGCCTGTTCACACAGCAATACAGTATTTTCAGTACCACTGACTTCACAAGGCAGAGGCTGGTCCTCAGTGCTAATTATACACCCGTCCCCATATTTAAAACATAGGGCTGAAAACAATGCTGTTCAAATGCACAAAAATGAACAGTAGCTGTAGGATCCCAAGAGCAGGCATGGTTGATCCCAACCTGCCTGTGATAAATCTGTCTGAAGTGCTGCAACAGACACTCCTAAGGCAGCTGGCTGCCAGAGCCTTGACACTCCCTGCTCAGGGGCCAGAGGATGGATGGCACTGTGACTTTGGTGGGAGCAATGCAGAAAATGAATGTTCTATCTCTCCTCCAGTAGCACAGCTTCATCTCTGCAAAGAGTTATACCCTGAAACAGGGCAGTAATAAGCTGACTGTTTGGTAATAATCAACCAGAGGGAGGAAAGAAGGCAATGCAGAAAGCAAGGGGAAAAAAAAAAAAAGCATTAGGGTTCTGGTGGCAGATAATTTGTATTAGGGAAATGTCAGAGCAAAAACGATGGCAGAATAAAGTCCTCGAGTGTGGTGCCAATTGGATTCTTATAAAACAAGCTTGTACTTCTGTGCCACTAAAATCTATTCACATGATGTCTGAAGCTGATGAGAAAAATCTTTAGCAACTTAACAAGAGACTGCTTTTATTGTTTTAAGTAACTTTTTGTATTTCTGTATATCCTCGGCACTAGGAAAAGCCAACAAAATAAAATGCTCTTAATGGTAACAAAGTAAATATAGGGAGGTCAGCAGGGTTAGTCTAGAAGGTAACAGATACCTCTCCCAAGAACTGCTCCTCTGTAGCTCGGCCTTCATCCCCCTCATTTGGCACAGACTCTTCAGATTCTGCAGGAGCCTTCAGCAGAGAGAAGATGCCATAAAAAAAAGCCAGTAAAAGAGGAAGAAATACTTTGCACTGCATAGTATAGCCAGCTTCCCACCGACAACAGTTAGAACCAGACTGCAGATCACAGAAATGCAGGGGCCATATATGCTTGGCTATCATAAACATAGCAGAGGCCCTGTTTCCTTTGTCATTACACAGCACCTTGTGCTGGTTTCATCTTAGATGCCTGAAAACATGCAACAAAATCTTTCTTCTCCGTTAGGCAACTACAGATATCTGACCTGTCTACTGCACAAAAGCAATGCACTCCTCTTGCAGACTCAGGCCACTGCAATTGCAAGAGGCAATGCCTGAACTGTAGTTATTCTTGTAGGAAGTGTTATGGGACCACACTCCCAGTCTTGCTTTTTTAAAAGCCTGGTGAAGGTGCTCTTGAAATCAGCTGTCAGGCAGCAAGACTCTGCCCTACCTCACAGGCAGCACGAAGTGTCACAGTGGGCAAGACACAGGCAGCAAAAAGGAAAGGTGGAGGGACACCAATGAGACCCTGAATTAAACCCTGTGACTGAGAGCCCTTCACTGGAGAAAGGGGGAACACTCGAGAAGAAAAAAGTACTTGTTTTTTTAAATAAGTACCTTCATCCTACTGAATGTAGGAACTTGCCACATGCTGGATTATTTGTGACTTACTCTGGGACGGCTATCAGGCCAAAAGAAAAATTATTCTTACTTTGCACATTACCACAGCATTGTAAAACTAATCACAGAGTTATACACGTGTTTGCTTACCTCTCCCAAAACACTATCTACAAGACCTTCTTTATTCAGAGCAGATGTAATCTAGAAAAGAACGAAGATTTAAGTGAGTACCCTTTTATTTTAGAGAGGCAGACCTCTCACTGATTTCT
Source organism: Manacus vitellinus (assembly GCF_001715985.3). Lineage (NCBI taxonomy): Eukaryota > Metazoa > Chordata > Aves > Passeriformes > Pipridae > Manacus > Manacus vitellinus. The sequence goes on along the minus strand of NW_021938789.1, from coordinate 56,063,973 downwards.
CAGATTGCAAAAGTGGAACATGTAGCTACTATGCTTCCTGCAGAACAGTTAACATGAAACTAAAGCCATTTCCTTTTCCAGGTGATGGATTTACTGCTAATACCCCAGCACCCCAAGCTCTGATGGAAACAATAGCTGCTCTATGCTTTTAAACTTTTAACTGTTAACTCAAGGGCCTCAAACCTCACTAGAGCTGCTGGAAACCACAGTAATAAAAGGAGTATCAGAACATGAAGGACAAAAGCTTCAGTCTGTTCTGGTCAGGGAAAAATGAAGCAGTGACAATCCTTGTGGAGCAGGGAGCCTATCAGGAAACTGTGGTTTCAAGCACATGGTTGAGGGCTAGAATTTTCCACATTATAAAAGAGTTTTTATACCTCGGAAAAAAAAGCTTTTACTGCTTCGCAAAGCAAACCATGACTCCAGATTCAACTAGGGCCCTCAAAACCACCAATTTATAATTTATTGAGTTTATATATTAGTTCAGCTTCAGGGAGCCTGGGTTTCCTATTGCTGCTAATGTTATCTACTGCTTTTGGTACTGTAGGCTTTATTTTACCCTTGGATGCTGGTTTGTGCAAAAAGCTGAGCTCAAATTGCTGGAGACAGTTTTCTTCTTCTTTTTTAATCACTGGATTACAATAAAAATGAGAAATCCAGTACTTGGTTTGCATGAGAATCACAGGTTTAAAGAAGACAATCCCCCCCATACCCTTAACAGCTTATTCCAAGAAGCTGAAATCCGTGACTCCCTTTTACTTTCCTTATGCTACCAATAATACGAAAAACCAGTTGTGTTACTGAGTTTATCATCATCTGGTTATCACAAATTTACAGATGAGCTGTCCTGTGTTGTTTCTTGACACTAAAAAACATGGATTCAACTTCAATGTGGAATGCTCTGTTGAGAAACAGCTACATAAAAGCGTGGCCTTTGAGCTCCTGTCATCTGTTTCTCAAATACTGAAATCATGGGGTAGGCCCAGCATTTCAGGCCACTCAGTTCAGCTAAGCCCATTTTCTCAGCTTCTCCCCATACACAGGGCATATCAAGCCCAGAGCAGCAGCAGCAGTAGGCTCTAGTCTCATGAGGCCAATCTGCAAGACCATTACTAAATTTCAACTAGATTTTCTAATTGAGATCTGCTTTTCAAAAGCAGGATTTCCCTTGATGTGCTTGCCTTGAAGTCATGCACAAAACTTTTGAAGCTGGGGACAGACTGTTAGCAAAAACATGACTTTTTTTCCCCCCTGTAACCATATTAAGTTTGCCCTAAAGGACATTTAATTTGTATAAGCATAATGACACTTCAATGGGACCAATCCTTGAAAGTAAAACATTAGATTGATACAATGAAAATGAATCAAACATTCAAATCCACTGAAACAGAACTGAAGAAATACTAGACAGAGCACTGAAAGCAACAGAAGCCCAAAGGCACAGCAGGTATCTCCCTGTAACACTGTATCTCCCTACAACTGGGAAGAAACAGCTTTAAAGATGTGCAAGTTGCTTCCTGGTAATCCAAATTTTTGTAAAAAAAGAAGGACTATCCCGGGTTTTCCAAGGTAGTTAATGATACCCTGAAAATTGCTTCCATGTTCTTCAACCAGAAAGCTTAAAACCAGATCATATCCCATGATGTTACAGTAGAAGGATGTCAAGTACCACAGTTACATGAACAGATTGAACGAATAAATATCAAAGCTTCTTGATGGGTGAGAATTTCAGATCAGCATTGGACAGTCAGATGCAGACATGCCTCTGAAGTCTGTTGCCTGCTTTGACATTTCCATGAATACTTAACCATAGGTGGCATTGTCAACATTTTAGGCTGTGTTCTGCAGATACATTCATAAGTAAAGCTTTTAACACAAGCACAACTTCCAGGCCTATTTACCTTCTTCCTTAGATCATCCTTCCTGTATCCCAAGAGCTCAAGGTATTTAGCACGTGAATCTTCTTCAAAGTTCACCTTTAAAAAAAGTTAAAGAATATATTGCGATTCACAATTCTTCATTTTCTCCCTCAAGGGCTTTTTACTTGACTGGCACAAATTGCCCAGTCAGAGCTAGTGGCTGAGTAGACTGAATGTAATAAAGAGAACTGCAGAAGTCTTCAGTGACTTGGGCACCTGGGCAGGTGGGCAAGGCTTCAATCTGGTTGATGCTTATCTGGTTCACTTGGAAACCTCTAAATGCTCATAGTAAGCAGTGAAAAGCCCATCTATAGCTATGCCAAAGCTTTATTCCTTCTCACTAGCTCCCTGTAGATATGTACTGATGGGGGATGCCAAAAACCACAGGATACCTTTACTCAAGCCTTTGCTTCTGCCATGATTCCTCACAAACCTCCTGGCCCTGGGGACCCTCCCTCTCCTGGTGGGCCAGCTCCAGTGACATGGCTTATGGCTGCTATTCCCCCAGCCTACACCTTTTCATTCCCAGCATCTCTTCTGCTAAAACACCACGATGTGCAGAAGGAACCACTTCCACAGCAGCTTTCCAAGTCACTAGGGCATTCCTGAACGGCTGTTATCCCGTTACCTTTAGGAAGGCCCACACGTTCTTCTCAAAGTCAGCCAGGGCCATATCGATCTTCTTCTGGCAGTAGCTGACAAAGCCCTCAGACTGCACAGCCTCCTGCAGCTGTTTGGAGCGGGCCAGGAACTCCTTCTCTGTGACAACCTGGCTCACGTAGACATGGTGCTGCTGCTGCTGCTGCTCCATGCCTGGTTGCTGCTGAGACTTGGCATTCTCAAATGTAACCAGCTTGCCTCCAAACTGGAATTGAAGCACACAGTGCAGCATGTGAAAAATACAAGTATACAGGGGAACACATATGAAAAAATATGAGCATACACAAATGTATGCACGTGATTTTATATAACACATATATGCTTATCATCCAATAACTGAACACTCCTGACATCAACTCACTGATTTTTTTTTCCCCCCCATCACCCCATATTTCTATGCACGTAAGGAGCTTGCTGGATAAGTAGGTGAACATTTATGAGATTCAGGATTTATGAGTACAGCTATTCCTGTGCCTATTTTCTTTCAGGCAAAAGACTGACCAGCAACAGAGAACTAGAGCTGTGGGTCTATACAGTGCCCAGCACAAACGGAGTATCCCATGACACTGCAATGCAGTTACCAAAGAAACCCACGTTATCATTAAATAAATGCTCAAGCCTGATGTCTGCCCTGCTCTTGCCAGGCTGTTTACCAGTTAAAAGCCTACTGAGACATGGGCAGCAAGTTGTGAGACAATTTGGAGAGGTAAAATCAGCATAGGAAAAAAACTAGGAGGGGCTTATAATATTGTTTCATTCTATAGCTCAAAGTGAATTTACACAGGCCAGTCCAATAATGGACAAAATACGCATTACAAAAAACAAAAGCCTAGCCAGGAAAAAAACTGACAATTGGCTTCTGGAAAACCAGGATGAATAAGGGAATAAACACCACTATAAAATGACACATCAGACAGTGACTAGACAACATCGCTTCTCTTTGACAGGAGAAAATTGCATTTGATTTGTGCACCAGATCGTGAATAAGTAGACATATGATGCTGAAAATTCAGAAGTATTTCAGCAAAGAAATCCATTTCAAGTGAATAGACTAAAATCTCCAGAAGAAATTACCTGTGGGTTTAGAAAATAAGCCAAAGGTGGAACCAAAGAGCAGATGATTCCGCTCTCACAAAAAATCAGGGCCTTCCCATCCCCTCACCTGGCTCCTCTGCAAATCAACCAGCCATGGAGGAACCGAGCCATGTGCTGCTACAGCAACTCCTGCTACTTTGATCAAAGCTGACCCAAGTATTCCCCAGCATATTGACTCACACAGTACCTTCGAACTGCACTCAAATCTCAGATACTTGCCCAGTTTGGTCTCATTCCACCTCCCAATGTATATTTGTTCACTCCAAAGCAAGCACTGCACATAAATAAAAGCGAAGCACTAATGCCAAAACAGAAACAAACAAATGTCTGTTGGCAACGTTTCTTTTTCCCAAGCATTTTTGTCAGGCTGGCTTGCTGTCCCAAGTGCCCCATCTGGAAGCTGCCCCGAGCATCTCCGACCACAATGACAAACAGGGGAAGCTCTCCCAAGGTGGAGCACAACACTGAACTTCCCTCTTCCCACAGTGTTAAGCAGGTGCCACCTCTATCTCCCTCCCTGCCTGGCCAACCACACCCAGCCTTGTGTCATCCTTACCGAGAACGATGCTCCCATGGGCCGCCGGATCCATTTGGGTGGTTTCTTCAGAGGCAGAACAACACTCAGTGGGGCAGCCTGCTGGGGCAGCTGCAGGGGCGGGAGGGGCTGTCCTGTACCAAAGGGATCAAGGTTCCCAAAGGACGATGAAAGCTTTGATAGCACAAAAAGGGGAAAAACAGATGAGACATTTCTCCATTAAAATAAACGTAAGTGTCTATTTGCACCGAATTGGTGTTCCTGCAATCAGGGCTGCAGACAGCCACTGCAGACTTCCCACGAGCCCATGTTTTGTTCCCCCTCCCTCTCTGTCCCTATTCTTGGCCAAACATTTTTTAACACCTGGTCAACTTGCTTCTGCCTCAAGCCATCCGTGCTGCCTCCCATGATGGAGTAAACGCTGATCCGCCCGTCGAAGGAGGCCGCAGACAGGACAGCAGGGTTCCTGGGACACCACTGGATATCAAAGCACCACTGTGTGTTCGTGGGCAGCTCGTACAGCACCTGGGCAGCAAAACCAAGTCCAACAAATCAGAGCTTTTATGGAGCACCATGTCCAATAGCAACAATTCCCCCACCTGCCCTGAGACTTGTCTGCTCTTCTTGCTCCCCGGCAGCCTCCACATCACCACTCACACTAACAGTGGGCAAACCCTGACAACCCCCAAACAGCTGATTATCACATGCCACTGCTTCATTCCCTTCTCCCATTAAATCTTCTGTTTAAACCACACAGAACAAATTATGCAGGTGGGGTATGTTTGTGCTGTCCCCCACCATAAGCTGTGAGCTGCTGACATCCATTCTGGGTTATTCAGAGCTAATTTAGGTATCCCCACACACTACACAGAGAGATGTTCAGGCTCTAAAGTAAATGTTTTCACAGGAAAATTGGAAAAGGTAACACTTGCATTCTGGACAGAGAGTTTGTGCCTTGGAACAGACAAGCCCCTTCCTTACAGTAGACATTTAACCATAAACTAGGAGAAGCTCAAAGAACAAAATGCTAAATGCCGACAGCAAAATTTTCTCCCAGGAAAATGTTTTTTATTTTTAATAAAAACACTTAGTATGATTCATCTACATGTAAAACCTTCATAACAGCACAAGATCCAGCTCAGATAACTCATTTACCACCCTAGAACTTTTGCACTTTTGGGTCAATGTTTGAATTTTAGAAACACTTCTCACTTCTACTCCAGGATTACTGTCCACTGCAGGCAAGGAGCCCTCCAGCATGCCTGAAGCACTTGTCATAGTCTAGGGACAAACACTCTAGTTGGCTGAAAAGCAGATTTGCATCCCCTTTGAAAGGTATCCCCAGGCCCAGAAAGGTGTGTGGCAATGCAGTAGGGTGGTTCTTACTGATCTGCCATTACTGTAGTAAGCTACAAAATGCCTCTTGTCTGGATAAAAGTTCTTACAGAAGGAAAAAGGCAACTGCAACAAAGATCCAGCCACAAAAGGCCCAAAACAAAAGAGTAGGAAGCATTTTTAGAAGTTTAAGAGGAACCATTTCCATCTCTTATAGTGAACAGGAACATTACTACTCAAGAGGAGAGAAGTAGCAAGGACAAACATTAATATTGACAATACTAGGAAGGAATCCTGCACCCCCAGAACAAGCTCAGAAGATACACATAGCAACACAAGTACCCAGGATAGGGAGAAACACGTCACAGAAGCATCATTCCTAGGAATGCAAGCACAGCAACAGGTGCTTTGCATGTGCCTCCTCTGAACAGAGATTTTTAATTATTTTTTTTTTTTTTAAGTGTTGAGCATACAATACCTCTCCTGTGTTGGGGTTGGAGCAGAGGATTTTAGCATCCTTCCCACAGCTAAGCAGCAGCTCCGGATCCGCCATACTCCAAGCAATGGCCAATATACCCCTGCATGAAAGGTCACAACCAAAAGAAGTTTCATATAAATGAAAAACAGTGATAAATAAAGCATATTTGTGAGTTGAGTTTCTACATTAGCTCAGCACCTGACCGGCCCACTTCTTCCTGGAGGAGAAACTTTCCAATGCTATCAGCACTTTATTTGTTGAAATACATGCTTTCTAGTTTGTGCATGAAAAGTTATAAAGCTGCAGTCATTGTATCTGAAAATTAAATGCAACAGTCCTACGGGAGAACCTGGACACCGGTCTAACAAAATGGTTTGTTTGCCTGTACCATTAACACAGAGTGTGCAAACCTGTAGGTAAGGTCAGTGACTATCAAGTTTGCCAGCTTCTTTTTATTAGCAGGAGATTCAGGTCAGCAGAAACACTGGCAGCAGTTTTCTTACTGCTGTTCTCGCTCCTTAAATCAAGCAGTGGTTTGGAGCAATACAGAAAGTTTCACTCACGATTGAGGAGGGACAAGAATTTAACAAAATCTTCCAAAATCTACCCAAATTTAAGGCATTTAGGGGACTGAGAGGCAGAGAAACTGTGCAAGTCCACACATGAGGACATGGTACACAGTCACCAACAGCGCTAACGCCACGGAGCAGCAGGTTACACAAGACTCATACCTCGTGTGACTTTCTAGAACACGAAGCGGTGAGGAGGCAAATCTCAGGTCCCACATCTGAATAACAGGCAGCCTGTCGTCCTCCGAGGCCAAAACCATCTGGGTAGCAACATCAGGGTGCCACGCCAAGCCCGAGCAGTGCATCTGCAGGACAACATTGTGCCAAAGCATCAAGTAACTAAGCAGTGCTACAGGAAAAAAAAAAACTAGACCAAATTCATCTACGTGCACGGTAAAACACTGTTGTGAGGGGATGTGCAGCCATGTTTCTGGGCATTATTTCTGACTGCACTCAGATTGGGATATTCCCCTCATTTCTCTGAGTGAGGAGACTTGCAGTTAGTTTCCTGAGGTCCTCTCAAAGAGATGATGTTGTGCTGATTTTTTTCCACAGCCCCACGTTTTAATGTGAGAAAACTGTAAAGTCCACCGTACAAACCTTTTTCTCTACCGGTTTTATTGATATTTTTAATAAAAGCTATCATTAGGCAGAGGTTATTGTCATGTGAACATTGTATCAGAGGACTACAACCACATGAAGAAGACAGCCTACTGTGCTGCTGTTATGTTAGGCAACAAATACATAAAACATCAAGTTACAAAGTTTATCAAAATAAGAGTGCAGTGACCAAACAGCTATTTCACAAGCACCCTTTTCTCAGTTTCATTTTAAACTCTTGCTATATTTTCAGAGTTTGCTAAAGCAACATTCCATTTAAAACAATACAGAATTATAAAAATTATACGATCTCTCCAGAAGTTCAACAGGCTCTTTTTTCACATTTACACTGCCTAAGGAGCAGGCATGGTGGTTACAGCTACACAAGGCAGCGTTCCTGTGACCTGCTCAGTGCTACACTCCTCTGTGGTGCTGTCCACCACAGACCCTGCCCTCTCTCAGCTCAGCTGCAGCCTGTTCCCATGTTCACACCCAGACCAGCAGAAGCACAGACCCCAGCTCCATCACTCAGTGTCCTGCCAGGGCTCATCCCACATGTGATGCCAAGGGAGGATGCTCTCTCTGCCTGAGCACCAAGCCATGAGGTCCCCTGCTCTGTGAAACAAAGATGTGCTCACCCAGAGCACATCAGCTGTAGCCTCATCTCTTCAGCACATAAAACATGTCATTTCTGACCAAGTGAATAAAAATCTTTTTGTGGTAGCCCCAAACAGATCAGTAAAGACTTTTTCAAAACTAACTCACCACTCTGATACGACATCTGAGCGCCTCGTCTCACTTTAATCTGCATCTGTCTATTTTTATTTGTAATGCTGACAATTCCTCCTTATAAACACAGCCTTATAACGGAAAACTGGGCCAGGCACCAGTATCTGTGTCATGTAACAAGGGGTGCTGTGACCTGTTCCCACATGTCAAGAAGCAACCCCCACACCTCTGCCAGCACCTCTGCAGCTGCACGAGAGAAAACTCACCCGGTTATTGTGGTCACTGACTTTGATGATGGGCTCGTTCTTCCTGAGATCCCACACGGTGGCACGGCCGCTGGGGCTGGCGGATGCCAGGATGTGCTGGACTTGCCTGTTCCATGCAATGCAGCTGATGTCCTCAAGAGGCTGTTGCACAGAACAACAGCCTGTCACAACCTTTCCAAACTGGAGACTCAAACCCTGCTAGTTTCAGGGCTTGACAAATGAGAAATCTGCTCAGAGACTCGTCCCACATGCTGCGCGTTCTGGTTTCCTTTGTACACAAGCTGTAGGGTACAACTCCGGAAAAGCCTGGTTTGTAACCTGCTGGCAGTTCTCTGCAAAGTTATTTTCTGCTTTACACTATACATTAGTTACTGAAACAAGACTAAGCACAGCTGTCTTCAAGAACAGAAATTACTCCATGGAAGTACATCAGGGTATATGAACTGCCCTTTTGTCTTTTTTATTAGCTTTTGACTTAGCAAAAGAAAAAAAGTTTGCTTGGAGGAATTCTGTGGAGGTTTTTTATTTCCCCCCCCCATTGCTTACTTTTCAGACCAAGAATTAAATGCAGTGTTAACCCAGTCCTTTTTGCCCTACTATTTCCAACTATCATTAAGCATATGGACTAAAAGATGTCCCAGCCTAAAAAATTACTATTAGACATATATAAAAAAAAAAAATCTCTTACACGGATCTTTAAGGTGAGCATCCTCCCAAATGTTAATAAATTTGAACTAAACAAAGTACCCAAACCCATAGAGTTTAAATTAAAAATCTTTAAACTGAAGATTATTTCTCATCCCGTTTGCTCACTTCGTTGTCTCCAAATTATCATCCAGTAAGAAATCCATTTTCCAGTAACCACAAACTTCTTGTGCAATTTTGTAACAGCTACAAAAACGTACACGCATTGAAACAACTTCCTCCCATTCTTCTATTTCCTTCACAAGGCCCATAGCACAGAAGACTGTTGTTTTTCCCCACAGATCATCTTTAAGAGACATGGGCTAAACACTTGGCCTTGAGTATAGCAACTAAACCACACCCTGAGACCCACAAAGGCAACTGCAAAACCTACTGCCTCATCATCTGACTTCTCAGTAGCTGCTTTTTACCTTCCTCCTATTTTCCTCTATGTACCTTCATGATCTTAAAATTCATCCATGCAGTGAAACATGCAGAGGAAGACTAAGACATGTAATGGTTATGGATATTTGAAGAGGAGTATAACCTGAGAGACCTTAAGGACTGTAGCTAACCTTGCCAGAAATGTAGCTCACGGCCAATCACAATTAACTACTACCCAAGTTAGACTCCAAAAGGCTTTCCCCCACCCCACTTGAGACAGGCTTTAAAACTGTAAGTTTCAATGAACTCTCAATTTACATATTTTTCACTAGCCTGCTCTGCAGAATTTAATAAATACAAATCTGGTACCTGTGTCTTCACTCCTGGTGTCATTGGCGTAGCAAAGTTGTTCAAGTCCCAGATATAGATTTCAGACTCATTAGCACCAGAGGCCACCAGATTAGTCTGTAAGACACAGTAATAGACATTAAGAGTATTTTCAGCATCAGCTTTCACAGTCTTAGCTGCTGGGAGGCATCAGATCTGCAGGACTCTGTCGACTTGCCCTGTCAGCTCAGGGTATAGCTTTTGGCTCACACAGAGCAGCTTAGGAAAAAAGGCAAGGTTTTTTGAGACTGCAGGTAAGATTGACTTAATTAAAAAACATCCACACACTAAACTAGACTGGCATGCTAAGACCAAAATTCGTGGAGTGCTCCTCCAGTGCACAGCAAACACTCAGGAAGGGGCTGCAGAGGCACAGCCACACGGGCACGGGGAAAGGGGTGACACTTGTGTGAAGGGGCAGAGGAGGAAGCTGTGCTGCAGCCATGGCCAGCACAGAGCTTTGCTCCAGACAGAGCATGGCATTTGTGCCTCTGGTGGACAGCACCCTGCTCACAGTGAGTGCAACCACCCAGGGCACTCCTGCACCTGGGATGCAAAAGTCCAGGCAGGGTGACATGAGCCAAGGGCACCAAGTGCCCTTTGACCACGTATTGTGGCTGATGACAAGCGAGTCTTGACTTCTTAACAGGCAGAAAGGGAAAAGGAGCAATTCAGAGCAGATACAATGGACACAGGGCAGCCTTGCTGAAAGCAAGAGGGCAGGGACAGAAGTGTTATTTAGGGAACGAATTCAACTCAGTTCTCACACAGCTGGTGGGGACCAGGAGAAACCACACTGTATCTAGAGGGAAGTAAATGCTCATTAGTGATGTGGGAAAGCTTGTTGGTTTTGAGAGCCCTTCTGCTAAAAAGGCCATGTGGCTGTGTTTTGCTGTCTCCTCTTTCCAAGCAACAATACTCAGAAGTCTTGAAGATGGATCCTACCTAATCCCCAGAGGAGATACCCAGAATCTGGTCACTCCATAAGTATGAGTGAGAGCACATAATTACTTCCTGTGTGAGGAGAACAATACTGGCACAGTGCACAGAAGCTAAAAAAGGAGACTGGCTAAAGACACCACAGAAGGCCACCTCTACTTCACACATAAGCTGAGCTAAAAAGACTCCCTGAATTGGCAATGCAAACTGACAAAGGGAAGGAATGAAGCAGACACCTCAAACGCTTTCATACCCCATCCTGAAATGCCAGTAACAGGACAGGATTTCCCTACTAAATACAAACAGACACTCAAATGCTAAATTTAGTTCACGCTTTTCATGGGAGGGGAAGCAACAGAAACATTTTTAGGTTACAAGTGAAGAAAAGCCACTCCTCTATGATGGTATGTTATGAAGAACAGCAGAAAACCAACCTGGAACATGTTGACATCGAGGGCTCTTACTGGTCCCGTGTGCTTGTCTTTCTGGGCAATTATTACTTCGGTGTCTCCATCTATGATTTTGGCTGGGTCGTACAGGATGACATTTCCATTTTCACCCCCAGCAATCAGGACTCCAGAGACTCTCTCCCCCGAGGTCATGCTGTGCGGGCCCCAGATCAGCTTGTGGTACCTGTAAGGCACAGAGGACCCCACAGTCTACAACCATCCACCACCAGCTCCCCATAGAAGGATGAATTCCCTTTTTGCTCACCCCAGCTAAAGCCTCTGCTGCAAACAGAGCAGGCATGTCAGAGAAAAGCACTACCTGCATTTCTCCTTAAGGATGAGTCTCTGTACTTACAACTCCTTCCATCAGAAAGACATGTCCCGTTCTGCTCATTAACAAGAGGCAGGGTCACAACAGGAACAAATCAATTACCTGGATACTGATAACATCTCTAATGTCCTGGCTGCAAAAACAAGTAAGTGCACCCAGTTGCACATGATTTTGAGCTCACCTTTGCAAAACAATAGGAGTACTCAAAGTAAGGAGTACTTACAGTAAGTTCACTGTAAGCCCATCCAACTGCAGCCTGGAGAAAAACTTCTGCTATTTGCCAACAGCTTCACATAAGAGGGGAAGAAAAAAAAAAAAAAGGTGGAACTAGAGAAATTCTACATCCCTTCCCATATCTGTGCTTTTGGATGTGCAAGCACTTCATCTGCCACACCAGGGGCTCAGCAAGTGGTTTGCTCACATCACAGACACATCTCTTGGACCACAGTCTATTTTCCAGGCTAAATCACAAGGAACTAAACACACTTCCAGAAATTAAGAATTTCTGCACCACTGTGTCTCTCTGTAAATACCCAAATCTCCTTCATCTCAGTGAACTTGCTACATAAGCAAAACAGCATTCCTGTGCATTTAGCCATGCAAGGAATGAATTTCTTCCAATAAAATGACATAGTTACCCATCCGTTCTTATGCAAACAGAAAGCAAACCCACACAGACAGGAAGGTGGCAAGGAGCTACTTTAGCATGCACTGTATTATTATTAATCTCTTTGTTATCTCTGGGAAGTCTTCAAGTAATTTCTTTTAATCACAGCAACTTCAGCAGGATAAAATACATCCTGCAGGAAGCTATACAAAGAGCATATGCTGGGTGAGAAATACTGTAATAGCCAAGTGCTGAGTCTCTCACTGTTCAGATTACAGTGGGGGTTCCCCAAAGAATGATGCTACAAAAGGAAATTGGTCTGTGATATCAGACAGCCTCATTCCCTGGGTATGATTTTTATACTTCTGCACCTAACCATGAAAGTTGACGAGAAATGAAGCAACTGACAGGGTTGTCCAGGCACCACCAGCAAGACTGAACAAGACTTCAGATAATCCAAAATGAAGGTAGAAAACAGTAAGAAACAAAAAAGCTGAGTCAACTGTTCAACTACCTTCTTCTTGCCCTTTGCTCTTTCCAAGATAAAGCATGGTTCTACAAGAGCAGTGCAAAACTTTCCTTGGAAAGGATTTATCTTTTGTGGGTCTAATCACCAGGACATTTTCACTTGCTGCAAACCAAAACAGCCTGATGTATACTCTGCTATCTTATCTTAAATGAAAAGACCTCCTTTGTAATGCATTTTCTGGGGCAAAGTCAAATTCTTGTGTTGCTCATCAAGGAAGGTAATTTCACAGGAGCGCTGCATCCCAGCTATAAGGAGGGTTCTTTGAAATTCAGTAAACAAGTAACAAGCCTCGAAGAATCTCAGTCATAGTTAAAACAAGGTAGAGCAATGAAATTCTAAAAGATCAAACACCTCATCCTGCTCCGAGCAGGTCAGTAGGACACATTAACATCAGCTTTGCCCACAGTGCAGGGCATTAAACAGAGACTGTGGATGTTTCACCCACAAGGAGCAGCAGGCACCGGACCAGCTGCCAAAGAGCTGCCACAAGCGCTGCTGAGATGGAAACTGGATGCTCTGATGCTAACAATGTCTCTCTGGATAAGCATACAGTAAGGAACTAAGCACTAAAGTGGAGCTGTACAGTCAAACTTGGCTTCCCAGCTGTGGGAATACATATGACATGACTCGATTTAGTTATGTTACAGGAGCCTGCCTGAAATGCCTAAATACAAACAGGATGGGGCAACAGGAAAGGTTAGTACTGCGTTTTCACAATTTCACGTTTTCTTCTGTTCTCTTGTGAATCCCAGAGACTCCACATACACACTCAAACCTTCCAGCCAATGTCAGATGTTTTAGGTTTATGTCCGAGCGTGAGCTGCTTGCAACCCCTTGCAGTCCAAGCTCACTGCCCTACAACATCAGTGGCACTCGTGTGCCTTCATCTCTCAGTGCTGAACTTCTGCTCCTCTCCTCAACAAATGCAGACACACCACATGAAGAGACCTTTCCACACACACCGCGTACAACAGTTTCACAGATGTCACTTTTCCCTTACAACACTGCCTACCTGTGGGAGGAGGAGAATGTGGCACAGGTCTTCATATCCAGTGAAGGATCTGATAAGTCCAACTCAAATATTTCTAGAGAAGCACTTGTGCTGAAGGTGGCGTCCAGCTGCTGAGCTGATGTACCTGCAAGGAAGCACGACTGGCAGTGAGAAAGCCACTGCACAAAGCACTGACTGCAAAAGCAGCACAAGGAGGGACATAAAAGCAACATCCTTGCAAAAAGGACCCCAAGACGGGGTTCAGGTTTCTGTTATTTAGATGCAGTGCTACATAACTCTTCTCCCCATGGTTCACCCTTCGGGTGTTTCTTAACCTATATCAGCAGGAAAAGCTTTGGGCAAATACCTCTCTCTCCATGATGATGCACAGAAAATGATCAAAGTTACAAACAAGCCACAGGTGACCAGCAGTTAGGATTGCTGTCACCTTCCCCTGGAAGAAGGAGGAGGATGGCTTGCTGTCGCTTGCAGAATGCAAAGCATGTTTTCATGCTGGCACAACTGGAGAATTCTACTCAAGACACCACAACCTATACCCTGCTCCAGCCTCCAGGACACGAAGTAACTTCTACAACTTTTAGTTAGGGCCACTCAATGGCAGCTACCGCACATAGCCAAAGGTCTGTCAGTCCATGCTTCCCAAAAACTCACCTGTGGCCAGGTAAATGGGGTGCTGCTGGGCAGGGCTCCATGCCTGCATGGCAGTACGATCTATTTCCTTCAGTTTCATTTTGCTAAAAAATAAAGACCAAGAAAAGTGATGCTTAAGCGGAGCACGGTGAGGCTGCACTGCCACGGATTCAGCTGCTGCACCAGGACTTGGCAGGAGCTGCCAGAGGGACTGTTCTCCTAAAGATATCCCACGGACAGGCACCTCAGCCATCCTCTCCAGAGCACACCCGGGGGGGAGGGGAGGAACAACTCCCCGTCGGCAGAGTAACATCGACATGTAGGGGAAAGCGATGGTTGCTGGACACAACACAGGAAAACGTGGGGCAAACCCTCAACTGCTGCGAAAAACCCTCTTCCAGCAGCACCAAGGGATCCACCACCCTACAGCAGCTCTCTGCCTTGACCCACCAAACAAACCTGCTCCCGAGAAGACCCTCCCTGGACGCCCTGCCGCCAAACACCCTCAAGCAGCCCATTTTTGG
>NW_021938789.1:55999461-56047526 GCF_001715985.3 Manacus vitellinus | reverse complement strand
CTGGTGAAGAAGCGGCAGCTTCCTGAGGAAATCGTGAGTTTGCTGCGGGCGCAGTTTTCAGGTACTGCAAGGGACGCTGGCTGAGGTAGACAGAGCGTGTGCTCGCTCCCTCATCCCGGTTTTGTGTCTTTGCTTGCCTTTATGGTGCTGGTAATCCCCGACTGTTAGGCTCCTAGGACCTCCTGGCTTTGTGGTTTCTAGGTCCGGAATGCAGACACCAATCCTACAGAGAATTGAAGTCTCCCCCAAAAATCCAGTTGCTTGAGGCTGGGTGCATTGTTCAGGTCAGACCTGTAACCAAGGCTGTTAAATCAAACTGTGCCACCATTCAGTTGTCACATGACTCAAGAACAGAGTGTATTTAACTAGGAAAACCTTGTCTTTTGTGCTGCCCAGAAGTGGCTTCTGTTAACACTGATGATCTAACCCGAAGAAGCCATTTCAAATCACAGAGTTCAGCTGGAAGTTGCTGGCTTCTTACTTGCTATGTCAGTTTTTAAGCAGCACCCATGTGTGAGATTCACAGTCTTTACTCAAAACTGCAGAATGACATTCACACCAGACTTCAGGACCGAGTGGTTCCAGAGGCCACACCCCATTGCCTTGTGTTCTGCAGTGTATTTGTATCACACATCCCTCTGTTATGAGCCCTTTATTTGCTTCACTAAAGCTGATCTCTTGTGATTTCTTTTCGAGCAGATTTGCCTTTTGAGCTGCACAGCTGGAGGCAGATGGCAGAATACTCACCAGAAATGAGGCAATTTGCCTGTATTCTCCACCTCTACCATATTAAGGCCTATGATTATCTGCGGAAGATTTTTCCCCTCCCTCATCCCTGCAGCCTGACAAAGCAAGTTTTTACTCATTCCTTCATCCTGAATGTATTTCCAGGTACTCGCGTAGGAATAGGTGTAACAGATCTGTCCCGAAGAGCAGTAATTCAATGGTAGTAATTTTCCCTGCTTTGTTTTTAGTAACAGGAGCAGAGTGGAAAGCAGATGTCAAGGAACACGGATAGCCCTCAGAGAGCTGGAATGTGTTCCTGCATGTGGGACACAGCATAAGAATAACACACCTGCACTATGTCCCAGGCTGCTTATCAGAATTTACTACCTGAAGTGCTGTCAGACCTGTCAACAAGAGGTTGTAATGACAGACAAAACAAAGGCTGAAGGAACTCTCCCCCTGCAGGTTTAGAGCCTCAGACTCCTGTAGGGCAGCTGGAGGATGCTCAAGGGATATACACGTTGTCCATGCCAGCCTGTGAGGGTTTTACACAGCTTCCTCCAAGGAATCTTCTCACAGGGGTGGCAGGAGATAGTGGATAGGGTATAGTGTATTGGGAAGAGTAGCATTCCACATGGACTGCTGAGGGGTTCACATCTTCCAAACTGGATTACAGTGTCCGGTGTGGAGAAAGCCAGTTGGGAAGGAGAGCAGACAAGTGTTGCTGGCCCTGTACATAGCCTGATTTGCACTTCTGTGGTGTAATTTTTTTTTTTCCCTGTTATCATGAGATCTTATACAAGGTGCTTTCCTTGGCTTCCCATCACTAGGATGTGAGAAAACAAACTCACACTACTAAGGAAGGCAGGGCTGCCAGTTTTACACTCTGTCAGCCTGCTCTGCAGTCCAGGCATGGCTGACCACATCCTGAGGGGTAAAAGGTGCTGACTGTTGCTTCAGCTTTCTCAGAATCACGTCTCAGAATCACATCCTTCTTTTTTCTTCCAGTTGGCTGTCTAATAACGAGGCTGCTGCAGGCTTCAGCAATGACATTTTTCTCCGGCTTCAGGAAAAGGTGGAGAGAGGGGATCAGGCCTACTGCTACTGTGCTGTGATGGTACAAGACATGTCCCTGCAGAAGCAGCAGGAGTGGGACCCACAGACCAGGCGCCTGACAGGCTTTGTTGACCTGGGAGCAGGCATCCTTGATGCTGATGAGGCTCCGCTGGCCTCGGAAGCAATAATCCTCATGGCAGTCGGCATCTCCAGTCCCTGGACAGCTCCACTGGGCTACTTCTTTGTGAACAGCATGACTGGCCGCTTGCTTGCTCAGCTCTTTCATCAGACCATCAGTAAGCTGAATAACATTGGGATCACGGTCCTGGCTGTGACATCAGGTGCCTCTGCTTGCGGTGCTGAGACCGCCAGAGCTTTGGGGATCAGGATGGATCCCGAAAGGATTAGGTGCACTTTCCATCATCCGCCTGGTTCTGCTCACAGCATCACATACTTCTTTGATGTTTGTCACGCCCTTCAGCTGATAAGGAATGCTCTGCAGTGCTTCCAGAAAGTAGAGTGGCTCAGTGACACTATGTGGTGGCAGCATGTGGTGGAGCTGGCAGCTCTGGGGGAGCAGAGGGTGTTGGAGCCATGCAGTCCCAGCTCAGGCAGATCTGGGAGCAAAGAGAGTTACCACCTGAAGGTCAACTTTGCTACACGGTTGTTCAGCGAAGGTGTTGCCGATGCCCTAGAACACCTCCAGAAGCTGGGCCTGGCCTCATTTCAGAACTGCAGTGGCACTGTCAAGTTTGTGCGTTTGATGAGCTCTCTGTGCGATGTCTTTTGTGGCAGAGGTCCCTATGGAAAGGGACTGAAGGTGCCTTTGCTGGCTGGAAATTACACCAAAATAAGCAACCTCTTCAATGAGGCCAAGAGCTTCTTTGTCACCTTAACAGACTCTGTGGGGAGATACATTATTAAGAGCAAACGCAAACTAGGATTTCTGAGTCTCTTGCTCAATGCTGAAAGCCTGAAGTGGCTTTACTCCAACTACATGTGTCCAGAAGGCACTCCTTCCCACCACCTCCAGACCTACGCCTTCAGCCTGGACCCACTGGAGCTGTTTCTCAGGGCCCTCCAGCAGGCCTGTGGCACCAGTGGGAGCCCCACCTGCACTGTGTTCCAGGCTGCTTATCACAAACTGCTGGCCAGCTGCAGCCTGTCACCAGGCTCAC
Organism: Manacus vitellinus; assembly: GCF_001715985.3. Taxonomy (NCBI): domain Eukaryota; kingdom Metazoa; phylum Chordata; class Aves; order Passeriformes; family Pipridae; genus Manacus; species Manacus vitellinus. The sequence goes on along the minus strand of NW_021938789.1, from coordinate 56,044,566 downwards.
CACACGGCAGTGGCTCAGGCAATGTGAGCTCCTTGGACGTATCCCTGTCTCATAGCAGAGATCTGACCCTGGGCAGCATTCGTGCTCAGTATAACCCAGCTCGTGGGAGGGCACTGGCAACGGAGTACCCCTTCTGCGCAGGCCTCCTTTTGCACAGCTCCGCGCTGAGTAACGCGCTGACGGACCTGTCACTCCACGCATGGAGCGTCACCTGCGCCGCCAGCTTCGTGGCTGAGCAGTTGGCCTGGGACTTGCAATGCGAGGCTTGTCTCGCTTCCCTCTTTGACTCAGATGAGAGCAGGCTGAGGTGCAGGTCAGTGCTCTACGTAAAAAAGCTAGGCAGAGTGAGTCTGCCCTCGGCAAGTGTGCACTGCATAGCAAGCATTTCGGAACGAGTCCTAAAGCGGTACGGTAACAAAAATACCAAGCTGTGGCATTCGTCTCTAGAACAGAAAGTCTTCCAGGAGCTTCTGGGAGAAAGGCCCCTCTTCCCCACCCTCACAAACCATTTATTTGAGGGGGAGTTGAGCATCAACAACCACTACACAGTTTTACTAAAGAAAATAACAAGATGTTACTTAAACATGAGAACAAACCCTGCGCAACACCTGAACTTGAAATACCCTTGTGGAAGGCACAGATTGAAAAGACATTTATTTCCATCACCACTGGGTAGCTGTCAGTCAAGTTGTACTCATGTGGCATCATGAGTACTCTGCTGTTGCAAGGATGGCTGTGCCCTGCTGAGGGGCTCAGCAATGGCTGGATCTAGGGAACGCGTGTCTTCCCATGATTCGGCCACCAAAACTGGTATTAAGCAGTGATGTGCTGGGCCTCAGCAAAGCACCCGATTGGAGTCTGACTAAGCAAATCAAGGAGGTTTATCTGATCCTGCAAAGCAGCCACACACTTCATGAAACTTGTGTGGCAGGTCAGGATGAGCAAGGGTTGCTTGAGGTGCCTGGGACAGTGGTAGGAGACACTGCAGTGTCCCCCTGGAGGTGCTGGGTGGCTCCATGCTGTGAGCGCTCTTGCCAGGAGAAAACTGATGCGTATTCCATGTGGCTGGGTGGCTGGGAGAGATCACGTGTGCTGGCAATTTGATTTCACCAAAACAGATCTGCTTTATGAAAGCCACAGGCAAGAAAGCTTGAAGAGCTTTTACCTTAAAAGCAAAATAAAGACGTGAAAAGAAAGCGGCACTCAAGTTGTACCTGGGTGTGCTGTAGCAGGGCGAGTGTTTCAGGTCCCATTTCGTGGCCCCATCAGCTCACCTACGCAAACTCAACTGTGTCCTGCAGCCCAGGGCACAAGGGAGTCTCCTTTTGATGTTTCCACTGATGACTTGAGTCACAGCTTTGATGCCATCAAGTAGGACAGGCTTTTTCAGTTAATTCATTTCCATGGCAATTGAAACTGCCTCCAGCGCTTTACCAGGAATAACAAAGTTTGGCATGACTGCTACTAAATGGCATCCCTTACCGTGCAGAACAGCAGTTGCATCCATAGAGACAGAAGGCAACTAATTCCCACCAAACTTGCTGTTCAGTTACTTTCAAGCTTCTCATGATGGAGATGGGATGAAAAATGGTGATCCACCATGTCCTAGGGCAGGAATAATAATTAAAGGTGCCATTCTGCCTACCAGTGACTTGACGAAACTGTCCCTGGTTGGTTCGGGTTCTTCCTCCTCTCTTTAGTCCTAATCACACCGTGGGAGCAGAACTGCTGCACTCAATTCCTCAAGCTCTGGTTTGAGAGCTGCAGCACCACAGAACTTCATGCAATCACTGCTGGGAGGAACAATCCAAAACCTTTAGACTGTTTTTTTCCACTCCAATTACCTATGCAAAAAGCTGTGTTGAAGCCATCACTGTCATGGAGCCAATTCCAGCTACAACATACTTTGCAGAAAACTATTTCCCTTCAATATATATATATACACACATGATTTTTAGGACAAGTGGAAAAATGCTGCCAAAATCCCAGTGCTAGATTGGTTGCAATCATATATTGTTGTAACACTCAGACTGCCTACACCTCCAGCCCCAATATGAGTAGTTATGGACTGGGATTGCTGTGCATGACAATATACCAGTAACCAAGGGATATTTATCTCTGGTAGAATTTGGTCTCATACTGAAAATGCAAGTTAGTACTTGCATCAGAAGTGGACCTAGTATTAACAATTTATTTTGATATTTCAGTATTTGTCAGTGCTGAAGAAAAGGAGTGCAAAAAAAATCGTATTTACAGAATAGTATAAATGTTTATTTTTTGTGATTTATCTGACTGTTTTATTTGTACAATATAGAAAAGTGTATTTTTTGAATAGGTCTTGTAAATATAAATTTAATTTTTCTACTTTTGGATGTAAACAGAACTATAAAATGAACCCTTGCCCCATTCCCAATTATTTTTATTTAACTGGATGAACTGGATGACTGTAAATCTTGTCCAGCAGTTTGATGCAAATGGCTAAGGAAGTACAAAAACCAATTCATACACTCTACACCAGGGAGAGAGGAATCCAAGCTTAATATTTGAGAAAGCTTGTTCAAAACAAAATAGAAGAACTAAGAGCATTTGATTGCACCTTCAAAGTCTTTACAAGCAAAATATTCTCCAGCAATGCCATCATACATAATTACAACTGTAATCTAAATTTCACAAGTGCTTTTGCACACTGTATATAAATACACATCACAAAAGGTGCAATTTAGAGTAGGACACGGAATATATACAAAATTAACATGGACTGAAGTCTAAACAAAAGGCATATTGCAATCTGTTCGAAAAATAACGTAAGTAGGTATTACTTTATTCACTTACACTAATTTACATTTATACAAATCTTACTGGACATACTATATTAGGTCACTAGAAGTAAACAGAATATCCGCACTATCTACAGGTAAAGTTACTGCACTGATTTTTTTAGTAAATCCAAGTCCTAATCATGAGAAAAATGGCATTTACTTACACAAGAGGAGGATTCCCTTTTCAGAGATATGCACAAATATACTTGGTATTGACGCTCAGGGAGATGTTAATGGCAGACAGAGCCCTTCAGACAGTGACTGGCAGGCCGAGCCCTGTCTGCAACAGCCACCCAGTGGGCCCAGCACTGCTGCTGGATGCTTCCCAGGCCCTTTCATGCCTCCAAGGCATTTTGAGGAGGCACTGGTCAAGGGCCTTCTGCTCAGTGCACAGGGCTGTGAGGTGAAGCATCCTCCCATCCTATTTATTGCCTTCACACACATAGGCACATATCTCTGCTGCTGGTTTGCCTAGGCCCTACTTTTCCCCAGCCTGGCCCTGCTAGAAAACCTGAAGAAAGAGCTCTGCTGCATTTCTCTGTATTTACAGTTTTAATAGAAGGAATACAAAATACCTTTTGGAAAAACATAGCTAGTTCAGGCTGCAGTGAGACAGGTAATAAAAATGCCTGTGATTAAACATGGTTAATGGATGTTCACGATAGGTAAGTAACCTACCAAGTTAAATTTGCAAATGTGTTCCACTATCAAAAATGTGATTTGAGATTGCCTGTAACAAATACTGAAAAAAATCCCCTGCCTTAGTCTATACCCAGCTATAGCTGATTGCCCCCCCATTTAGTGTAAAAGGATCTGTGTGTCTGTTTTCGTAGCAATCCTGATTCTGTGCTAGTATATTCTCTGATCACAGCTCTCACAATTATTCTCAACAACTCTAAAAAAGCCCTTATGCCAAGAAAATTGCCAAGGCATAGAGAAGCAGCATCCTGAAGACCCACAGCCAGGCTGAACATGATCCGTACCTGCATTTGCAAGTCGATTCAGATGCAGATTGTCATCTCCCATGACTTCAGCTTCTCAGGCTTAAACAACTTCCAGGGCTACAGCTTGATCCTAGAAAACACAATGGACTGCACAGCCCTGCTTCCAGTGAGGGATTAGGCTGCTGCAGGCCTCTGAAAAACCAATCTTCACCTAAGCAACAGCGTCCACCTGCTGCACACTTAGGTAACACTACGCTGGGCAGACAGTTTGGCATCACGGCATTGCTGCCACCTGGCATCACTTCTGAGAACAGGCCACTGTCTTAGCCTTCAAGTTCCAGCTTAAGAAACACCTGAGCTCTCAGCCACATTCCTATCAAAAATTCCCATTAATTCCATTTTCCTCTAAACTCCTTGGGCCCCACTCCAGCCAGATTCTCCACAACTTGCTCAATGCTAAATCTGCAAGCGACCCCTCTGTATTATTGCCTAGGTATTTCACAGTGCTCCGTGCACTAAAGGAACATGCTGCATCAGGTCCTAAATACAAGTACTACCTTCCAGTTGAATGCTCATTTTTACATACTTCCTTTCAGAATTATCTTGGATACACTGGTACCTCCTTATTACAGGTCTGTCACCAAAAGCATGACCCAGCTGTTGACATCATCTGTGTTTTCCTGTATGCACAAAGTGATGCCAATTCATACACCGTAAATAATATATATTATAATAATTTATATATGCCCTTCAGACAATTATTCTGGGGAAAGGGGAGAACACATCTAATTTTAAGAAATCCAGGGTAAAAGCTGTACATTGGGAAGAAAAATTGACCTTTAGGCATTGTCTTAAGTAGAAGAGGATTTAGCTAAGATTTAAAAGGCTCTACATCTTGTTATAAAAGATCGTTTCAATCTTACATGGGTCAATTTACAACAAGCACCAAATTAACAAATATTATTAAATCCTTTATGCTACACCAAAGTGTCCCTGTGCCTTAAGTGTTCTGTTTCAGTCCGCTTCGTTGCGGCTCATGTGCACGAGTCAGCAGTTCATGGCACAAGGGTCACCTTTGGACTTCCCTGCAGAGCTGATAACCCTCATCAAGCAGCGTCCAAACTCCTCCAGGATCATGCGCTCCGCTGCAGCTTTGGACTTGCCCGTCTTCTCCGCTTGCTCTGCCTGCGCGAGAAGGCATTCGCAGGTTGCATCGGCCACCTCCTTGGTTACAAATGTAAAGGGCAGCCTGAAACAAAGGAAGATCCCCTTGGTCTCTGTAAAAAAACACACAAGGCACCTAACTCTGGGACAGGGCAACTTCTTAGTACAAGGGCTGGCGAGATTTCATTTGTCCCATTGCTTCCAAGAGCCTTTAGACAACCTACAGGGAGTGAATAAGCCCCAATTAACAACAGTCAAATGAACTGATGGGCCCTTATGCTTTGGTGCCTGCCTCCATTGATGGACATTTTGGAACAGTCATTGAAATGCCCAGGTAGACAGAACCATTCTCCAGCTTTTACTACAGGGGTAGCTCAAGGATTACATCCTCTCAGTAAATGGCACTTGTACTTCTGTGACCACTGTGCTTTCTGTGAGCACACAGGCAACGAAGAGAAGACAATACTTAGTTACAGCTAAGCTTGGCATGCCCCAGGTCCCACAGAAGGCAGGAACAAAAAAGCTCCATTCACCTGACTGCTCCTGCTTCTACAGCTTACACAGACAAGATTCAAAGATGACAGGGACATACCTGTCACGTACATCAAAAAACCCACACTAGAAACAACTTAAACACGTGCAGCATTAACTTACTTCCCACCACCACTGCTGAGTGCTGGTGCTGGCCTTGTCAGCAAATCTGAGATCTGAGAAGATAGCTTGGTCTTTGCAGCAGTCTGCTGCTGGACTCTAACTTCTGCAGCATCTGCTAAATGCATCAACGTCTTCCGCTCTGGGCTCTCTTCAAAATTTTTACAGCCAATGCATTTGCATATGGAAGAACACATGATTTTTGCCTGAAAGAAACAAAAAACCCATAAGAGACCTGTTGCAACCTTGAGCCCTTTTATGACAAGCCACAACAAAAAGATCTTGTTTTAATCTCGTACTAATTAGCCACTAGAAGAAACCCCCAAGCAGTAATTTTCTCTCTAAATTCTTACCTCAAGCTGAGATGCTTTCCAAGAATGTATACTTGAATCAAATAACAGAGCATAAAATGTAAATCAATGGTTTCCCACTCATCCCTTTCTTCACCAACCTCCAGTTTCCGTGGGAATTTAGAGGGTTGAGCTATGAGAGAAGTCAGTCTGCCACTGTCTCTACATCCACAGACTGATCAGTTAGCAGGTGAAGTAACAACAACTTTTGGTTTTGACTTCCACAGACACATTCTATCCCAGAGCATGCATGGGATGCTGATTCAACTCCTCCTAGGGACTTAGTGCAGTAGATTTCTTTAGGAAATAGTGCTATTCAGTAAAAAACAAATCCAAGCTGGAGTCTGAAGTTGCTACATTGTTTAAAATTAAAATTACACAACAAAAGTAATCAATTTTGCCATATACATGGATTTCTAAGTGAAAACTGCTGGGAGAAGAGGTAACATTATGGCAATAGAAAAGAAGAAAAAGCATTATAGCAGTACAAACAAGAGACAAAGCAAGTCACTGCACTAAATGGAAAAAGCTAGTATCTTTAAAATGAGACAATGTTTCATACCTCATAACATTCGCAGTAGTTTTTGAGACATCCCGAGCGCTTACAGTTACACCCTTTGCTGTGTCTCCGATCCGACTCTCCTTCCTTTCCTTTCCCTATTTTGGGCTTGAAGGCTTCAGGGTTTCTGTCGAGGCAGGCCTGTTAATGCAGACCCAAAGGGTCAGTCATTGCACGCAGGGATCAGAATTTAGAGGTGCAATAAAAGAACTTAAGCCTTGCACATGTGGGAGGAGATCAGGGCATTATACACCCACTCTGCCCCGCTCTGTAGCTTCAGGAGACATAAGCTAAATAGCTTTCATCCCGGGGGCAGGGGAAGAGGCCCCTCACCTTTATTGCTTTTTGCCTATCATTTTCATGGTCCAGGTTGTTGTAGCAATTTGTACAGTTGCAGTTATTGCAGAATTCACCGTTTGCAAAACAATCACAATACCTGAAACAGAAGATGCAGAAGGTGTTTGTAATCCTGACCATTACATTGGTGTTAGCACTGGTGGCAGCAGCAGAAGTTCCTACTCCGGCAATATGCACTAATAAGGGTCACCCTGTGCTCAACTCCACCTGTACAAGCAGTACCAGGTTCATTGCAGAGCCAAAATCCTCTAGCACAGGTCTAGCTGCTGTCTAAAGACACAGGTATAACTGAGGGTGCCCACCTGAGCTCATGTTCACATAGCGCAGGTCCCCACAGCAGCAAGAAAAGCTAAGGAGACTTTTTTCTAGGGTGACTCCTGGGTCACCTACATACTGAGGGCCATCCTGCTGCAGCCACTTCACAGCCAGCTCCTGACTCAGCCAGTCCAAGCCAGCCCTCAGGAACTCTCATGCTGCTGAAACAAAAGGCAAGCAATTGGAGTGCCAGGTAACAGGCAAACTGACTAACACAGCAACGAGTCTTTTTTGGTTAGTTTTGCCCATACACTGTTTGCAGCTCTGAGCTGAGACAGAGTTCATCAAAACAGGGATGGAAGAATAGAAAAGGAATAACAATTGGTAAATCTTGGAGGCTTTGAAGCACAGGTAACTAGGGGAGGGATCTGAATGAGGATAAGGCTGTAGTTATCAGAGACTTTTTAAAGGGACAAGTATGTGAATAAAAAGCAGCAAAACATGGACAGGGAAAGCCAATCACATTGCCATGCCTCTTATGTACCTCTGGTGCCTCCCACCAAAACCAAGATCTCACCAATCCCACAGATCTGATACATGGAAGTACCACATTCATCCCCAGCTCAAACATGGCTTTAGGCCACAACAAACTCTGTCATGTTTCAATGCTTCCAGTACCACCTCCAGCTATAGCTAAAAACTACTGATACTTTTCACTTGCTTTTCAAATCCTGCTGGGAGCAGGATTTGGGAGCATATGTTCATTTTTAGGAGCCTAAAAAAAACTGGCTTTCTGTGTCTTGCCCAGCACAATGCTACAAGAACTAGATTAGGGTTCCCCTGGAGTCAACTACAAGCCTTCATCTGGCTGCACCGCGTTTTGGTGATTTTTAGCATCTTGAATGGTCCCAGGGACAAACTACATCAAAAGCTTTTACAATCTGTAACAGCTTTCTCTTCTGTCCTGTCTAAAATTCAGTAGTGGGATGGTCCTGGCTTCCAAAACAAACAGAACATCAGTGAACAAATAACTGAGTTTACTTCTTTGTAGAACAGGCTATGTGTCTACCTTCAACATGCATTTGAGAAAAACCAACTCCCCTTCCAGACAGGAAGAAGTTTTACTAGTAAGAAAGCACCTTTGCCAGAGTGACTTAACCATTTGCTCTCCACCAATGCCTAGCCACTTAAAGGTATAATGACAGCAATTTACAAGAAAAGGTTGTTTCCAAAGCACTCTGAAGGTGTGAAATATCACCAGTGATGGCATTATTCTCCCAGAAATTCTAGTGCACTATAGCATCAAAAACTAAAGCAAGTGGAAAACTCCACACATCTAACACATACTGGGCACTATGAGGTCATTCATATGTGTAAAATATCTGAAAAAACAGCTCCACAACTTCCTGTTTGCCATGTCTTCTATGCAAAAGACATAAAAAAAAGCACAGGGCACACCTCCCCATATAGAGATGGGGTGCACTAACACAAAGAAACACAAGCTTAAAAGTTTAAACACATTTCTTAACTTGGGTTCAGATACTGCTGCATCACTTCCCCTTTGAGTGCCACACCCCTGATTTCCTACTCATTGTCTAGGATTCAGGGAACCACAGATTAATTTCAGTATCTTCTTCCATTACTGTCCAAAAAATATCGGTAAACTGACTTTGCCTCAATAAGGAAACTGTCCTCAGCTTAGAATGCTTTTATGTCAAATTCTTACAAATACATCAAATGAAACAGCAAAATATCTCATAAGGATACGAAAGACTCAGACTATCAGTGAAGAATCACTTGTCTATTCAGTCCTTTACTAAGAGATACAGAGCCCAAATTTGCTGAAGTACTCAAACCAGCATGATATTACTGATGTGCTTCACCGAAGTATAGTAAATGCCCACTGATGATGCCATGGGATGCCATCTCCCTCATGGTAACACCAAAGCAACTAGAGCTGCTGAGTGGAATGGCTTCATGGATTCATCATGCAACAAGGCTGCAAAGTCAGACATTTTTAAAATGCTAGGGCCTGTATAGCTGACAGGAGTTGCAGAATTACACAGGCTCTGCAGCATCTCCACCGTTACCAACGGTAACCTTAAATTAGCATCTAGACAGAAAATTTCTGACATACTTAAAACCTTTATATTCTGATACTTGGCATACATTTGTGATGTTAAAGTTAAGGCTTAAAAAAATCCCCAATACCAAGCTGTACTTACAATTTCAAACACAGAGATTTAGTACAATTGCAAGGCTTCCTGGGGCGGTTTGCAGATTCAGAAGAAATTATTCTGTGGAGGGGAAAAGGGCATTTATGTTTATACACAAACACTGTTTTGTCAGTTTCTTCCTATTTTAAATTTAAGTAAGTAGCTCATAATGAAAAATTTGAAAAAACCTTTATATTCCCCTTGCATTATTTTTTTTGCTGACTGCATTTAAGTAACTATTCTATGCAGTCCTTTATACAGTGCCTTTCCAACCCAGAAAGAGCTGGATTATTTGCTGCAAACCTGGATGCATGCCTAAAGTAGAAATGAGGCTTAAAGCTAGAGGAAGCATCATAACTAAAAACTGGAGTCAGGGAAACCGTCCCCAGAACCCCTCTAAATGCAGTGGGACTAGATCCAGTCAAGGTTTGCACAACATGATCATGGCCTTTTCTTTTGTTCTAGTTGGAATTAGGAAGAAAAAGAAAAACAAACAAAAAAAACTCTAGAATAATGGGAAAGCAAGCCAAAATCAGTATTCAGTTTATCTATAAGTTTTATATTAGACACAGTCTTTAACTGCTCTTAAAACTCAGATTTTGTGACACTAATCACTTCTGATGAGATTTGTTCCATCCGTATCCAGCAATTTCTGCATGTAATACCAGGGAGATTAAATCAAACCCGTTCATTTGAATGGCTGCATCTGGATTTGGGATTAGTTTGCATCAGTTGAGGTTGCAGCAACAAAAAGCACCATTTCCAGCAAACAATAACACAAAAGGCCTGTGCAGAACAGCTAAGCCTGCTGGATTGGCAAAGGGAAAATAATACATGTTAGCTGTTATTTTCATCCTTAAAGGAAAAATGCAAGACTGAAAAAACCCAAAGCCTCCTATCAGGATCCATTTTGTTGTTTGGCTGAGTTTCTGCATGTGCTAAGCATCCAGCTCATATGTTGTCCAGTACCTCTTTCCAGTAATGCTGAGGAGTAGTTGAGGCCTGTAGCTCCCAGGTGATGATACAAAATAAAAAAAGTGAGCAACATAGAGCTTTCGGGTCAACTTCCTGCTACCCGAGTTCAAAAAACAGAAAGGATAACACAGCTTTGATCAAGAGACTGGCTCAATTGTCAGAGAGATCCACGCCTTTTAGTCAGAGGTAGTAACCACACCACAGTTTACTTAAGCCTCTTGGAAAATCCCCCAAACCAAACTCCAACACCTCACCTCCCACCCTTCTTTATAATAGAAATGAAAGAAGATGCTCATTTAAGCAGCCTATTCCACAGGTTTGTTTTTCAAAATACTTACCCATTAAATGGCAGCCGTGCTTGGGACTGGATACTAGATGTCCCTGTGAAGCCAGTGTTGCTTGCTATAGATACATACGATGATTGTTGTAGCTAACAAAACAAAAAGGTTAATGTGTGACATGAAAGAAATTAAGGATGTGTGGTTAGTCTTTTAATTAGCTATCCAGATACTGTCATATAAATAATTTGCTTTTAAGTACAGTTTTAAACATTTACAGAACTTGGACCCAGGTAGCAACCTCCTGCCTTCACACTTAGCGTAAAAATATTATTTTAGATTATATTTTCGTTCTCAATTACAGTGTCATACATACAGAGCCATAGAGATGACAGAGATAACACACAGAATGTTCAGATCATAACCAGTTCCTGCTCCTAAAAACATGTTAATTTTCTCCCTTCTTCTCCCAAGCAACCCTGCCCCTAATAGAGCAGGATCACTTCCTGCACAAATTACTTTAGTAGCTTCCTTTATATACAATCCACTTAATACGGAATTAAAGTGAGTCATGGTTTGCATTCCAACTTTCCTGCATACCTGAACCCACAGTTTATTTGTCACATTAAAAAACCCAAACCTCCTAAGAACCTGCCAAACAACACTGTTCTGGGCTACCTTCTTGAGTATTACCTACATGCAGCTGTTTCCTCCTGCTGGGACAGGTTCCAGATATGGACCTGCTGGGGCCAGGCAAAGGGGAGTGATTGTGACCAGAACACAAAACCTCAGAGAAGAGGTCCAACAAATACTATTAGTTAAAGTAAAATTTGTATAAGTAGAGTGGAAGGACACAGTAACAGTCCTCAGGGTCAAACTGCAACTGTGACAAAACCAGAAGGGAACCTGAAAGGAGGCTGGTACCAGCAAGGCCGTGAGCTATCAGAGTCCTTGTTTCTACAAACTGACTCATCGGCCTTCAGCAGAACCTTACCTTTATTCTGCTTTTCATATTGATTGTTGGTCAGATCTTGGCAAAGAGCAACATCTAATCCCTAGACCTGCATTGGTGTGACTGGTACCACCTGTTTCTGACCCCTGCCAATGTGTTGGCATTAACTAACACCATTTTGTAATGCAAGCAGCCACTCTCTGTGACCAAGTGGGTCACAGACACACTCCCTTTCTCCTCATTATCAGACCCTGTGAACCAAGTAGACAAAGCAATAGGATTTCTTCTTCCCTTCACTACAGGTCTCAGGATTCCTGGGCACAAGGCCAGTAACTCTCTTCCTTTCTGACTGTGAATGTCTCAGGCACCCATCCAGGTAGCGGTGATGACTGTCACAGAAGAGGGAAGTGTAACAGCACACAGAACACAGTCTGTAACACCAAGCAATTCCAAGTCCTAAGTGGGGAACTTGGCTTGGACCTGCTGCTGAGACCCATGAGCACACAGTGGCCAGGGTCACCTCCATTGACATCTGCTTCCTCTGAGGGCCGAGTGATTTGTACTTTTCTGTACAATTTTCAAGTTTAGATTATGAATGTTAAATTGATGAGGCAAGCTGTGTATCAAGATCTGACCCTATCTGCAGAGGGTCTAGGTGATTAGAAATTTTAAGTTGAGATCTAGGTCATTAGAACCATAAGTTGTATTATAAGTTTGTGTTACAAATTCTGTACTGTGGTACTCAGAATGGTGCTGCACTGATTCTGCTTATAGAAATACTGTGCTATTCTGATTATAAATTCTATGCTACGCTAATAAAAAAATCCTGTTGAGAAAATAAACCTTTAATTGTAATTGATTTAGTGCAATCCTCATTCTGCCAGGGGTCCCTAAAAGAAACTGTTGCCTCAGCATCAGGTGACAGTCAGGGAGTGAGAACCTTTAAGGGGAAGGCAGTACGTCCCACAACAGCAGCACATCTCCGGGTAACACCATACCTGTGTGACATACTGAGCTGGAAGGACGGCATACCCGACGTTCCCTGTGCCAGGTGCTGGTGCCAGCACAGTTCCTGGTGGGAGGTTGGTGAGGTTGGGCTGTATCTGTGGCAGTGGAGTGGCTGGCATAATAAGTCTTTGTTGGGGCTGACTAGTAGTAACTATCTGTGAAGTTGAGTTGATTGGTTTGGGCACCACCTGGAGAGAGAAGAGGTCTTTATGAAATCAGTGTTTCACTGATTCAAAATGCACTTTTATTAATGAACATTTCATTACAGAGCTGGAGCAAGACTTTTTTTCCACTCAGCTAAAACAAGTCAGGAACATGCCTTTTAAAACTTAGCTCACCTGTTTCACAGTCTGTGCTGGTACTATGGGAACTGACATACGCACTGGGGTCGTGTTCACCACCACTGGCTTCGCTGGTGTCAAGAAACAACATCACATTAACACGTAGTATTCACTCAAAGTCCACAGTTCAGTCCTTCAGACTTTCACATATGCATAATGCAGAGGTGCTGTAACAATGCACTGCCCAAACTCATGGCATACAACACTTGGGTCTAAAGAACGCCCTTGTAAACAAGTACTTGGCATGAGAGCCTGCACACACATTTCACAGCAATGGCTTAAAAAGCAGTCTGGGTGCAGACCTCCTCTGGACACTGTATTTCTCTTACATCCCTTTTCCCTTTGAAATCTTTTATTCCTTCACAGCTCTGGAAAGCACAAACAGAAACCAGCAGAAGCATCTGGCACTTCTGAAGTAATTTACATGGAAGGATCTTCACGATACAGAAGTTTTGGCAATAAGTTTGTGGGCTGTCCTGCCATCACGCTTTTCATACCAGGATGTGGGAGTTGCCACGAGTGACCCACAATCTGGTAAACTAGGTAAAAGCAACTTAAAATGCTCCAAGAGTTCAGGCCCAACTACAGAGCAATTTGACACAAAGGGGCGTTTCCACACACAAACCGTAAGTAACAGCAAAATATGACATTTATAGGAGTCTTACCACAAAACCAAGTATAGCTGGCAGTCTTCACAGATTTCTGTTATGTATTCATTTTAATCCTTACAAAACAAACATGGAAAAAAACCCCAAAACAATAAAAGCTTCAGACAACACATTAACACCAGCACTTACCTTGTTGAAGAGGCTGAGTATTCGTACTGGGATTTTGACTGGCTGATTGGGTTGAACTACTGGCTGTTGTGGCAGTAACGAGTCTGACATAATGGAACTTGCTTCCAGGTACCTGAATCTGCTGAACATTGGGTGCAGTTGCCAAAGGAATAATTGTCTTAAATTGAGATGTACCCACTCCTCCTACAGTAATGGTCTGCACTGCTGATTTCACAGCCTGTTAAGCCAACACAGACAGCATGAAGTTACTTGTACACAGGCAGAAAGAACATCAGCATGCTTATTCCTCAACTTGTTAGTGAGCAACTCTACCACAACATTCATATCCCTGAGACAAAAGTCAGTTGCCCCCATTTTTGCTTTCAAAAGTAGAACAGATATGAAGAGATTAAATGCCTCTCAACAGCTCAGAGCAAACTCAGTTCCATTTTCAATGCTCTACACCAAACACCAGAATAAACTAATATTTACATGTGTGGGGTGACTCAGTCCACTTGCCCAGATACAATGTCTGCCAAAACTATTTCAGGTGACTACCCAGAACATTATTCAGCTTGTATTCCAAAATCAAGCAACAACCAAACCTAAAAATATTTCTACTAATAAAAGCACATGGTAAGAACTTGCAGAACTCTTTGTGCTGGACTGCAGTATGATTTATCTCTGCGGGTACAGATACGTTCTGTTAAGACAGTTTGTGATTAATACACAGAAATCACTATGCAACCCTTGAGAAGAAAATGGAACAGAGTCCATAAACTGGCAGACATCAGAAACAGAGTACAAGCTGAGAAATGAAAAAAGCAGGAACAATGAGGAGTAGCAAAACAAATTCATTAAGAAAAAAGGCAAAATGGTGAAAGAAAGGGAGCTCAGCAGACCTGTACTACCTCACAGCTGGAGTACTGGTACACCTGGAATTTGAAAGACTTCATCTTTCCAATTTTTCTTAAGCTACAAACTAATAACAAGTTTTTATTTTATTTATACACATTCATAAGCCTATTGGTTTGATAACAGCCTCTTTTTCCAGCCTTGCTCGACCTTAAACTTTGATTTATTCCTCCTTTTTCTTCTTCCATCTTAACTCCTTCTGAAGTTCAGTTTTTTATTCTCAGTATCTTTTAATATTGATATTAAACATATTGTCCTTAAGTTTTACTATTAAATTTGATTGGTAGTATGATGTGAATTCTTATGAGAACATTTTCCCAGCTCCCCAGCTTTCAGCAACTACACAAATGTTATCTCAAAATTGCACACATTTCACTGGATATATAAGTCTGGTCTTTTAAAAGGTGTTTTCTTGGGATTTTGTTTTGTTTGTTTTTGTTTTGTTGTTAATACATTAAACCGTAACAAGCCAGAGCAATTCAAAATAAGTACTATCTGCAAGCACAGTCACAGACAAAGTGTTACCAAAGGGAGACCAGTATGAGCCAAGTTCTCTCTAGCTCTCAGATTAGAGGTTGCCATCCAAGGACAACTGGGAAAATTCTAAGATTCAAGTGACAGTTCTTCTAAAGGCATGTTCTTGAGCCCAGTGCAGACAGGTGAAACCCTTGTGTTGTGTCAGACAGCTTTGGATCAGAACCCAGTATGTATAGCCCACAGACTCTCTACTTTTAGGGCACTTGCAGTAGAGTGACAACCTTTCAATGACTGTATCAAAGGACAGTTTTGCCACTTTTAATCTGGGGAAAAAAAGTAAAATTCAAATCTCGATGGTGTCCACATCCCCATATTCCAGTTGTCACCTGTATTAGTAAGATAAGGCTGGCAAAGTCTGTCTGAGTCTCTGGTCTCATGCTGTACATGCAACTGTGTCCGTTCCCTGCTCTATCCACACTCTGTTTATTTACAGACATACACATCCCTTCATGTTCACCAAAACAGGAATGCAGATATTTATATAAAAAAAAAACTCACCCAAGATTACAAAACAGGAAAACAGTAACAACTGCAGTTTGTAAGAAAGGTCAGTTTTGTCTTGTGATTTATCAATGTAAATCAATTTATAAAAGCTATTATGGAAAACCCTATTTTTCTAAAAATGAGACATAGGAATAATGAACAATTTCTAGTTCTGTAGGCTCCATACCATGGTGTCTTACTTATGTGTATTTTCCTCTACCACAGGAATATGAATTCAATTGTTGCAAACCTCAGAAACACCTGGAAAGCACCCCTAGTCAGTGGAAGAGAAACACCGGCAGAAGAGAAAGAACCAAAGAACTCCTGCCCGTGTCATCGGGAGTTTTTCAGATGACCTGGGAGATTCAGTACACAGAGACAAGAACTTACACCAAGTGGAGCTTTCCAGGCTGGAAAGCTGCTTTCTAACAGCATGTCCTTGTACAGGCTTGCAATGGTTTGCGCCCCTCAATTGACGAAGTCTGTGCTCCCCAGGGCAATTCTTTTGCCACTTCTTAAGCAAACACCATTACAAGAACACCTTCAGACTGACCACTGCCAATCTGCCATCCAGCACTCCAGTTTCCAGCAAGCAATGACACAGACACGCTAGAAGACAAAGGAAAGTCAGTGTGTACCTGGGTGGTTGTGTGGTTGACTATAGCCTTCCCAGGGGAGGAGGGTGCTGACTGCTGCACTGTGAGGATCTGCTGTCCTAACGCTACATTCAGTGGGACGCCCACCGTCTTCTGGGGGGAGTTGGGAGGCTGGGAGGCCACTGACACCACTGTTAGCTGCTTGGCAAAACAAAGAAGCAGTTTAAATCCCCGGGCAGGGTACAGGACCCCTGTACATACACATTCCCCTTCTCATGAAAGTACAGCTCTCCACCAGGTCACAGAGCTCCTTCTCTGAACGAGGGCACTGTATTTAATCTCAAATCACAAGTCCAACTGCAACAACAGCAAACCCTTAGAAACTCGAAGGCATTGCTCGTTTCCAGCACCAAAAGGCTAATGCAGAAACCTACCACAGCATCTGGATTTTCTAAATAACAGCTTTATAATTGGTACATCATAAATAGAAATTTTAAAGAAGAGCTGTGGAAAAAAAAATAAATCTCACCTTATACTGCCAATTCAGTCAAACTATAAGAACATCAGTATTTTTAAATGTACTTTCCAGATTCCCACAGAGATCCAGTCATCTGACCACATTTCTGTAGAATGCAGTGTTTGAATACTCTATTCTATACAGACATACCCCTCCAGAGGCAGGGTTTCTACTTTTTGTTCTAAACTTCCTTACATTTTAAGAAAAATCCCAGTTATTAAAAGAGTTTGCTAAGTGCTTAAAAGACTTAGAATTACTTATCTACAGTAAATTCGAGATGTAACCCTAAGGAGTCTTTTCACACTCACTGTTAATTTTGATTCTACAGTTATGTTTTTTTTTAACTTCTTCTTCATGTTGCTTACCTTACTAAGAATTGCCAAACACAAGTCTTTCACTCCATTTGTATAACCTTACATCATTAAAGCACAGCCAAACCAAAAGAATTCTTTATTCTTACTCTACTTTTTATGTGTGATATTTAGCTTGCACGCACTATGCATCTTGTTCCCTTCCCTTCCTTTCTGCAGCAATACTCCTCTTTTCAAGACAATTTCATCAAATCTAAAACACCAGTGTTGCCTTGACCTCTGCCAATCTCTAGCTCTGTATCTGTCACGGACCATTGCAAATCTCATTTACTTCAGGAGCGATCAGGGAAGACTAAATTACCTATGCAGTAGCAGGCAGTGGTTAATAAGTGCTGACCCATTAATATTATCAAGGTCTCCTCTTAAACAGCTGGTTGACATTTTATGAAGGCATTAAAAATAGTCTGAATGCTTGGCTAAGAGGGAACAGCTGCTCTCAGAATGGATGCTTAGGGAATGGCAAAAAATGGCAGGAATGGGAAACTAATGCAGTAATGCATATTTACTTGAAACGACAGTATGGGAGCCAATTGCAAAAATCTAACTCAGGGTATTACCATAGAGCATCGTGATGTGCAACAGAGACTCTGGAGATACCTTTATGGACTCTGGAGATATGTTTATTATCTCAGGAGAGATAATAAACAGCCTGTAGCAAAGACACAGAGAGCTCCGTTCAGACCCTGTGCAGGAGGGGTAGAAGGCTGCAGCCAGAACAGGTCCTTACCTTATTAGGGGATTTGAGTGGTGAGATAGCTATTTTATTCGGTGTCTGTTGTGTAGTACTCAAAGTTGATCCAATGACTCCGCTCTCAGAGATCGTTATTGTCTTTGGTGGTGTCCCTGGAGCAGACTGGGAAAAAACCCTACCTACAAACAATGAAGATACCATCAGCTCCAGTTATCCCTGTTCATGTTGACTTTTAAAGTAAAGTTTTCTCTGCATCTTGTGCAACTGATCCCTACTTCTGAGAGTGTACGACCTGGTACGAAGGACACTGGCGTCCTTTAAGTTAGATTTAGCATCAAAGAAGAAAATAATTGGCATTATTGCAAATAAAACAACTGTTACTTGGGCTTGAAAAGTGCCAGAATGTACATTGAGCTTTCTGTGACATTCAGCTGCAAGTTCTTTATAGCCAGGACAGCATCCTGAGCTCCAATACACCTCTGCTGCACACAAACCCCCAGCCAGCTGGCAGTCTCCTAGGAAGTCCCTGGGCTGCTGCCAATGGATGGAGAAACTGAGCATCTGGGGGGAAACTACTTCCTTTTAAAACCTCAACCATCAAAAACGAGCTGTGTTACAGTGGCCAAGAAGAAGTTGTTTTGTCTCTCTACACTGAACTCTAAGGTTTTAGGCTTTTTTCTTCTGTGTTGGTGGTTGTTTCTTTCACTGCCCAACAAAACATATGACACACACGTGAAAACAAGGGTGGTAGCGTGAGTCTACAAACTATCTGTTTTTACCATGCCAAAGAACAGTAAACATCAAAACCAGCAGCGCCAAATCATGAAATCAGTCTCAGGAATATTGCAAAACTCCCATAATGGAAAACAGATAATTTTTTTTTCATACTTTCTATGTTTCTTTCCAAGAGAGTGCTTGACCACTGAGCTTTCCTCTGCTGCACTTTGGTTCAGACTCATTTCTGTCATAGCTTGTCTGTCACCCATTCTGTTGTACTACATTTATAAAAATAAGAGACACACACCAGTATAACTTTTCCATCCAAAATCAAGTGGCATAACAATTAAAGTCAACCGGAACTAACAAGAAAAAGCATTGTCCTCATGGAAACCTGATTTCCTCTGAGGTCTACATGCTCTAAAATGACCACTTTTGTGCAGTCTAACTAACAGCACAGATAGTTGCCAGCAGCTGCTAAAGCCACATGCAACCCAAAGAATGTCAGAGTCAGTGAGAATTTTATCATCTACAGTTTCAATGCTTTGAGTTATTTTCCTAGTGAAAGCTTTCCCTTTCTTACTACATCTCCTCTGCACCTTTTGGCATCAGCTTCCTGAACATAATCTGATTACTTATATTGACAAGTCTTTCAAATTTACAACTTCAACCTCAGTTTGTAGGAATTCCCAGGCAACTAAAAATATTTACCGGATTCAGGAAAACATGCAAACAAAATTGAAACTGAAAACACAAATGTTACACCTTCCCTAAAATGATGTCAACCTCTCAACGCTGGCAAGCTGTGCTGGCTGTTTGGAATGGTGAGAGGAAAGGCAGATGTTTAAAAAGAGTTCCCTCTTGATTAGTGAAGCATCTTCACCTCCCAGTGATGCTTTTCTCACAGGTTCAGGTACAGGCACTCTAGATTTTCCAAAATATTGATTTAAAAACTGCAAGTTGTTTTTAATGTTTTTGGGTTGGGTTTTTTGTTTGTTTGGATTTTGGTTTGGTTTTTTAACATAAAGACAGCTTAATTCAAATATTTAAGCAGGCACAGCAATCTTCTTATTCACAGGTCCGTATATTTGGTAGGGAATTATTTGAGAAAGGGGACAAATTGGTGAGTGGGGTGGGGAATCCCTGTTTCACTTGAAACATAGGTCGGGCTGCAGGCAGCCTGACAACTCAAGAAAAAGATTATGTTTCAGTTACATGCCATTCACTTGTACCTATCAGTTTTGAATACAGGAGACAGTTACACACTTTCTAAAACCAGCTCAAGTCCCAGTTCTGTAAAGACTTAACAAATTTATTTAAATATACCTTTAAACAATATCTTTGTTCAAAGATTTTAGGCCTACTTGGGTTGTTCAATCTGGAAGCAGTTAAAGACATCCTTCAAAGCTCTGAAGACAACTCTGGCTTCCTACATTTGTCCTTTTCAGATAATTTACGTGTCTAGGATGTTTGCATACCTGCTGTGATGCATTCAGCAACAGATCCGTTGGTCCCACTGCCATAATAAACAAATGATTACACTGTGGGTTTTTTCTTTCATTTTGGTGGTGCTTTTGTTATTGTTCTATCAAGGTTGGTTAGGCTTTTTTTTAAGGATTCAAAGATTTTTTTTCCAATGAGAAAAATAATTTCTTTTTTGCCTTAATTACTTTCTTAGACGCTTCTGAGATGGTTATTTTAGAAGTAGGTGAGCGACTTAATAGAAACCACACAGTTTTATTCACTTATTTCACTCAAACATTTTTCCTGTTACTTGCATGTATTACATTTAAGTCCAACTATAAGCAGATTAAAGTAATACAACAGCACGTGTCTCCTTTCCCCCTTGTGTGTTTATATAATGTTTCTACAATTACTTTCTGTTTAGCAAGTAGTCTTTTCTGTGGCTCTGGGGTATCTTTTTCTCCTCCCCAAAATCCATAAAGAAAAAGCATCTTGCAGTAAAAGCAACTCTGCAATTACAAAGATTATTCTAAATGAGCTAAGTATAAAGGTATCAACAACTGCATTTATCTGCTCCTACCCATAAAATGCTCTGATCTCTTTTTTCCATTGCTTGAGGTACTTTGGCAGAAACTACAGTAAAATAGTTGAAACAAAAAAATTTCTACAATCACCACCTCTTTGAACAGCCTTCAAAAAAAGGTAAAGCAAAACAAGTCAAAGTAGTACAACCTGCAATGACTGGTGACACTTGAGTGGTCTGCCCTGTAACAGCTTTGCTATTGATTGGTTTTGCAAATATCAGCTTGGTGATCACCGGGCCAGAAGTTGGGGTTCGGGTCTTCTTCGCAATCTAAAAGATGGAGGAAAAAAGATCTAAAGTAACTTGAGCATTTTGGATCTAAATCACTGTATTGTTAAGTACATTAAAAAATAAAAAGGGCAATACTTGCACGCATAATTAGAAGAATAACTGCTTATCTCGCATTCCATCTCCATTTCTCCCTACGGAAAGAGCTTGGATATTATCCATGACACTTCAGAAAGCCAGCTACCAGAGTAGGATAGCCATATCCCTCACAAAGATATATCTCTCTGTGCAAACATACCTCATCTTGAAGATGCCAAAATTATTTCTTTTATGCCGTTGGTCTACATAAAAATATGAAAATTAAATGCACAACTCTCAATATTTGAAGCTTTAAATGAAGTTACTTCTTTCTCAGTCAACCAAGACAAAACTTGGCCTCCAGTGACTTAAATTTGAAAATTACTGCTCTACATCTCTTGACCTATTCTGACACAGCAGCACACTTTTATTTTGCAAATGGGGAAACTGTCTTGTGCAACAGTTCCCCAAAAGTACGTGGATCATGAGTCCCTGAAAGTTTTGGGTAGTCACTAACCAAGAACAAATCAGTTGGCTACCTCCAGGTACAAGAGGATCTTTTTTTCTTTTGTGATCCAGTCTCCTGAAACACAGCTGGACCAAGAACATGTACATGCCATCTGATGACAGATCCCCTCAACCTGAAATCTTTATAAGTAGGGTTTTATAGTCTTAAAAGTCTTAAAGATTACTTTTTCTCCTTTCCCACACTGACAGAAGTTAACTCCCTGATGCATTTATTCTAATAGTTTTTTTACACCAGTACCCAGGTAGTGAACAGTTCAATTTAGAAGTTGACTTTTTTCAAAGGTTTTTAACCTGCTGACAGCAGAGGCTGCCTACAGGTGTGGACTATTGCTAGGATCTTCCCTGAGTCCACATGACCACACTGGAAGGCATTACTGGAGCAGGTACATCCTGCCTCTCCTCCACCACACACCCCCAGGCACATCCTGTGGGAACTTAGCCACCAGCTCCAGCAATATCAGAGAGGCATGACACCGGCATCCCTGTGGGGAGCCACCTCCCAAAGGCACAGAACCACCTTTATGACTCAAGTAGCTGACTGGAGAAATCTCACTGATGTGCCAAGATACAGAGCTGACAGCTACTTTTAATAGCTGGAGAAAGTTAGGAATGCTTAAAGGAAGCAATTGAGTAGGCTGGATGTTATGGTTTCCTACACAAAACCCTATCTATAGAATTTATTGACTGAAAACACTTTTTTTACAGTCAAGTAACGACAAGAGATTTGAAGTATTCAGTAGCACATCACAAATTCCTCAGCTGCTCCACAAAGAGCACATGGGAGGCTGCTTGCACTCCCAGCAGCACACTCATGGCACAAACCAGGAAAGCCAGAGCTGCCCTTCTGCTATGGCACTGGAGCCCCCCAGCCAGCCACGGAAAGCAAACACCATCTCTGCGTGCCTGAGCTACGCCCAGCCAAGGGAAGGCAGCAGCGAGCAGCTCTGACACCAGGCACGAGCAGAGAACAGGCCTCAGTTAAAGGAAGCCATGTGCTACTCCACAGTTACAGCACAAGTGTTCCTCATAGTCAACCTCCACCTCAGACCAGATATGCTGCTTCCAGGGCACATCAGCTGCTTTTACAGGTGACATACAATTGCCAAGGCTTAAAATGAAACAGAAGAAATAAACCTGCTCTTTTTGGAGATATATTAACTAAAACTTTGAAACGTGAGTTGTTTGAAGGAGGAAGTTCCATTCACAGCTCTGTTCATAAATGTAACTCAGTCATTTTAACATTTCAAGGATTCAGTTCTTTTAGCACATACACAGCTGACAGATGAGCAGCCATTGTATCAGTAATTTTTTTCTTTTAATTTGCACACACTTTAATTTCTGATAAATTCCACGCATTTCATCTGCTTGACTTGAGATTTCTGTTCTGCTTAACTTAATCTTACCCTGCCATAAGGTATTATTGCAACTCAACTGCTATTGCTTTTACTCTCCAAAGTGAGAGCAAAGTCTGGCTCAGAACATGATCAACATCCAGCAGGAAGAGCCAGCTCTGGACAACAGCAGTTGTTTCCCAGTAACAGTCAATAAGTGTGCTTAAATGACTTACATGAATACGTGTAAAATACTAGCTACCATTAAGATGAAGTATTTCAGAAAAAAAATAATTAAAAATCCCAAAATGAGAGTTGGTCAACACAAGTAGCCCTGCTTCCCTCATATTCAACTTGTAGTATCTTCCTCAGATAAATGTGCCCCTGCTTTTTGAATGAACTGTTTGTCTACAAAGATGGTCTAATAAATAAGTGAATACTCTCAGGGCTTAGGAGACATAACAAGACTCAAACATGTTTGGTTATACGTGAGGAACAGCGCTTCTCCATCTACCTGCTGCCAAGTGAGCCTTTCTGAGGTTTTGCCACCAGAGCTGACAACC
The DNA here is from genome assembly GCF_001715985.3 of Manacus vitellinus. Classification (NCBI taxonomy): domain Eukaryota; kingdom Metazoa; phylum Chordata; class Aves; order Passeriformes; family Pipridae; genus Manacus; species Manacus vitellinus. Next base: position 56,021,319 of record NW_021938789.1, on the reverse strand, counting down.
CCAGCCACCTTTGAGAAGCTTCTACATCAGTGGGAAACTCACGATACATTTTAGTAAAGAATGGAGAAGCCAGAGGAAATAATCAAGACAGACTGCCCCTCTGATACCCAGAAAGAGCAAGTTCTCTGGAGCCCTCTGCCATTGACTATACCAATCTCAACAAGCTTAACATTATTCCCCTGCCTATGTAAATTAAGCATGGCCTCTCCAAGTTACTTTGAATTAGACTGCAAAAATATTTCCTGGGACAACACGCTCTTCCATAAGAATATTATATTTACACACTAACCTTCTTTCCCCTATAGAAGTAAAGAGATTTATTTGCAGGCAACTTGATTTAAGTGGTCAATTTATGTCTTCCTAAGCATTCTCCACCAAAGATGAACTAGCAAGTTTATACCATTGGACTCTGTTTTTGGTGGTCAAACTGTGTTCTATTCATACAGAAATAGGCACATCCGACCTCACATTGACTGCATGGGCAGCTACCACAAAGGAGCTAATCCACTCCCTAGATGACCTCTCAGGAGGTTGTCCATGTAGGCACTCTCTATGTAATTTATATTTGGCATAATATGAAAAATCAGGGACTTTAGAAATAGAAAAGGAGAACAGCATACTTCAGAGAAGATGAAGAAACTGAGCTAGGAATGGGATTTTGAGGCTAGGGAGTGCACAAGGTCACTTTTCCATGATGAGACGAAGCCACAATGATGGCTTAGCAGTTGCCTTGCCATGGCAGCAGTGATGCTGTGGAGATGTTGATGTAACTGCTAAAACCAGGGCCAGTTACCACATCAAGCCAAGTTCAAGTCAGACCAGCTTAATGACAGCCATGGTGATGTGTTTGGACATCTGGTTCAGAGTCACGTGCGAGGCCAAACTCCTGCTGCTTAGTGCAGACTAAAGTGGTAACACCAGCAGGCACATCACTGCTTTTGAGCCTCTGTGGAGGCAGGAGCCATGGGCTGAAAGCAGATGCCATGTCCATGGCAGCAGTTTCAACTAAATCAGGACAAGTTCTGAAGAGACAGTAAATAACCTCTGGATATAGATGAGGCCAAAGGTCTTGCCACACTTTTAACTTCACAGACTCATACCTCTAGAGCTATAATCAGAGAAGAAGCAAATTTCCAAGAAACTTTTTGTTGAACTCTACCAATTACCTCTCAAGTGCTGAGATCTCAACTGCCACAATTAGACTACAGCAAGGCTAATTGAGTTTCTCTAATGATATGCAAAGCCCCTATGATAGTGACAATGTAACAAGAACTGATGAGAGCTCTTTGTCATCTAATCTTTTACCGATTCACTTTTCAGCACCAAGTCAAAGCACTGTGCTGCCTTCCATCTGAAATACCTGATTCACAAAGCCCCAAGAGACAAGTTACACAAGACCCTTGGGAAGGCAGGGAGGCATTCACAGCCTCCTTTTCCAGTCACTGAAAAGTTAAGGAGCTCGTTCAGGATGATGGGGTAAATGCAGGACTTCATTTTCTAAGCCAGGGACTCCAGGTCCAGGTTACCTCCCCAGTCACGGTAGAATAGCCCATGAATGTCTCACCCAGCCTCATTTATGACTCTGATACTTTACTAATTTTCTACAGGGAGAAGCACTGTCTGTGAAGTGCTAATGTAATCATCTTCCCTGCGGTATCAGGTGCTAACATTGCCTTCTTGCTTTTCATTTCCTACTTCTCCCTCTCCTTATAGGAAAAAAGGCATGGCAGATGCTAACAACTCAACCTGTTGTGCAAATGGAAGCAATGGTTTAACAAAAAGTGACCCCAACAAAACGAATTTACTCAAACTGCAATTAACTAGATTTATAAATGGATGCAAGTCCATTCATAAGAGCTCCTATCAAGGAACCTGCAGAATTTCTAATGACAAACAGCAGAGGTCATTGACCAAGTCACTGTATTTCAGTCAGTGACAGCACAGGTCACCTCATGCAAGAAAAACCACATCACAGCTAAGTCATTCTCCTCAGTTTCCTGTATCTGTCCTTGGCAGAGAATAACTGAAGTCAAGCAACAGGAACTGACCCACTCTTAAACGTTCCTATGCTGAGTCAAGAGACTTTTATAAAGGCTACAGTGAGAACCATTTATGTACCTTGATCATTAATTATAAGTCCTTTTAGAAAATTTTTGTCTCAAATAGCCATTATTAAACATGTTTCCACAGGTATGATGTAGTAAAAAAATAGAAAATAGAAATTGGTGCAGGAATCATCTGCAGCTTAAAAAAATCTTGATATTTGCTCACATTCGCTTGCCACAAAATACTAGTCAGGAAACATTCGGCTAATAAAACACTTAAAGCTTTGTCATTTTTCATGTGCAGCTGATTATTTTTATTAGAATACTTGGGTTTTAATTTCTTACTTCATTTAGAGGCAAAAATAAATATTTTTTCCATCATAACTTGCAATGAGTTCTGCTTTCCCTTCGCTTCAAGAGGTCTTATTTCTGCCTCGCTGCCAACTAGAACTATGTCACTCACATTTAGTTCTGCCCTACACCAGATGAAGATCAGACCCTTTGAGTCATAACCCAAGTCTTTCCAACACATTTTAAGATCCAAGCAGATTCTCTGTGGTTTCAAATATCTCAAGATCCATGTCAGAGATTGGGAATAAGACCCTGAAGTGTTCATCTTACAACAGTGTCTAGTCCCTCATAATCTACTGATATGCTTTGAGGCAGACAAGATATACCTTTCTGTTCTTTTTCAGATGCTGGAAGTTTTTTTTCAGAGAGTTTATTTAAACAAACCAAATGTGATAGGCAGAAGCTATTCTTTCATAAGAAGTGTACACTTTGAATGAAGAACAACATGCGCACAGAGTTCAATTTAGCCTTCCCGAAAGTATGTAGAATTTATTTTTATAAAATGAAAATAATGAGAAAATTATCTTCATTTTACTGAATAGTTCACTTTCTCTGAGGCAAATCCTAGAATTCTAGACAGTAGCTAGAGGCAAACAGCATAAAATGGTAAACGCATCCACAGATGAAAGCATGGGCTAAGAGCAGCATTGTATTTTTTAATACAAAGAATAAACGCAAAGGCTGAAAACAACAGTGTGTCAATCAGTGCAGGAAACAACAACAGCGGCAACAAAACTGGTTTTAAGATGTTTCATCAGCATAACTCACTTTACCTGTACTGTTTTTACTTGCTGGGACTGCAAGACAGAGGGCTGGGCTGCAGTGTTTATCAGCTGACCTCCCTGCGTCAGAGCTGAGACACCGACAACAGGTTTCACTTCCGACCGACCTCCAATAACAACTTTGATCTGCTGGCCCTGTACCTTGGAGTCTCCGCCTTGGGCTTGGGACACGGTCTTCTGCGACTGCGGGAGTTGGCTGTGGGGTAATGCTAAAACAATAGGCTGGCCAGACTTGCCCAAAGTTGTTACAATGAGCTTTTGCCCATCCGGTTTAATACTCTGATTGCCTATTTTAATGTCGGTGGTCTTGTTCAGAATAATTTGATTGGCTGAAATAGTGACGGGGGTCTGAGCACCGAGTTTATGGAGGCCAGCGGGAAAGGTGGGCTTTGCAGCTGCGTTCCCATCAGGTGTTGGGGTCGTGGTGTTCGCTGTCGCATCGCCTGAGTGGCTGCTGGGGGCAGTGACCGGTTCCGTGGTGACTGTGGCCGTAGTCGAAGCTGAGGAGTCGCTGGTGGAGCTTATGTTCACTATTTCTTCCAGTTCCGTTTCCATGGGAATAGAGTCTCCGATCGGCGACGACACAATAACTGCCTCGATGCCATCATCTTCCACCAGGGTGATGCCTGTGTCCATTATTTCCTCAGGGAGCAAGCTGTTGACTTCTGCTGAAACCACCTCCATTTTAGTAGCAGTGGTAGTGATGATCGGAGCAGGTACTGCAATATTTTAAAAAGTTATTGGCTTCCAGAAAACATACATTTTCAAAGTTCTATAAATAATATTACCAAAGAAAAAATATCATAGAATTTTTTCAAAGTATTGTGCATGCACAGGAGGGATATCATGGAAACAAATCGTTATCAAAACATAACACATTAAGCTGAACTTACTCTCAGTAATAACTTAGACCAAAGCTTTACACAACATCATTCACTGAAGACAAATCAAGCCACTGACTTGGTGTGGATTACCAGTCACTCCTGACAATACAGTACACAAAGAAGCAGTGTTTCTCCCTGAAGATAAGGACACAGACATTTAAACTTACTGAAGTATAAAGAAAGAGGTAAACAGCTTTAAAAAAAATCCAGCAGATGATGTCTTTTCTCATACATGTCATCATTGATTAGCAGGGTATCTTGCCTCAAGAGACTTATTATCCACACCAGACATAACATTTTTGCCAAATTTTCACTTTGGAAATCTCAGAAAACCAAATGTTTCTTTAGTGACAGGCTTTAACAACACCACAAGCTCAATCAGCAGCCCACTTACCTCAGGACCAAAGCCCTGCACTTCTAAGATGAACGGATAATCCCTCAATGTTCACTACAAAAAGAGCAGCTCAGTAATTTTTTTTTTCCTCAATACTCACCAGAAAACATAACGCCCAAATTCATGACTAATTTGAAAGGCATTCTAAACACAAAACAAAGAACACCCCATATGAAAGAAAATGGAATTTTTAAGCTCACTGGTAAGAGCAACCAATTTATGTATTAAAGAAAGACTAGTGAGATTCAAAGTCAGCATAACTTCCCACTTGAAAAGCCTTAAAGACACTGCTGGAAGTGGTCACATCTACCATTCCCACTAAAGCTGTATCACTGTCAGAGTCTGAAAACAGATCAGCTTAATAAGGTATTTTCCCCACTTGCTGACCCCATGAGCACACTTGTGCACTGGATGGATGATCATACCCTGTAGGTGTGTGTACCCGCTCCCAAGTACTCATTATAAGCTCAAGAGGACAAAATCCTTGCAAATTCTGTTTCCTACTTGCTAGGAAAAGCAGAGCTGAGTTATTAATACTAATTCATAAGGAACTGTGCCAATAAAATCACCGACCAAATGCCAAGGTGACATTGTTTCCTCTGGAGTCATCGTGGGTCCGTTTCACTCACCAGCCAAAGACACAACAGCTGCCTTTTACCCACAGGGTAGAAGAACTGGGGGCAAAAAACCTGCTGTAATTATACAGTTTCCATGCTAAGCTCTGGCAGCTATGCTGGAGCAGCCCACAGCCTCCCTGCCTGTGAAGGGTGCCAAACGAATCCCCCTCACCTCAGAGCACAAGCCAGATCCAACTGCCATGACACTCAGGACGCCTGAGCCGGGAAAGGACTCGTCCAGATGACTGACAGGCAAACTCACAGCTCACTTATTGGCAGGCATTTAAAGGTACAAAGTGATCTGATGTCACTGCCAGAAATACCTCCTTTGGAAAGCATTTCTCCCAAAGTAATGTCTGCACAGCTTGCAATGATGCCAGCCCTGGTAACCAGCCCTAGACAAAACAGCTCACTCCTAAGGACACAGCACTGACAGTATCACCTTGCTGCCTTAAAGTCAAATTGGTTAACTGAATACGAGATTACACAAAAACAGGAATAGTAAAAGTAGACTGCTTAAAGTAGACTGCTTCAGCATATGTTAATGCACTAGCTCTTCTTCTGAGCTGTGTCACTTTACTGTCTCCTCAGCAACCTGCAAAAGCTTGTGTCTTAGATATTATGACTTCATTTCAGACACAAAAAAACCCAAAGCCAAAACCAAACCAAATCATCATCCTGCTCTGTACTGATAAATACAAGGGGCTTGGATCCAAAAGTTAGACTCCTAGGCTCAACTGCAATCCAAATAATGATTGCCAATGAGTTTGAAAAGGAGAGAATCATCTAAATCAAACAGTGGAAAAGTCACAATATTCAGTAATTATAAATAATTTTAAATAACTTGCTTTTGGTTTGCATTTCTACATGTTATTCCCTAGAAAAAAAAGGTAATTTTTAGTATTTTTAACACTATGACCATATTTACATATATTTAAGTAGTTCTGCAGTTTAACAGTTATTTGCATTTTCTTCTTGACACTTGATTATGTAACAAAGCAGTAAATGGTTATTAAATAGTTGAAGGTATATTCATATTAAATACATAGAGTCAGGATTTTAAACAGCATTCTGACTCCAAACCAACCACTTGCATATCAGAATGCAAAAAGAAAAGAAATACGTCACGTCAAGTCTGGAATCAGCAACTGACATGTAAAAAGAAAAGAAGCATTACTCATGGCTACTGAATTAACACTTTATGGTGACCACATTGAAAGATTTTGCATTTACCACGTCTCATCATTTCAGTTAGCTTCCATTAATGTGTCCAGGCTTGTGTCACCAATAACAGCAAAAAAGAACCATACACAACCCACTTGTTCTATTTCTTCATTGCACATTGGATACGACTGAAATAGATACATGAAAGGCAACAATCAAAATCTCACCCTAACTATACCACAGGCTGCTGTCAAAGGCAGCTCCAGCATCCCTGCAGATTTTTAGTTCTTGGTATCTAGCCAGGATTTCTCAACAGTTCAGCTGCTTATTTTTCACTAATGCTTTTATACTGTTTCCATTTTTTCCAGCTCCTCTACTAAAGTGATTACCAACAGTAAAAGCATGCCAACCTCTTTTAAGATTCTAACAGCTTAGATCTTCAAGAAAGTGTAGAGAATTATTTTAACTATTTAAAACACTTGAAAGCTTCCTTCACTTCAGCAGTCATGCTTTGAGTACTTGATAATGCAAGAAGTACACCTACAACCCCTCAAAAAGATGCATCTTTACACTTGGCTCAAAACCTGAAGAAAAAAACCAATCTAGGCCAAGAAGTGTATGAGCACACTATCAGGCTGGGGAACTCCACAAAAATCCTAGGATCAGATTACTAAACAGATAATTTTAGCCAACAAAAGACAGCTAAATTAAAAGTTCAAGAAGAAATTCTTGCAATGAATTCTTGTAAACATAGCTCAGCTTAGGACACTCAGCCAGCCAAACACATATAAAAAATTTGGGACTAAAGCATATTGTCAGCAAAGCCTTGGACCAACAACATTGAAAAATGCTAGGTACTGCTTAGGAGGAGGACAGGGACAAATTCTCAGCTTGAGTGAACCACCTGTGATCATCCTAGCCATAGAACAGATTTCTACTCTTGATATTCACAAAGAATAATACATATATGATGTTGTAAAGGGGATTTATAAGGAAGAGGATAAATACTGCCAGGATTGATGGCAAAGACACAGAATGGTATCTGACAAGTACCTGTGAACTTTGATCTTTTTTCTCTTTGTCACTAGCATGCCACTGTACAATCTTTAAGAAGCTCTGTTAAAAGAGTTGAGATTGATTATATCAACACCTTTGTTGCTAAAACACCAAATCTGCCACACTAAACACAAAAATCCAAAAAATCAGTATCATAAAGCGCAGTGATCTGCAAACAAGTAAACAAAATGCAAGATGCAACGATGCTTGTATTTTACGTTAACCGCATCTTATTAGATTCATAAATGTCTCTATTTCACTAAGATAAGAACAGTTTTAACCTTCCAGTCTGCAACCACGACCAGTTTGAGTACAGTAATATGTTACAAAACCATCAGTGAGGTTATGCACTGCAAGTAAAACTGTTCATAAATTCAGATTACACAGGAATAAGGCTGCAGAGACCAGCTCTACAAGAAGTCCTGGGAAGGTGCTGCATGTTAGCAAGGTCAGAATGAAGCAGTAGACCATGAAAGTCATCACCATTTGTGGCTGCTTCAGCAGACCCTTTCCCATTCCCTTCTCAGTGCACAGCACACAGTTGGTGGTGCTCAGCCATGGGAACACTCTGGTATAACTTAACAGATTTAAGAACACTGGCCAGACCTGCCTAAAGTCATTGGCAACCTTCATTTTCTAACTAAATTCTCAAATGTCACTTTCACCAGAAAATAAGGAAATCAAATCAGTAACAGCTTTTGTATGAACACCTCGAAGTGCAAACCAAACTCACAGCACCACCCAAAATCAAAGGCTTCATCAATGCATTTCGTGGAATGTAAACCCTCGGGATCAGTAAAACTGTTGCCACATGCACAGCAAATGCTAAGTGAAACTAAGTATCCTTACCAGATACTGCAGTATCTGTTAGTAGTTCTGTAAAGCTTGGCCAGATACACACAATTAAGTGTAGCACTATTAAGCACCGGCAAGTGCAAGTATTTTCAGCTTCCCAGGCTATAAACTGCAAAAATCCTTAAAAAGAAGTATGAAGAAGAACAACGAAGCCTGCCCTCAAGAAGGGGGAGAATGAGGCAGGAAACTTGGGTCAGATGAATGGCAGAGAAGTAAAAGTGGACAACCTAATCAATAATTGTTCACTCCAACTACAATGGACTCTAAACAAAAATGAATACAAAAGAATGCAGTATCACCGATCAGCCAGTAAAAAAGGGGTAACATTTGGCATTTCCACTGCTGAGATCAAAATGTGCCAACACTATCCCTCCTCTTTCTGATCAAGGTGGAGCAGAGGACTGTCAGCAGGCCATGGTTCACATTTGAGGATTTTAAAACTCAAAACCCCCGTAATAATTGTATGGTTACATTCATAAATTGGCATATTTAAACCTTAACTAGTAAAGGTTTAAAAAGACAATTTATTCCAATCCTAAAGCCATTGATTAGAACAAAAGCAACAGCAGGAGGAAGAAGGCAAAATACAGAGTGAATCCTTCATGATTTAACTAAGAAGGATGAGATGCTGTCAACCACATGCAATCAAAATTTAGGCTTACAGGCTTTTCAAATTTTTCAGCTTCTGCTTATCTGCCCTCTCCAATAGTGGTAGATATGTAAACTCCCGAAGGCAGCTGAGCTGGAAAAAATCCGGTTTTTGGGTCTTAATACTTAGAGATTAAGCAGTTTAAAATCACCAGGCCTCGAGTGCCAGGGCCTAGACCTTTCCCCTGGGACAGAGACAGGCAGCAGACCTTCTGCAAAAGGTGTGCCCAGGTGTTGGATTTTTGATGTCAGCGCCAGCAAGAGGTGCCCAGAGCCTGGAGATGGATTGTAAGTCAGCAAGAGAGAACTCAAAGAGCAGCACAAAGGAATTCCAGCTGGTAAATTGGCTTCATCAGGGACCCTTCTTACATGCCTCTATGCCCCCACACATTTAGTATGGGGAACAAACAAAAGCAGTTAAGAGATGTGTGCACACCTGCAGGAATAAGATCTCATTGACATCACGGAGATGTGGTGGGATGGATGGCTTCTATGACCGGAGTGCTGGAATAAAAGGATACAGGCTCTTCAGGAAGGGCAGGCATAAGAGACAAGGAGGGGGGGGGTCATCCTCTATGTCAGTGACCAGCTGGAGCACATGGAGCTCTGCCTGAGGATGGTGAGGAGGCAACCGAGAGCTTATCCATCAGGATTAAGAGAAGGGTGGGGACAGGTGACATTACAGTAGGGGTCACATGTATAGACAGGCCACCCAACCAGGAAGACTGAGCTAAAGAGGTCCTCAATAGACAGACGGGAGCGTCCTCACGTTCACAAGCCCTGGTCCTCACAGGGAACCACCCCAATGTCTGGTGGAGAGACAACAGAGCAGGGCACAAACAATTCATGAGATTCTTGGAATCTGTTGATCACTTCCTTCCCCAAGTGATAAGAGAAGCCAATGAGAAGAGGTACAATGCTGGACCTTGTGCTCATAGACAGGGAGGGCCTGGTGGGGAATGTAAAGCTCCAAGGCAGCCTTGGCTACAGTGACCATAAAACAGTGAAGTTCAAGATCGTCAGAGCAGTGAGGGGGGCACACAGTGCCCATGACTTCAGGAGAGCAGACTTTGGCCTCTTCAGGCATCTGCTTGGTAGGGTATCGTGGAACAAAGCCCTGGAGCCTTGGAGGGGCCCAATGAAGCTGGTTAATATTCAAGCATCACTTCCTCCAGACTCAAGATTGGCACATTCCTAAGAGTAAGAAATCAAGCAAGCCAGGTGAGAGACCGACATGGATGAACAAGAGGTTCTGGCAAAACTTAAACAGAAGAAGGAAGGTTAAAGAATGTGAAGAAATGGACAGGCCACTTGGGAGGAATATAGGTACATTGTCAGATTATGCAGAGACATGACAAGGAAGGCTAAGGTCCATTTGGAATTAAATCTGGCAAGAGATGTCAGGGACAACAAGAAGGGTTTCTTCAAGTACATGAGTAGCAAAAGGAAGACTAGGGAAATTGTGGGACCACTGCTGAATGAGATGGGTGCCCTGGTGACAAAGGACACAGACAAGATGGAGTTACCAAATGCCTTCTCTGCTTGAGTCTTACTGCTAAGGTCAGCTCTCAGGAATCCCTAACCCTGGAGCTAAGAGAGAAAGTCTGGAGAGAATAAAAAGTTTCCTTACTTGAAGAGGATAGGGCTAGAGATCACTTAGGCAAACCTAACACCCACAAATCCAGGGACCCTGATGGGATTGCACCCACAAGTGCTGAGGGATCTGCTGGCAGATATTAGTGCTAAGCTACTTTCCACCATCTTTGAAAGGTAATGGAGAAAAGGAGAGACACTCATGGACTGGAGGAAAGCCAACATTACTCTAGTCTACAAAAAGGGCAAAAAAGAGGACCCAGGAAACTACAGGAAATGACTGGTTGGGTAGATGAGGGGAGAGCACTGCATGCTGTCTTTCTTGACCTCATTAAGGTTTTTTACACTGTCTCCCAAAATATCCACACAGGTAAGCTCAGGAGGTGTGGGTTGGGTGAGTAGACAGTGAGGCAGATTGAAAACTGGTTGAACAGCAGAGTTCAGAGAGTTGTGATCAGACACGGTCTGGTTGGAGGCCTGTAGGTCGCAGTGTTCCCCAGGGGTCAGTACTGGGTTGGTCTTGTTCGACCTGTTAAATGATGTGGATGAAGGGACAGAGTGCACCCTCAGCAAGCAGGCTTGATGATGACACAAAACTGGGAGGAGTGGCTGATACACCAGGAGGTTGTGCTGCCATTCAGTGAGACTTGGACAGGTTGGAGAGTTGGATAGAGAGGAACCCAATGAAGTTTAACAAAGGCAAGTGCAGGGTTCTGCATCTGGAGAGGAATAAACTCAAGCACTGGTACAGGTTGGGGAGCAACCTGCTGGAAAGCAGCTCTGCAGAGAAGGTCCTGGGAGTTCCAGTGGCCAAGTTCACCACAAGCCAGCAGCGTGTCCTTATGGCCAAGAAAGCCAATGGTATCCTGGGGGGTGTCAGGAACAGTGTGGCCACGATCTAGAACAGCTGCCCAGAGAGGTTGTGGAGTTTCCTTCTCTGCAGAAATCCACCTGGATACCAACACATGCAGCCTGCTCTAGGTTTGGCAGGCAGGTTGGACTAGATCATCTTCAGAAGGCCCTTCCAACCCCAACCATTCTGTGATTGTGTGAGCAGTTGGAAGCTGCAACAACAGCAAAATTTAAGTACAGTCCAATGGAAACACTGCACTGCAGTAGCAATTCATTTACTTACTCCCATTCACGTTCCTAATTTTCCAGTTCTTGGGATGGAGGGGGAAAAAAGCATGCTGCAATTATTTAACCATGAAACAGTTACTAAGCTCTCTAGGCTGCTATAATTGACATATAATACTACAAAAGACTGTCAACAACAGTTAAAACACAATGAATGTCCCCTCCCCCCCAAAACAACCCACAGAGGAAGAATGAGATGATGTTCTTTACAAACATGCTGTAAACCAAAAAAAAAGGATATTTTATTAAAGTTTTCAAAAATTCACGTCTTACTGTCTTAAAAACTGAAACAGTTTACATGACTGTATCTTCCTCCTTCACCACAACAGCTGCTACAAATATACTTTAAGATTCAGCTATCCTGTGACCTATAGCTGTTTTCCTCACATCAAAATTATTTCTCACATACCAGGAATCACAGCATGCTACCACAGAAATCAGATTACACACGCCCAGTACAAAAGCAATTTTTACAATTAAACTAACAAGGACCTTAGATAGAGCACCTAACCAAAAATCCCCAGGAGTCAGAGCCTTTCAGGCAAAACAGAAGGTAGAAACAGGAAAAAAGCTACAACTAAATTTTTGATAGACAGCATGTCATACAAATTGCAAATGGTTGAATCATATTGCACATGTGAGTGCATTGCTTCCTAGAAAACCAGCATTTCAAAACACTGAGATATCTAGCTCCAGTTTGGACAATCCCCTTTTCACCACAAGCAAACATTACATTGCCCAAATGTACCATCTATTAAAAAGAAGATTATTAAGGAAGAACATTCCAGCCATTGTGAGGTACTGAGCAGTATTACCCAACAAAACTCCAAGCACTTGCTCAGAATCATTAGTATCTGGAAAACTAAGCCACTTAAAGATCAAATTACTTTCCCATGCATGGCTTGTAGCTATTCCCTTGCTCTCACATGCTGGTTAAATGTCCATTAAGAAAAGGGCAAAACCATACCATTTTACTAATATTAGTCTGCATTTCAAGCCATGCTATGTTTCAAATTTGCAGAGATATCTATCTACTCATAATCATCAATGGATACTTTCAGCATTTGTTACTTGTGGCTCATAGCAAGTCAAAAACTCAGACTCCCATGTCATTCTGAAGATCAGCAGGATCAGCAAGCTGATGATAAACCTGCTTCTTGAGAAGTCCTTGGTGTCCTTTAAGGGTCTAATCCTCACCAGTGCTAACTAAATTCCAGAGTGTGCTGAAGAACACATCCTCCTTTCCTTTTTACCATGGTAGGGTTAAAGTCTTAAACACTGCTTGTTTACCACACACAATACTCAGAGCAACTTTCCAGGAAAGAACTGGAAATAACATTCATTGCAGCAGAATACTTCAAAGCAGTTCAGTTTTGCCTTTTGTAACTGGAAACAATGTTCTACTTTCAAGCAGAGCTTTAGACAAACTAAAAATAAAATAGAAACTAAAAATGAGAACACTTCCCTTCACCCTTCTCTTGGTTTCTATGCCAGTTTCAGTCATTTTCACAACATACAGTAGGACAAATGCTAAAACACAGAACTGCACAGGTGTTACATTTTGAAGGTGTTCACTGCCATGAACAATTCAAAATTTGGGTTTGTATATTCCAGGGCCTTTATATTTAATGAAGCATTTCTAACCCTATGCCAACTTTGTGGTGAGACCAAAAGAAGAAAAAAAAACCAAACAACAAAATAACTTAAAATTATTCGATCTTCTGTATTTAATATTAGGAGGCCAATATTAAGGCAATAAGAATCTAAAGTTAAAGTGAATAAACATGTAGTGAACTTCTCTTGACTGAAAAAAAGCAAACCAAAACCTGAAACATGAGGAGTACTTATCACCAGGCCCAAATACTGCAGATTTCAGACTCTGAAGTATAGGTTGAAATAAAGGTCTCGCTTTCCAAATTTTGAACACCTCTTGAATGCACAGCTACAGAATAATTCAGAACACGCAGCGATATCACACCAAGAACACTCTCAAAAACAACGAGCATGAAAACTGCCATCATAGGCTTGATATCGAGTTCCTCACAGACTTTCAGCAGGTGTTATCACATTGTGCACCTTTAAGATTAGGCTTGTTGCCAGCAATTTGAGCAAGAGCACATTTTAGCACGTGTTTATGAGCAAGAGCTCATCACAACAGAATTGTAACCTTCCAGTTTTATTGACACTCTGCCACTGGGAAGCATGATGATTATGCAGTGCACCACACCTATACTACACCTGCACTGTCCGGCTGAAGGTACAACACATGAAGTTCATTCTAATCAAAACAAAAAACCCAGACACAACACTGATTTCAGTGGGGTATTTAATTTCAAAAATGGCACAGAAAAGCACTTTGTCCTAAAAACGTAATTCCTTATGCATCTTATGCAACCACATGATTCTTTTTGCAGTTAAGAGAACAAAGAGACGAAAACCAAGTAAAAATCTTAAGACCACAAACCACAATGCTTTCAAGGTAGTGATGGCAATATCTGAACAGCAGTGAAAGTTGCTAAGACCACTACTGCTTTTTAAACGTATCCTAGAAATCTAAGTTGGCTCTTTTCATTTTGGAGTCCAGTGGATCATTAAAAGAAAAGCAAAAATAGCTTCAACAGTTATATTGCAGTGATTTGTGAGAAAACATGCTTCTAGCTGCAAATCTCAGCAGCTCCACCAGCTTTAAACGTGACAACACTTCACAAGTGCAGAATATATTTACTTGCAGAAGGGCTGAGCTGAAGATAAATAACTCACCTGCAGGCAAACTGTGACTTCATTCAGATGCCAAAAAAACACTATTACCCCCTCCTTCCCACTTTACTCTCCAGATGAAGTACCCCTATGTTATTTTTGGGAAAGTCCATTTATATAACTAGGACTATGCAATAACCGACTGACTGTTGTGGAATTAAATTTCAAATTAAGATTTTGAGTCAGGAGACCAATTCAATGGGAAAAGTGGGAATTTCAGTGGAATCTTCATCTCTGCCCCAGAACCACGTGGGCCACTTAAAATGTAGGCTTCTCAGACCTCTGAAGTCTCATGTGACATAACAAAAGGTGGAAGAGCTTCTGAAACACGAACGGGTAAGTTTCATTAGGTGTACGGAAAACCAACAGTTTTGGATAAACACTTCAAAAACCCCCAAAAGCTCACAGACAGGACTAGCCAAAGAGAAGCATTTCAGTGACTAGGAGCACACAGCATCTCCTACAACCTTTGTTTTCAATATGCTGGAAGTGACAGTGAAATATTGACACTGTATCTTATCCTGTCCCAGGAGATGCTTTATTCCAGACAGTACAACAAGGCCACCTAGAAAGAATTCTTCTCATGCACCGTTCATGCTGCTCAATATATCCCTTTCTGTCCTTATAGGATACTGTTCCAAATTTGACTTCTGTGGCAAACACGCTTGACCACCATTTGGACAAGTCCCCACCACACTGAGCTGACATAGATCCAGAATGTTCATCTCATTCTCAGAATGAGTAAGAGAAGAAACAATTACATGCCAAGCCTTAGCTGTATTTTTCCATTGAAAAAAAGTTGTTTGGTTTTTTTTTTTATGTAGCAAGATCTAGCTCATAGCTTCCCTCTCTACTACCTCTAAGACAACTCTGTATACACAAAAGAAGCTTTTGCCAACTGTAAATCCATAATTTGGAGGACTGGAGATTACCAGTGTTATCTGTGATGGGACATTGAAGCTGACCTGCAGCTTGGCAGGTTGTTTGCTGTGACTCAGCTGCCCTAGTTCACGATTAAACAGAGTTAAAAGCACCACATATCCACAGAGCTGGACATACCTGAACCAGAGGGTGTCACAGCACCTCAGTAAGTTCCTCCAGAATCCAGCTCAGGACATGCAGCCAAGCAGCTCTGTGGCAAACTGCACAACCTATCAAAACCAACTGAGCAGCAGCAATATAACTTATAAGTGACTATGGGATTCTTGTGCAAAATGCATCTGCATTGTTGAGGACAGCTCAGGTTCTCATGATCTGGACAACTAAGATCTTATGTTGCAGCCATAAACAAATAGTAGAAACCAATGTAGCAACCTGTGATACCAACGTCCTTAAAGATTTTTGTTTTCAAGAATCCAGGCTATCCAACTTGTCAAAACCTTTTATTCAACTGATTTCTTTTTGCTGAAATAACACTAAAACTCACCTTCCTGTCCAACAGAAAGAATAAGCCCTTATTTTTCTCAGTCATTCTAGCAGCACAGTAAAAATCAAAAAGCAGCTTCCCTCTTGCATGTTTTCTGCTTCTCTCTTGGGAGAATCTGTAGCTCATATACATTTTCTCCCACAGGAAAACAGAAGTGACAAACTTTGCTAATATCAGTGTAGGTGCAAAATTGCCTACAGCCTTGTTGGTCACTCCAGTGTAGCCACTTCACAGCACTGGCACCATAACTAATCTTTGCAAATGGAAAAAAAACCCCAGTCTTCATTTAATGTTCCAGGCATTAACCCAGCAAATAGACAAAACTTATTTCAAGAAAAGATTGAATGCACCACATAAAAGCAAAAGGCTCATGGTCCCCAGAGATTCTTGACTGCTTGCTAATGCAAGTGATTTAGAACACCTACCTATGCAAAGCAGAAAGAAGCTACAATTAAGAAGTCACTTGTTTGCCTAAGTCGATTTCAAAGGGAAAACAAATAAACCTCAGAGAAACAAATCCTTTCATTATTTTATAAACAACAAAAAATAAAGAAAGTGCTAGTAAATTTACTTGTTTGCTGTGTTCTCCCATCCGTTTTTGCCAAACACAAACAAGCACACATCAATTATTCCAGTCAACTGAAATTCACCAAGAGCAATGGCACAAAAAGATAGGAAATGCATTTATTACAAAACTCTTGAGACCTGGCATGTCAGAAAAACCTCCACGGAAGCATATGTATACCCAAGACTCAGCCTGTACTGCTGGCATGTTATCAAATGAAGAAGCACAACTGCACACAGGTGATCCTGCCATAGTACAACTTTCGTAATTAACTGCTGTTCTTCAATTTTGCTATCATTTCAATAATGGGAAAAATAGTGTCGTTCATTTTATGCATTCCCCATTTTCTTACTCTCTCTGACACTCTACAGTTTGTCTCTAAAACGGAAAGGTTTGTTTTGTCGTAAAGCAAAGACCTACAAAAATCACCCAGTGCTGTTTTCTCAACAGTCTCTTTTGTTTAAGCTTACTGAGCTAGAGATTGCTTTTAAAAAAATGCAGGTAATGAAACCAGAAAAAGATTAATCCATAAGGACGCTATGATTAACAAAGGTAAGTGGAAAAATTAATCATCTAAGCCTGCAAACTCACCATGTTTGCATATGTAACTGCAGACTGAAAGCAAATCATTTGAACGCAGTAACAAAGTATGTAAGTGGAACACAGACAAAATAATTTCCATTTTCTTTCCCATTCTCCACATAGGACAGGGAAGCAGTTTGCCTGCATGCTTCCCAGAGGATCATGGTTCTAGATTTATCAAATACAACACCAGTGGCAAACTATAGCAAGAAAAAAGTCTCCAGCCTTAGTCCTTACAAAACATTGAATATGTAACAAGTGTAAGTATCCAGTCTTTTTTTTCAACAGTTACAAGGAATACTTAAGAAAATATCAGGTGTTCTTCTACTACAAATTAACCATCTATAGTTGCAAAACAGTTCCCAAGGCAACCATACTTCGCTCAACCAACACATATCATTCCCTTCCCATTACTCTGCATTCTGTTAAGTGAACGCTCCCTACCTGACACACCATACAAACAACTGTGTGCAGCAGATCAGGAGAATGGGCAAGGTACACAAATTAGCAATGCCTACACGTTCAAACTGACAGTTATCAAGTGATGTGTACATGAGAATTTTATATTATACAGTTAAGGGTTTTGGCTTTGTGTTTTGGGGGTTCTTTTAGTTGTTTGGTTGGGGTTTTTTCCATGGGAAGACTGATTAAACTCATGTTGCCACTGTCATAACAGAGGTGCTAGCTGCTTTCTTTTTAAGAATGGACAGAGAAAAACAAACCCAACAAACTTTGTAACCAGTTCTCCACATACCAGCTACAAAGAGATCCTTCTTCCCTAGGCAAGTTCTGGGTATAGAATCATAGGATCAGCCAGGTTGGAAAGGACCTCTGAGATCATCAAGTCCAACCCTTGATTCACTACTGCCGTGGTTACCAGACCATGGCACTAAGTGCCACATCCAGTCTCATCTTAAAAACCTCCAGGGACAGAGAATCCACCGCTTCCCTGGGCAGCCCATTCCAGTACCTGATTACCCCTTCTGCAAAGAATTTCTTCCTAATTATCTGTTTCCATTATAATTTTAAAAGGAAAAGCAAAAGCTAAAAAACATTATATGTCAACAAACTGCTAATCATACACTAACAAAAACAAGCATCTGATACAATTTTATAGGATTTAATGTGAGAAATCACAGAAGCAGCTCTGCAGCGTTTAACATCCTGCTTTGCAGATGCTGCTGAGCTCTTTGGGCTGGAAGTCAGCTTAAAGAAGACAGAAGTTCTCCATCAACCTGCACCTCAGGAAGTCTTCCATCATCCCCACATCACCATTGGCGAAGCCTCATCTCCTCGGATGGTAAGATTGACGGAGAGACAGACAACAGGTTAGCAAAGGCATATAGTGACTTCGGAAAGCTTCATAAAAGAGTTTGGTGAAATAAACACCTGAAGAAAAGTACCAAGATCAGTGTTTACAGAGCCATAGTGCTGTCTACTCTCTTATATGGATCTGAATCATGGGTCATCTACCGCCACCACCTGTGTCTCCTAGAACGCTTCCATCAGCACTGCTTCTGTACAATCCTGAACATCCACTGGTCAGATTTTGTGACCAATACATCTGTTCTAGAATAAGCAGCAGTCACAAGTATTGAGGCCATGTCACTGAGAACACAGCTGTGATGGGCAGGGCACATCTCAAGGATGAAGGACCACCCTCCCTAAGATCTTGCTTTATGGTGAACTTGCCACCGGCTGCCACAAGAGAGGAGCCCCAAAGAGAAGATACAAGGGCTGCCTGAAACAACATCTCAGCCTTGGCCACATTGATCATCATAACTGGTCCACTCTGGCCTCCAATCGGGAGGTCTGGAGACACACCATCTATAGCGCTGCTGATGCTTTTGAGAAAGCACGTAGGATCACCCCTGAGGAGAAAAGACAACGCAGAAAGAATTGTGCCTTGCAGAATATACCACCTAAGGAGTCTTTCTGCTGTGCCTTTTGCAACTGGACATGTCTATCTCATATTGGCCTTTTTAGCCACCAACGTGCTTGTAACAGATGTGGGTAGAGCCCTCCCCAAATCTTCATTCGCGAAGCCCAGTCATGATGATGATAATAATGTGAGAAATATCCTAGCAATACCTTTATTGCACTGCTATTTCAAATAGCATCATTTGCTACTTTGACCACTGTGTGCACATGATCAGCAGCATTACTTTCCTTATATTTCAATTCCCTGCAAGTATTAAGTCAGCACTACTGCTAAAAGTCTCCTGTCCGCCTTTGGCATCTGCCCATCCATTTCCATACATTTTCCCTCCTCCTTGTGCTACCAACCATCTATGTAGCTGCAAGGGCAGCCCAGATAAAGGAGCCAGGCTGGAGCAAAGCTAGCCATCCAAACCAAACTGTGGGCTAGCACAGTCTCATTTTCTCCATGCTGCTGACGCTGGTGTGCAACCCAGGAAGGAAACTTCTCTACAAAGTAGCAAGCAAATTCTGGCGAGTCAGTGTGCTTGGATAGCTCAGTCCAAAGTTTACCAGCACCACAATAGCACTGAGGAAAGACCCGAAGACGTTTCACAAGAACAGATACATCTAAAGAAGCTTTTTCAGATAGGCTTCTTGAGTCTATAACAGAAACTGCTTTTACTCCAAAGGAAGAAAACACCCAAAACAGCCAGTCCATAGAGATGGGGATTCAGTATGTACCTAGAAGTCGTACAACAGATCAAAGCAGAGCCCAAAACTAAGGGCATAACCCTCATACAGGTAAGCAACATGTCTGGTTGCAGAAGGATGGCTCCTGAAGGGGAATGAAACACAAGCCAAAAGAGTTAAGAAACCACTAATCCACATCAGGATCTGGAACATGACAAACCTGAATCTCTCACATCATGTAGCTCTGCATTTCATGACTGATCAATGGATTATTCCATCAGTCTCATTCTTTCTTCTGCAAGAAAATTTTTTTTAATACTTCTAATGCTGTCAAGGGAGCGAGCCTGGTCACAGGCTGTACTGAAAGCCACATGCTGCTTATCGGCTTTCTAAGCAACTGAGGAAACCAAGCTACTCAAACAAAAGGCCTGGCAAAATACAAACCCTTGAATCAAGAATTCGAGAATTGTTTTCCTCTTCTCACTGGGAGCTCCTGAAACTAAGAATAATAATAGAAAACCCAAAGCAAACA
Organism: Manacus vitellinus; assembly: GCF_001715985.3. Lineage (NCBI taxonomy): Eukaryota > Metazoa > Chordata > Aves > Passeriformes > Pipridae > Manacus > Manacus vitellinus. Next base: position 56,001,321 of record NW_021938789.1, on the reverse strand, counting down.
TGAGTTTGTCCCCTAGGTACTTGTTATAAAATAGCCTACGGTACCCTCCTGCTGTCATAGTACGCAAACTGTAGGACATTAGGATGTGCTTCTGACAGCATGTGAAGAAGAAAGCACCACCTCTGTAGCATAGGAAAGGAACGAAAACACAAGCAGACCAAGTGACAGATAAAGAAGCATGGTTCCTTGCTGGAGCAGAAATCAAAACACATACCACCTCCAATCTACCTTAGGTGTTTTTTCTTCCCCATTGAATATTTTTCAAACAGGCATAAGGGAAAAGAACATAAGGGGTTTTGACTGCTTTTCCAAACCTAAAATATCCCAATGTGTGAGATAACAATGGCTCTAAGGCTGAAATCTCAAAGCACTCTTCACCGCACTTCATATTGACCTGTAGTTCGCAGACAGTGAACCTGAAAGCAGTTAAACCTTTTTGAGAATTCTGGTTGAACTGTTCAGAGTATTCAGTTACAAACTATCTGAGCTTGGACATTACAGGAGTATAAGCAAACCGAACATCAGCAGGTAGTTTTTGATACATAATCTGAACAACCAACCTTGCATAACAAACTTGCCAAGCTTACAGCATTACAACAAGCATGAAGTACTTTTTTAACCCGTTAGAGAAGCTGGGCAGTATTTTCTAACACACTCTCCAAGGCAGCCTTTAAGAGTGCTTGGCCTACAGAGCAATACAGCCACACCTCTCTGTGGGTCCATACCAGGCATGTAACTAACAGTTACCGCTTGCTGACGGATAGGTAAACTGGATGTCTTGAGGAATAAAAGGATTCCACTAACAGAAGAAATATTTTCAGCTGATAACTCACTATTCTTCTTGCCTCCCATAAGCCAAAAGCTATTGTGAATAAGTTAGCCACAATTATTCATTGCCTGTTTGTTATTACCAGCTGTATGTAAACATTGCAAAGAATACTTAAAATTATTTTTCTATATTCAGTATTGCCTATAATAACTGTAATATTTTTAAAACAATTGTTCAGAAGGATGAATCTAATGACAAATTGTTTAAATATCTGTTCTTTCTTCACTGGAAATCTTAGGTATGAGAGCTTTTTCACTATATTCCAGTGGACAGTTGCACATGCTGTGGATGCCACAGTGCTTTCCAGAACCCAAAACCTCAATACCAAGCGTTACATAATTAGTACACAGTGCGCTTCAAAGTCAAGGTCACGAATAATTAATGACACATTCTGAATGCAAATCACAGAATCACAGATGCCTCATAACACACAAGAGTGGTGACGAGAGAAGCTGGGACCATCCCAAAAGATGGTCCAGTTACATTTACAGAATCACAGAGTCGTCAGGGTTGGAAGGGACCTCTGGAGATCATCTAGTCCAAATCCCCTGACAACACAGGGTCACCTGCAGGAGGTGACAAAAATGCATGCAGGTGAGTTTGGAATATCTCCAGAGAGAGAGACTCCACAACCTCTCTGGGCAGCCTGTTCCAGTGCTCTGCCACCTTCAACATAAAAAAGTTCTGTATCATGTTGAGGTGAAACTTCTTGTGTTTTAGTTTATGGCCATTGTTCATCATCCTACTGCTGGGCACCACCAAAAAGAGTCTGGCGCCATCCTCTTGGCACCTGCCTTTGAAACATTTATATGTATTTACTGGATCCCCTCTCAGTCTTCTGGACCAAACAGGCCCAGCTCCCACGGTCTCTCCTCTTAAGAGAGATGCGCCAGACGTCTCATCATCTTTGTGGCCTCCGCTGGACCCTCTCCCTTAGCTCCTTGTCCTTTTTGTCCTGAGGAGCCCAGGACTGGACAGGTTCCCCTGGAGCTCGGGGGCTGTCCAGGGCCGGACAGCGGTGCGCTCAAGGC
>NW_021938789.1:55945149-55997981 GCF_001715985.3 Manacus vitellinus | reverse complement strand
CGGGCCCTGGGAGGGACGAAGCGGGTCTTGCCCAGCGGCCGCGCTGCTTTAAATAAAAAGGACACGGAAAGATTTCACCTCGTCGTTCTGTAATTTCTTCTTTTTGTTTGTTTACGGGCTCCTCGCGTGTCCACCCGCCCCTCAGAGCTCGGCTGCTGTGCCACAGCGATAGGTCAGGGAGTTGATTTGCCCCGGCTGCCATAGATACGTCAACGACTCTACTATTGTTATTATTAATAATTATTATCCTTTCAATTATTTTCATTATTATTATTTTATTATTTTGGACGGCAAACCTCGGGGGTTGAACTGCTCGCGGCGCGATGTGTCTCGTGGATTTTTACTCCCCCGGGACATGCGGATCGGCCACCTGGAATTCCTCGAGTCCCAGTCCAGTTGCTTGTGTTCTGGGGAGGCTGAGTCACTTTTAGGACTTGTAGTGTAAAACCAAGGAAATTTCCCCCCCCAAAATGTGGCTTCGGCGTGAATGTAGCACTTCGTCACTGTCGCACACGCTGAGGCGAAGTTTAATGAGCTCTAAGTTGCCATTTGTGCAGGAATAAGCACTTGAAAATGCACAGTCTGCGCTGTCCTCCTGTCAAGTGGATATAACATGCTGTTCACCCCTCACAACACTGTTTCTCAGTCTCACTGAATGTGGCATTTTGGACATTTTTTTCTTTATTAGGCTGAACCCATGAGCGATAATAGTTTTCATTACTTTTTCTGTTCACTATCCTAGGCATGTGATTATTATTTTTTTTTGATTATTATTTTTTTTTAAAACCTTCAAGATTGCGCATACATTCCCTAATAACATGATGAGCTATGTTGTCTGAGAATCTAGTCCTGGGATTTAAGAAGAGCCAGATATCAGTTCCAGGTGAATGTTCATGACCTTTGAGAACATATTCTTTGGAAAATTGCCACCTCAAGGCATAGAAAATATAAACAAAATTAGGGCTCCGACATAGAAAATAAGCAGAGAGGCAGAACTTCTTAGTGACAAAATGTGCCCTGTGAGTGATTTTTAACGTTTTTTTTTTTCCAATCTTGGACAGATACCGTCAAATATTGGAAAAAGCCATTCAGCTGTCGGGTGTAGAACAACTTGAAGCTTTGAAAGCCTTTGTGGAAGCAAGTAAGTAGAATTGGTTACACGCTGAATGAAGGCCAGAAGTCTGTGGGGTTGCATATTTGCAAGCTCTGCCTGAGGCTACATAAATACATGATGTTTGGGTCCTGTTGGAACTCAAACACAACAGGAAGAGGAACCCTCATCACCTCATTCAGAAGTTCAGAGGGAATGGAATTATTAAGGGTTTTTTTTGTGTTGTATTGGGCGTTTGGCTTATTGAACACCTCTGTAAATTACACCTGTTGTAGTTCTTTTAGAGTTGAGAGTAAACTTAGTGAGACTAAGCCTAAAGGTTTACTTTGTCCAAGATATTTTAGCAACTGAGGACAGCGATTCAGCATGAAACACCTTCCTAAACTATAAATTGTAGTGAAAAATTCATTATTATGTGTCAGGGGTTAGAACTCTGGTGACCTGTAGTCAGTTTCTGAAAGAAAAAAACCCCACACCTTTAAAAACAACCCCCTTCACTTGGGTGTAGTTTTAAAAATTGGAATATTCAAATTTATTCTAAAAGCAAATGATCGCTTATAGTGAAAGCACTGACAAATGTTGCGTCTCTTTTGTCTCTGACCCAGTGGTGAATGAGAATGTCAGTCTGGTGATCTCACGTCAGCTGCTGACAGATTTCTGTACCCATCTTCCAAGTCTTCCTGACAGCACAGCCAAAGAAATCTACCACTTCACCTTGGAAAAGATACAGCCTAGAGTTATTTCATTTGAAGAGCAGGTGAGAGATCAATGTTGAGGAGGTTTTGGTTTGAGGGTTTGGCTTTGGTTCCTCTCCCCCCCCTCCCCCTTATCTGCTGACTATTTTAAGCCTTTAAAAAAGCTGTTCAAGACAGGTACTCCTACTTGGAGTCCAGTTTTGTGTTCCTGTACATGGAAAACTTGAGTTAAATGCAGAGAGTATTTAGGACTGTGCAAAGAATACAGACTTAGCCACTTCATAATGATGCTGGGCATGTAATTCCTCTGCTACCAGAAAATGGCTTCTTACAATGGAACAATACTTGAGCTTGGAGTTGCTGTTGAGAGACAGACTGGTACTCATTGTATTGCCTTCTGCCCCAGTACTGGGGCAGGCAGGTGATATAAAGAGCATGCATCTTGACAGATAGCTTTTGTTTCGAAATAAACAACCTCTGTGTGTGTGTTCTGTTCAGCCATAGTCATTTTACCAGGAAAAAGATGTCGAAATCCCAGTTCTAGTTGACTACTGAATGTGCTGCAGTTCTTTTCCAATTCAGTTCTGTGTTTTGCTGTACGATGTGCATCGTCATCTGAGAGGCTGTTTATCTAAAAAGCCTCTAGGATCTAGTGTTGAGAAGAAAGGCAAGGCAATTTCTGTCACGACTTATATTTTCTTCTCTTTGTCTGTTGTATTTTTAAGCAACTTTTACTCTAAGTCTGAGCTGAATATGCTTGCCTCTTGTTGTCACGATTATGCATAAATTAAATCTAAGACATCTGATGATTTCTTTTTTTTACCCACACTTCTACTTCTGAAACCTGGGCTGTAAGCACTGACATTTTACCTGCTGACAGCTGCCCTACAAAGCAGAAGTTTCTGCAGTAGGATCTAATCATAGTTCACTTCATTCATGTCTCACAGGCATGATATGAGGTGTAACTGCAACAAATGGCTTGTGAATCTTGGTGCTCCAGTTCTTGAAAGATTCGTTTCATCTTTTTAAAAGCTTTATAAATGGTTACTACTTGTCACTCCCTGATGATGAACTCTTTTTATGTTGTCAGAAACTGAAGTGGACGTGCTTCAAACCAGCACTCATATTTAAAAAGCTTGGTATTAAAACTTGATCCAGGAGTCCTTGCATGGGAAGAGTTGCATGTGTGCAGGTTGCTGTGTCTGTGAAGGTGGGGTGTAGGTTGAGGGGATTCGGGAAGAAGAACAAATACTGTGACAGTTAATCCAGAACCATTAAACTCTTGCAGTTTCTGCTACTGATTTTATTATTCTTTAGGTTGCTTCAATAAGGCAACATCTTGCATCGATCTATGAGAAAGAAGAAGACTGGAGAAATGCAGCACAAGTGTTGGTGGGGATCCCTTTGGAAACAGGGCAAAAGTATGTTACACACAGTCCTGTGCTGTTACATGTACTTTACTCTCTTTGTACTTAACTAGATCAGTGAGTGAGAATTTTTGGGTTGCATATTTTCCCAGAGCTACTGTAGTTCAGGCCAGAACTACTGTCAGATGACAGAAGTATAGCTTGATGACTGTACATTACAGTAGGAGTTTAGTGGGTCAAAATGCTGCATCAGAAGTTATGCACTGTTAATTAGTCTTGTTGATAAACAATTCTTTTTACTAGTATTTTGCAAACATGCTTCTAAGGTTATGGAAAGGTTCTTGAAAGGTGGCAGTTCTTCCATGTGTCCACCTTCTCCGTTCAAAATGAAGACACAGTTTGAAATGGGATATTAACAAATACAGTAGAGGATTCTTTCAGGTGTTTGTGGGGTGGGTTTGGTTTGGTTTTTTTAGATTTAGAACCCTTGCTGTTACTTTTCTCTGGTTGTCCTTCCTGTCCTCTTTCTCTGCATGCAGAAGGAACTGCTGTAGGCTTTGCACTACAGGTTTGCTTCTTAACTCAGATGGCTCACCACTTGTGGCAGACTTCCAATCCACAAAAATCAGATTATTAGCGTGTACATTTGTGTCTTGGTGCTGTTTGTAGGGGCCAGTTCTGTATTAGCATTCATCTCAAATTTCCTTACACTGAACAGAGGGCGCTAATTTTGGTGTTAGGGAAGAAGAAAGCAGGGTAAACCAAATGTTGCCAAGTGCTTGAGAATCATAATATATGTTTAGAACAGTTAGGAGCAAGGGTAGTTCTGGAGTAACTCTGAGCACTTGCTTTTCTTTCTCTACAGACAGTACAATGTAGATTATAAACTGGAGACCTACCTGAAAATTGCCAGGCTGTATCTGGAGGATGATGACCCTGTTCAGGCAGAAGCATATATTAATCGAGCTTCCCTGCTGCAGAATGAATCAACTAATGAACAGCTGCAAATCCATTATAAGGTTGTCTAACTTGCTTTATTGCTTTCTCTTTCTGTAGGGAGATGATTCCACACTGAGATATTTGTTGGTTTTTTTTTTTTTTTACATACTGCCACTAAAACTTTCATAAAGAGAAAAGAGACAAAGGGAAAAGCTTCTAAATGGTTTTGGGAGCTTGAGAGACTCAGCAATAATGAAACAACTCTTTCCTTGTGATGCGGAGATAAGTCTGTAAAGGTTCCTTAAATGCCAATTTCCTTTACTGATTGAGAAGGCTTCAAAACATCTGAAATATTGTTGGAAATGTTGCCTCCACCTTTGTTTGTAAATCTAAGAGGGGGAAAAAAATTGCATCCAATAACTAGGGACAATGGAAGACCTCCCTGCCCCCCTCCCTTCCCCTCAGTAATTAGATAATGATTCCCATCCATAAAAGTAGCTTCTTTAAAATTTTAAGTAGTTAATTAACTGCTGGCCTTTCTGCTTATTTGTGGGTTTACTGTGTACATAGTTCATACACAGATTTCTCAAATGAGTTTAGTAACTGATGAGCAGTGATGACTACAGTGTAACAGTACTGATCAAGGGGATGGTGTTTAAAATTCTACAACACAAACCAGCTGTGCCATGAGCTGTGTAACTCAGTGTCTAGTGGCTTTGATTTGTTGGTATTCCCTTTTCTTTTTTTCTCCCCCCATGCTAATTTTTAAAGTGTGCACTCAGTTGAAAGTGTAAATATTTTCTGTAAATTGTAGAAGAGCACAAAGGAAGGAAGAAATATCAGATGCTGTTACAGCCCTGAAAGGAAAAAGCAAACACTTGAAACACACAAATTGCTACCTAAGTGCCGGCTGTCAGTGTCAATAGTGAAGGGGAACCTTACATAAGTACAGTATCAGCTGTACAATATTTCATGCACTTAAGTTTCTGGCCTTTAGACATTTGAAATATTTAACATGTGAACAGTGGTGGGAAGTGCCCTTTTAATTGCTTTCCATGATACTTTAGCAAGGACTTTTCTAGTCAGGCTAATTCTTTGAAGACACAGATTTCCCTAAGAGGCAGAAGAGCAATATTTATGGGAGCTGTCACTTGATAGTGTGCAAGTTTTGCACACCTGTATTATGCAGCCACCTCTGCTACTTTTCTTTTTCTGAGACATCCTTCCTTTCTAGGTTTGCTATGCTCGAGTTCTCGATTACAGAAGAAAGTTCATTGAGGCTGCCCAGAGATACAACGAGCTGTCCTATAAGAGCATAGTCCACGAAACTGAGCGACTGGAGGCACTGAAGCATGCTTTGCATTGTACTATTTTGGCATCAGCAGGTAAAATACGTTTTTGTATAAAAGAGCCAACGTAGGTATTGCCCCTGAAGCAAGTAATCTTGTGTATTACTTGTGTGGAGGTATCTTGCACTAAGATTTGTTGGGGAATCCAAAGTTATGAACGCGGTGTCAGAATTGCCTGTTGGCATCTGTTAGCTCAGAGGTGGATCAGTTCGGTGTCTTTAACAGTGATAAGGTGGCATCGTGGCTAAAAATGCAGAAGGTAGTGGCAGATGGTGTTTTAGAACTGAGCACAACCAAATTCCTTCCTTAGTACAGCTTCATTGGCTGTTACTTGCGTGTATTGAGGAAAAACAATGATGACTTCCTGCTGTTTATCTCTAAATACTTGGTGCTTTGGTGATCATTTGTGAGGATTCTTCCTGACTGCCCTAGGACAGCAGCGTTCTCGCATGCTTGCTACGCTCTTCAAGGATGAGAGATGCCAGCAGCTCGCAGCCTATGGGATCTTGGAGAAAATGTATCTGGACAGAATTATCCGTGGAAATCAACTGCAAGAGTTTGCAGCTATGCTGATGCCTCACCAGAAAGCAACTACAGCCGATGGTACGTATTTCTGTAAAACCTCCTGATGTTAGGTGCTCATCCGTGGGAGTTAGACTTGCCCAATTCAGGCAAGAAGGGTAATGGAAAAGAACTTAGTATTGCTTATATTGTTATTTTTAAATTATTTTTTCAGCATGTTACCCTCATGGGCACAGTAAGGCTCTTAGTTATAGTTCATCTTGCTGATTTGCCGTTCAGGTTTTTGAAATACTCTTCTGGAAGATAACTTGTCAAATTTTCTTTCTCTGTCCTCTTCACTGACAACCTCCCAGTATTCCTAACTGAGTCTCTGTCCTTCTGAGCTTCTCCAGTTCTAAGGCACTGTTATAAATAGGATGCCTAGAAACACGTGACATGCACATAAGCCATAAATGGTCTGTGCAGATGATGAATTTATTTGAACTGTTTCCTGACTTGACAGGAAGGTGACGTAGAGTGAGAGGATGATTTGGACCTCACACTTTATCCACATTGTTTTCTGAACCATCTCACTGTCACCTTCTTAGCTCTGGAACCTCTGAATAGTGAGAAATAATGTCAAGTAATGTCTTCACTGGAATCGTAAACATGCTGGTCTCTGACACAGGAAAATCTTCCTAGTGAATAATAATTGTTGATTAGGGACAAATAAATAACTGTGTAGTTGCAGAAGTGAAAACTGTGTTAAAAGTACTTGCTAACAGTCTCCTACAGTCCTTTCCTTGGTCAGTTTGTTGTTTATTTATAACCTGTACTGTTTGTCCTTATAAGTTAAAGAATGCAGGTTAGTTGATATTTAATAATGTGCTTACCTTCAACTAGAGGTTAAGGGGCAAATGAGTTAAACTGTTCAGTCAACAGCGATGGACCCTTAGATAAGGGTCTATCACAAGAACACTAAGGGAGAGTTAATTGTACCCTAAGAGCTGTAATGAATAATAAAAAAAAAAAGCAATGGTCTTTCCATTTGGCAAGCTAGGAACTGATCACAGGAGGTCAGACTCCCTCAGTTCAGACATTGGGTCTTGTAGCAAGGGATCCACCTGATTATTCTAGAAATTAAATAAAAGGGTTTAAGCTATCTGCCTTAAAATCAACCACATGCTATCTATTTCTTTTTGTTCACTGTCTCTGCATAGCTTAACACTGATGCGAGGCAGATGCATCTGGACCTTCTACACTTGTAACACATTGGAAAAAAAAAAAAAAAGAAGTGCTTTTTCACTTGCTCTACAATATAAACCAATATTTAAATCTTATAGTAATGTTTTGAGTTTTTTTTTCCTCATCTTAACCCTTAAGGTTCCAGTATTCTGGACAGAGCTGTTATTGAACACAACTTACTATCTGCGAGCAAGCTCTACAACAACATTACTTTTGAAGAGCTCGGAGCGTTACTAGAGATCCCAGCAGCCAAGGTATTCATTGTCTACTTTTTTTTTTTTTTTAAAAAAACAAGGAACATCAGCAGCTTGAGAAAATAGCTGTGGTAAATATTAGGGAAAATAGTTGAATATTAGGAAATAATTAAATATCTCATGTTATGAGGAAGGTTGAATACCTAGCACATCTTGTGAGAATGGAAGGTGTACACCATGTGGAATGAGCAATAGTGGAGTTAGATACCACTGATAGTATGTCTAATCATTTCATAATTAGTGTTGTCTATAGGTTCCTTCCCCCACAATGTGTGCAGATGTAGAAAAACCTATAAGGCTGTTAAGTCTTAATAATTTTTAACTTCTTTCAGAATGGATGAAGTTTCTGCCATCTTTCTTTACTCTTCCAGGCAGAAAAGATTGCTTCCCAGATGATAACCGAGGGTCGCATGAACGGATTTATCGATCAGATTGACGGAATTGTTCATTTTGAGAGTAAGTTCAACCACAGTAACTTACTTTTTTAGCACCTTTCAGAGTGAACTTTTTGAGATAGTGTACAACAGGATAAGGAAATTTAGGTTTAATACCTTGTCTGAAGGGAGCTTGCTGCGTCTTGCTGCGGCCAGGAGGTGGCAGGGTTTGCCATAATGGAGAGAGAACCTTTGACTTTTCACCCGCAGAAAAGTGTGAATTTATTCCATCAGTCTCCTTGCAGGAACAGGCTCACCGGGAAGTTCTCTGTTCAAATTTGCTTTCAATGCAGGAGTCAGGCTTTTAACAGCTGAAATAATGGTAGCTTTGGAATACCGAAATGAGCCTGCTGTAGCTGCAAGGAAAGCTTCCTCTGTGAATTAGATGAGGGCAGTGGCAGGTGGAAAGGTTGCAGTTGAAGAGGCAAGGGATTTGCTAAGACTTACTTTGTTTAGAATGGATTGTTTGGGGTTTTTTTGCTTTTCAGCTCGTGAAGCTTTGCCAACTTGGGACAAACAGATTCAGTCACTGTGTTTCCAAGTGAACAACCTGCTGGAGAAGATAAGTCAGACAGCCCCGGAATGGACGGCGCAGGCCATGGAGGCCCAGATGGCTCAGTGACTGTGCAGCCGTTGTCCAAATGGAGGCAATCAACTGCCTGCTATGCTGGAAGAAGGGAACTGAGCAGGACTGTGAAACAAATAACCCTCATTCATTTCCCTGTCTTCTGCTTTCACTATGGCTTAGGACACAATTAGGTGATACCACGTTTGGTGTGACAGGCTTAGAATGTTCTCTGAGCTTAGAATGATGCTGTTGCTGCCTCTGTGTTGCACTCTGCTGTCCTGAAAACTGTGGGTTCCATGTGGAAGAAGCTGTAATGTCTGCAGCAAGATTTGGGTTTGGTTTATTTAATTTCCCCCCCACACATTGTATTGTTAGAGCTTTGTGGCCCATTACTTCCTGTGATGCTTGAATCCTGCTATGAAAATAGAAGCACCGTGTTTCTTTTAGTTGTAATAAAGGCTAAGCCATTTGGCTTAAGTGTTGTAAGGACCCAGGGTTTGGGATTTGGTTTTGTTTTGTTTTGCTTTAATTTTTTTTTCTTTAACAGTAACTTGAAATAAGTAGAATTTTTGTAATTATCTTTTTCAGCCCCCGAAAACACTAAATGTGTAACAGCTTTTTTCCTTTTTTTTTTTTTTTATAAAATGCAAGTTTGAAATCTTAACTTGAAGTAAATACTGACCTTCTCCTGCACTGGTGGTGCAGCAGGGCACAGTTATTTGTGCTGGGAGTTGAGGTAAAGACCAGTGTTGCCAAGAGAGCTTGTTGCAGTGATATGGTAAGCGATGAGAACATAGAACATGCCAAGTAAGGTAAGCCAAGCATGCTCTTTGTTTTATTTCCTAGGACAGCACTGGTAATAGTACAAAAGTATCCGGAGTGCTTTTTGGAGCTGGAGGTGTAACAGGAGACTTTGACAGGTAGGGGTTCTGCACTCAAAAGATGAAACAACTTCTGCAGCTGGAGTGGCTGGAGAATACTGTGCAACTTAATTATGTAATGAGATACAACAACTAGGTAAAGGTGTCATGTGATAAGCTGGACTAACTTGAGATGCTTATGAACAGCAGTGAAGTATCAAAGTGGGCCTTCTGATGTTTATCAGTCTGGAGTTGGGCACTCTTTACTCATTCTTGTGGTTCACCAGATACACATTTAAAAAACATGACAAACATTTGAGTCTTCAGAGACTTTTATGCTTTGTTATCTCCATTATGTTGGAAACTCACTCCACTCAATTGCATACCTCGGATCCATGGAACTTTATATTTTTCAACTCTTTAACTGCTTACAGAAACAAACCCAAGTTGGCTGACAAGGCAAACATTGTAGAAGAAAGGAATTCACAAGGTTTCAGGATGTCAAGCTCAGCAGAAAACTACTTGCTGTTAAATAAAAATCTTTACTACAGGAAAAAACAGTGTGCACACCTGCTATACTTAGGTATAAGTATATATACTAATAAAAGGAAGAGCAAAGTGATGACAAATGGTTTTCCCTTTCAAGGCTGAAGAGTATTTTGACCACATTTTTCAATGGAAATTACTTGTAACTTGTTCAGAGTGGTACTGGCTGAGAATTTTCTCTCCCTTCAGGAGAAATGCTGACATAATCACTATTAGTTTGGAGCCTGTTGTTTTCTTCTTGCTTGTGCTCTGACTTGTGCACACAGCTCTTGGGGAGCATGCCCTTTGCAGATGAAGGGTTGCCAAGTATGCCATTCATACACATTCCAATTTAGGGCATTTGCTGCTTTGCTCTGGTATTTAAAGGAGAGTAAAATTGTAAAGAGCCATACCAGTGAGTGTTCACAGCTGCTTCGTGGAATACCTTTTATCCCAGTGGGCCAGGATTGATTTCTGGAAAGCAATAAGCAGTTTTACTGAAACATTTCTGAAAGAAGAAACCCAGAAGTGGCCAACTCTAGCCTCAAACCCAAGATGACCTTTGGTAATGCATATTTCAAATAAACCACACACAGATTTAACTGATGTGCCCTTAAATAACCCAGATGTAGTTCTATTTGTAGGTGGCTCATCCTACTACCATGCAAGGACAGCAATGGTTTGGGTATGCTGTGGTGAGCCAGGGACAGGTAATGGAAGCACCACCACTTCCAGCAAGGATAAGTGTACAAGGAGTAGAAGTAGTAGCCTTGACAAGTGCAGCATTTGGGGTATGTCATACCCATGTTATGGAAAGTGTGGGTTTTACATCAGCAGGGAAAAGAGTATTTAATGGAGAAGAAATACACAGTTTACTAGAATCAGTACAGTTACCTGCAGAAGTTGTTGTAATACATTGCCCAGCCCACAATACAGGCATTGGTCAAGAGAAGTTGGTAGAGGGAATGCCCTCACTGATGCAGCTGCAAAGGCCAGAGCCAGGCACCCTCTGGGACAATGTAATGTTCTGGTTCTGATGATTAACCAGAATGAATGGCCAAATTTGACAGACTAAGACTATGTATGAGAAGGACTGCTCAACAGAAGAAAAGAGACTGTTGGAAAATAAGTGGGAGGCAACTCAAAATGATGATGCAATATGGTCAGTTGTGGGAAAGCTGATTCTGCCAAAGAAGTGTTTACTCACTGTTGCTAGATGATTTCATGATAAAGCCCATGGAGGGATAGTGGTAATAACCAAGTACAAAAAGTATGGGCAGCTCCTGGAATTTATACCACTGCAAATAAAACCTGGAACAGCTGACTGCTTGCCAAAAGTTCTCAAGTATCTGGCTGAGCTCAGAGTTAGGAGAGCAACCAAATAGGCTCTGCAGGCATGCCACCCACGGCTGGGCACAAGCATTTTCTAGTGGTAGACAGCTGGGCAGAAACATTTCCAACAAGAAGGACTGACACAGGAGGAGTAGTAAAAGCCTTGCTGAAAGAAGTTATACCTAGATACAAGGTTTCACCATCAACTGAACCAGAGGTGTTCATTTTACAGTGAATATATAATCTGCTGTGTAAGTCTTTGGGGATGGAGAAGAAATTACATATACCATACAATCCACAGTCTTCAGGACAAGTGAAAAGGATGAGTAGTACATTAAAAGAAAAGATAGCAAAAATATGTGCATACACTCATTTGAAATGACCAGAAGCCTTGAATTTGGCTCTGGGGGAAATGCCATGATAACCTGTAGTGCTGATACCAGTAGAAGTTCTCTGTGGGAGGCACTTGGCTTTACCAGGAATTACAGCCCAGCTAAGACCAGCATCTTGGGTGGTCATGAATGCGTGACCCAGTATGTTACATATATGCCGAAAGTGTTTGAAAAGCTGGAGAAGTGTGCTCAGTAATATCAGCCCAGCCCACCTGAAATACAGGTACATGATGTATAGCCTGGGGATCAAGAGTTAATCAAGAGATTCTCATGAAAATCCAACTGAGAACCTAATGGGAAGGACTATGTACTATGTTCTTATTTTGTTGTTAGGTAAGGAAAACTGGTTACACCATTTTGACATTAAATGAGTAGTGAAATGATCAACCAGCTGATCAACAACTGACTTTTGAGGATTCTTCATGATTTCATATTGATTATCATTACTATCCTACGGCAATCTTGTTAGCCATAAATCTGTTATGTTTGTTACTTGGAAGGGCAGTGGTTAAATGCCTTGAAAGTTTTCTTTCTGCCTCCTGGATGGTCAGACAGGAACGTTTCCTTAAGAAATGTGGACAGAGCAGTGCTAACCCCTCTGAGCCACGCCCCACTGCTGGCCTGGGAATCCTTCCCACTTCAGCCATGAACCAAAAACAGCAGCTCCCCACTAGATGGAGAGCCAAGCACATATAACTGGCGTCAAGGCCTCAGCTCTTGTGGAAGACTACCAGCTTTATTTTGTGATTAAACTGTGTTCATCCATAGCAAGCACTGAAGAAAAAATTAATTGTCCTCCAGGCTTTTTAGATCTGTGAGCCTTTAGCTGCACTCAGAGCATGGTTACAAAGCTTGCTTGCCACATGCGAGGCTTAGGTTGTCCTTCTGTGCTTCGAATAATAGTCACTTGATACCAGAAAGTTTTCCCTCCACCAGAGCTAAAAGTGACAAGTAGAGGACTTAGCTTAGAGTGAGTGAGTAAACATTACCACAGGGATTTGCAGAATGATTCAAAACAATATATAATATGTTTTTAAGCATAATGTGGGACTGAACTTGGTCAAATCCATCTCCTTTATTTTTTTTTAAGGTTTAGGGACTTTGCTGTACACATGATAAACGACTTCTCTATGAAATGATGTTTTTATTCTTTGCAGTAGTTACTTATCTAACTTTGTTATTCATTGCAAAAGACAATCCAAAAGCAAAGTAAAAAAGTTTGCCAGACTAAGAACATCAGACTAAAACCTCATGAAATTCAACAAGTCAAGTGCAAGGGGCTGCACCCCAGTCAGGGCAGTCCCAAGCACAAACACAGGCTGGGCAGAGAATGCACTGAGAGCAGCACTGAGGAGAAGGACTTGGGGGTGCTGGTGGGTGAGAGGTTGTGTACTTGCAGCCCAGAAAGCCGCTTGTGTCCTGGGCTGCATCGAAAGCAGTGTGGCCAGCAGGTCGAGGGAGCTGATTCTACCCCTCTACTCTGCTCTCGTGAGGCCCCCCTGGAGTGCTGCATCCAGCTCTGAGGTCTCCAACATAAGAAAGACATAGACCTGTTGGAGCGAGTCCAGAGGAGACCACAAAGATGATTAAAGGGCTGGAGCACCTCCCCTATGGGACAGGCTGAGAGAGTTGAAATAGTTCAGCCTGGAGACCTTAGAGCAGTCTAATAGTACCTAAAGGGGCTACAAGAGAGCTGGAGAGAAACTTTTTACAAGGGCATGGAGTGACAGGACAATGGGGAATGGCTTTAAACTGAGGGAGGGTAGGTTTAGATAAGATACTAGGAAGAAGTTCTTTACTGTGAGGATGGTGAGGCACTGGAACAGGTTGCCCAGAAAAATTCCCATCCCTGGAAGTCTTCAAGGTCAAGTCAGATGGGGCTTTGAGCAACCTGGTCCAGTGGAAGGTATCTGCCCATGGCAGAAGGGTTGGAACTAGATCAGTTACCATGCTATAAATCAAGCAATTGATGCATTTTCATAGCATAGGATGTATGGATTATTTCAGGGAATGATTGAGGAAAACAGATATTATTGGTTACCACATAGTTTGGCGTGGGTCCTAGCATGGCTGTCTTTTTGTTGGCTTTCAAATGCTTCAGTCATTGTTGTAGCTTCTACACTTCAGGGTGCATAAATGCTTCCATTGTTGTCTGCATGGAACTTTATTTCTGTACACAAAAGACTGCACTGCTCCTGTGACTTTGCTTTTAAAACATACACTGTGGCTGCACACCTGAGCACCATTAAAGCACCATGTAATGGTTTACACTGATTGTTACTGAGTGTTTTCAAGAGCCAGGAAGCATGAAAACTGCATTCTCCAGCACGTTCTGCCTAACTGGTCTCTACTATATATGGATAGTCCTAAGTTACTGCACTAACTATAAAATTAGAGGAAAATGGCAAGGTGTAGTATTCTGTAAGTGTTTCACATGGTCAAAATCCATGACCAGCTGTAATTTTCTGCTCTGAAGAACGCTGAATAGTCACTTTCTATAGTTAGTACTGCCTTATGCATCTCTGTTGGTTTTGGCATTCTGTTCTGACTCCTCACAGCCTCAAGCATTATAGGCAGCAATATGACTAGGTTTTTGTTCTTTGAATTAGCGTGTTTATTATCTGAAGACAGATAATTGTCATTATGTATTTCTACTCTACAGTAATGTATGAAAACAGGGAGGAGTAGTTGGAGAATATTTTAAAATTTCACAGTCTTTGTAAGATGTCCTGTTACTTGAATGTGCCCCAAGCCTCTGCTATTTCCTCTTTTTTTGTGATCTCCTTTTTGAAAGTGAAGTATGTCCTAAGATACAAGTTCTGTCATTCCTCAGGTGAGATGTCAGGCCTCTTGCAAAGCCTGTGTTTATAAAAGAATACACACTGAATAATCAGAAAGACTCACAGTAAGATTTAGAAAAACTGCAGATTTAAAATGGAAATTGTAGTGGTTGCCACCACCTGTGTTGTGTTGCTATATTCACATCCATTTTGAAGCACTGTGGGGACTTAAAGCACTGATGTGGTACAGTTTTAAGCTTGAGATGAAGGCAAGTATAAAAAAAAGAAGGCAATAACATTCAAGAATATATCATAGTGGGAGGCTGGATACTGAAACACAGTTCAAATTCGATCATATTAAGAAGCTCCTAGAGTTGTTTTCAAAAGCTCGAGGCAGGTTATTTCTGTGCTAAAAAGTTTAAAATCTTCAAAATATTAACAAAGCCAAACTCGATCCTAGCTCATAGGTTTGGTTTTGTACAGAAAAAAAAAAAAAAGACAGTAAAAGGGTGTGTGTATAGAATAAGGAGTTGCTGAGTGTAACCCTCCACTAAAGGCTTTTTCACAAGCTTTTTAGGAACAGAAAGTAGGTTTATATATAGATAGATTTATAAAACTAAAGCAGTAGCTTGATATAAGACATTTCCTTTTGCTTAAAGCAGTGCTGAGAGATGGGGCTGGAAACCTAGACTTGAGTTTGTAAGCCTCCTTTACCAACAGCTGCTCAATAGCTTTGGCCTGTGGGGTTTTTGCTAATGGAGCTCAATCCCTGTCCCCCTAACCTGAGGGCATCTTCTCTGATCAGATGCTTTCTCCTTCCAAGAATAATAAAGATTACCAGACAGGGGAGGATTAGCAGAGAGGGGAAGATTATTAATTCCCTGGAAGCTCTGTGGTTAGATGCTGGTTGGGAATTCAGGATGCACACCCAGCCAATGGGGCTAATATAATAGGCATGGCCTGAGGAGGTACACTTGTACTGGAGGGGCAACTGAAGACCCAAGACAGGATCAAAAGGATTTTTGCTGTTGTTTGCAAAAGGTGTTACAACTTCTACAGTAAGAAAACAAACCAACCAATCTTTACTATATACTCCAGATGTACTTTGATTTTTTTAAATGTTGTTTTTAGCTGGAACTTTCCTTTGAATCGTAAGTAATGTTTCTCCTCTTTGTGGCGTGTGTGAAGGGACAAACAGATGGGAGTTGATCACTGGATTAGGAGCTCATATTAGTTTAGGGCTCATCAGTATGCTTTCTATTCTGTCAGTAGTCCTGGGGAAAATATATCTAAACTGAACTGAGATGCACTCGATAAAGAATTGCAGGATGGGAATGTATTAGTGCAAGTCATTATGGCTTAAAGGAAAACAGGTGCTACAGCAAACAAGCTAAGTAGAAGCACTAGGGTTGGGAAAAGTAATTGTGCAGGGGACAAGAGGTGCTGAACTTCACAGGAGTTTGTGATTTGCAGGAATTAACTGTCCAGAGCTGATAGGATAAGAGTTAATGAACTGATCTCATTCTAGCTGTTTGTTAAGGAATCCTTATCTGCTGAGGGCTTTTGTTAGAAGCAGCCACAACTCAGCATTTCTATTTACAGTCTGCAAGTAAACAGGTTGTAGAATGATATTTGTGGATGCTGCATTACAGTGAAGACAGACTGGTAAGGCAAAACAGTCTGGGTGGAGGGGAGTTGTTAGAGCAAAATAGACCTTGAAATGGCTGTATGCAAATTAGACATAGGTATGTTAGTATTTTATTGCTTTGTGTCTTGCATATTGGAGCTGGCAAAATCATTAAGAGAAAAAAGCCTAGAATGATGATACACGTGCTTTTAAAGGTGTGTTAAAACATTGAGGCAATATGGCAAAGCACGGTCAGACTGATTTTAAAAAAGGTAAATATCTTTTAGCAAGAACTTGAGGAATTTGTGCTGTTGAGTTCTTTCAGAAGTCTGTGGAGTGGGTAATTGTCTCTTTTCTTCCATGGGAAGTGTATTTACTAAACTAGGGTAAGAGATGCAGTAACAAATGGGTAGAGGTTGAAAACATGCAACTGTAATGAGAAGACAAAGCAGCAGTTCCTAAGAGCAGGGACTAAGCTCTGGAACTAACTATCCAGGGAAAAGGATAGGTTTCCACTGTTTTGCTGTCTTGAAATCCAGACTGGCTGCCTGGCTGGAAAGTGGCTTAGTCAGTTAATACTGGCTGAATTTAGTCCAGAGCCAACAGTGCAGTTTAAGGGTCTGATCTACAGGAGGTCAGACATAGTGACCTAATGGTCTGTTCAGGCCTTAAGCTTTTTGAAGCTGTGATTTGAAGGTGAAAAGGGTTATACCCTACCAATTTCTGCACAGCAGCCACAGCGGAGGCTTTAATTGTGATTGTGATTCTTGTGTTTGAGGCAGAGTGCCATCAGAAATGTATGGCCAGAAAACAAAGCAATCAAGCACATCAGGTAATAACTGCATTAACTTCTGGATCCGAGTGGAAGGTTACATTCCATTTTTCAATAAGGTGATCATATTTCATCTGCAAGTTTGGATTTAATTATTTAAATTCTTTGATCAAAAAAGTGAGCTGCTAGAGTATATGTTGCCACATGTGAAACACATTTGTTGTTGCTATGGTTTGCTATAGTTAAGTCAGGAGAACACTTTCCACCTCTGGGTGTATATGCTGTATATGCCACATGCTTGCCTAGAAGTGATCCTACAGTTTATGTTTTTCACTAGTCAAGAAAGTCTGTGGGCCTGGGATAAAAGAGGCTTCTCAGTGAGTGCTCAGCTGAAGGAGATGGTGTTTGATTTTTCTGGGGGTTAGAATGAAGCCTGCACTTGTACTGGGAATTTGGCAAATACTTGCATCTTCCAGCAGTGATAGGTTGCATTCCTCTCTGTAGAGATGCAATCATCCCTGGATTTTTCATTTTGCTTCACTGGTGGTTGGAGAGTGGGGTTAGCTAAGTCTGTGTGAGCTTGGCCTTTCTTGTTGGGGGTATAGTATCTGGTTTCCGAGCCCTTTCGGGATGGCAAGGTCTTTGGATGGAGCAGTAGGGCTGTCATTTAGTGACTGGGCACCTCTGGGCATGCTTTTGGACACAAGCCATGGCCAACCATGGAGTGCTTTGGGCAAGTTGGGTAATAGCTGAACAATGGCAGTGAGGGTGTCAGTGGTGTCTGGTCTTGGACACCTGAAGGGACAGAATGACTACTAAGCATCAGTGCTTGAAGAACTGTGTTGGATAGGGTTATACACATGGGTACATAAGCCTTTGAGTCTCCTAATCACCTGGCTTTTTAGTATTTTTATTTCCTGAGTTGCCTTCTTGCAGGAGAGTTCCCAAACATGGCTGAGAAGCTAACAGAAATTGTGCCTTGCCTGCTAGTGAGAACTAGTGAGTGACACTGACATCTTGTTAGCGCTGATGAGTGACACAGCTGGATACTTGGGGAAAATGAAAGGGCAGGTGGGTGATTTTCTAATCAGTCTTTCCTACCTTGCACATGTGTGGGCTGTTGTTAGCAGAATGGTGGGGTTGTTCAGAAAAGCCTTCTGCTGTCAGCAAGAGCCTGTGGCATTGGGCTTACTCTTGACATGATTTACAAATGGTGATGCTGATCATGAAATTGTCCAGCTGCTCTTTGAATTCCTATCAGCATGCTTCCTCCTGGCATGAACGTGGATAGCCTTTGGGGAGCCAGATTGGCAAAAGACATCCAAAGGACAGAGATTGGATTATCAGCTGTAATACTTCACCACACTGGACTCCTGCATAATTTTTAATTGAGAAAAGGTAACTGACAATTCAATGACATGTCCTGATGTGCAGACAGTCCATTTCACAGCCAGTTGTTCCTCTTTTCTCTGCCCAAGGACAGATCCGGTTATACCCTGATCTTACTTTTGTTGCCTTGTGACCATTAATCTCATTGCTGAGCTGTGCATGCACCAGCCTGTGCTGAGGAATCCTACTGCAGCTCGTGGGGCAGTCAGCTTGGAGCTGCTGCTGGTAGGAGGAGGAGGTGTGGCAGAAAACTGTCTTGTGCCAAAGGGGTTTTACAAACCCACCTTTCCATCCTGTGCTGACAGCAGTCACTGGGGACATTTAGGTGTGTTTATGCACGTTGCAGGAGCTGGGAAGAAAATAATATATTCATTTCTGGTTGCTTATTTTTACTGAAATGTCTGACTACAGGAGAGATACCAGCCAGCTGCTACCTGCTCCTGAGGGTCTGAAACCATTCTGATAGTTAAAGGAGAAGATGGTTAAATATGTTCCATGTGCTCCTCCAGCCTAGTCGTTTCCCACACTTGTAGAGCTCTCAGGCATTTTCTTCCTTTGTTGACATATTGCAATTGCCTCTGGCTGCTATCAGCATCGATTGTGGTATTAGCTTGTACTAAAAGAGGAGAGAATCTGTGCAAATGGTTGGCTTTTCTTTCACACCAATACATGGCAATCAATTCCTAAGCTGCTGGGGCTAGCAGAACAAATCACACTGCATTCTCACAAAATGAAATTATATTCCATTTTGGTGGGAAGCCCCTTGTACTTTGCTGGATTGATTTTCCTGCGAGCACCACAAAGTCAGCTTAGGATTTCTGCAAGTTAGATGCAGCACATAGAAAGGGAATCTGTTGCCTCACATTTTAAGGGCTTCAGAAATGAAACCTTGATTCTGTCTCACAGCAAATATAAGTAGATTGTTAGTTTCAGGTGTTCACCAACTGTTTTGTGTGCAAGGTGTAGTTGTAAACCTGTCCTTTGTCTTTGCTGTTAAAGAGTCTGGTGAGCTGGGACATATGCCCTGAATGGGTTAGAGTTAACAACTCTGGCAGCTCAGTTTTCCCATGTAACAGCCATGGAATTGGGAAGATGTCCCACAGTGCTACAGATGTGCAAGAGTGACAGTCTTTGTTTCCAAGGGGGAGTCCGTGAGAGGGAGAGACCCCAGCCTGAGTTAGCAGAACTATATTTCTGAAAGCTGGTGTTGCATGAAAAGGGGGCGTATTTTGACACTACTTCTACAGAAATATGCTGACATGGGCCCAATTCTGAGTGAGTGAGTAATCTCTAAATGAAATGGATCACAAGGTTAAAGGACATGCAGCAGAAGCAAGTTAGAAACCAAGTGAAAATACCCTGTCAGATTACCTAGTAAGAAATGGTTGCTGTAAAAATGGCATTGGTTTTAGCACCTAAAATATTCTCTGACCTATACCCCATTAAAAAGTTACCCTTTAAACCATTTAGTTGTTTTGGGGCATGTCTTAAAGAATCAATCGTGTGCAGTATTGTTTTAGCTTGTGATAAAGGCTTTTCTTTATTGCTTTGCACAGGGTATGTTTTATTCATGTTTTCCATCAGTTGGTCTTTTGTTTCCTGGAAATGGCTGCTATGCATGGTGTCCTGGAGAGCCACTGCATCTCCACACCTGTGTGAAATAACTGGGTATTTTCCCTTAATGAGCAGCTGAGTCCCAGAGTGGAATTTTCCACTGCAAGGGGAAAGGCTATGTCTGTGGGATGCAGCAAGCTGCTCTTGCACCTTATTCTGCCCATCAGACAGTAACTCCTGTGAGACTTGTGAGCAGAAGAACAAGACAGGAAGCTATGCCAACCCTCACTGCAGGGTTTTGCCACTTTCTTTGGGTTTTGCCTCATGTTAGTCAGGTGGCAGAATGCGGATTTCCATTTCAGACTGATATTTGTCCACAGTGTCCGTGCTGCAAAGGGTTTTGTACCACAGACACATCCAAGCTACTTAGTGAGGGCAAGCTGGATAAAACAGACTGTGCTGAATTCTGAGTTTGTTGTACCTCACCTGTCCTAGGTGCTCTGTTCAGCTCAATTAAGGCTTACCTTTGTGTCTCTTGACTGTACTATGTCATAATTAGTTTTCGTGCATGGCAAGGGCTTTAGTTTCTTCGAAATGCATGGGCTGCCTTTTCCACGTGTGCTGGTTTTGGCTGGGGTAGAGTTAACATTTTTCACAGTAGCTGGTATGGGGCTATGTTTTGGGTTTGTGCTGGATTTGTGCTGAAAACACTGTTGATAACACGGAGATGCTTTAGTTACTGCTGAGCAGGGCTTGCACAGTGTCAAGGCCTTTTTTGCTTCTCGTACCACCCTGTCAGCAAGGAGGCTGGGGGTGCATGAGGAGTTGGAAAGGGATACAGCTGGGACAGCTGACCCCAGCTGACCCAAGGGATATTCCAGGTCATATGGTGTCATGCTCAGTATATAAAGCTCAGAGAAGACAAAGGAAGGAGGGGTTGTTAGGAGTTATGGCATTTGTCTTCCCAAGTCACTGTTACATGTGATGAAGCCCAGCTTTTCTGGGGATGGCTGAACAGCTGCCAGCCCATAGGAAGTAGTGAATGAATTCCTTGTTTTGTTCTGATTGTGTGTGTGGCTTTTGCTTTACCTATTAAACCGTTTTTATCTCAACCTATGATTTTTCTCACTTTTACTCTTCCATTTCTCTTCCCCGTTCCAATGGTGGGGAAGTGAGTGAGTGTCTGCTTAGCTACCATTTGGGCTTCAACCACGGCACCAAGGATAGTTGTGGCCTTACAGCAGTTGTCTAGTAAAGGACTCAATCAGGTCAACACAAGTGCTTTTAAAAGCAGTAAGAACAGTACCCAGTGTAGGGAAATATGCTGCAGAATATATGAAAATTTCTGTAGAGAATGTTCTGTCATTAAGAGCTTTTAAAATTGCATTTAGACTCTCACCTGACTGCATTGCTTACTGCTGCCAGCAGTTTGTGTTCTTTGCAGGAACTGAACTCCTTCTTTTCTCATAAGTGACTGCAGGAATCTGCTCAGGATTTTCTCTAGACCATCCCTCCTCGTGAACTGTTTTGTGTTCCTACAACACTGAACAACCTATCTGCTGCCATAAAACCTCAGTGCTAGCCATAGAACACTTGGTTCATTCTCAGACACTGCTTTCTCACATGGATCATTCTTGATGTGCTCTACAGCTGGTCTTCTTTGCTGCTCCTAATCCGTGCAGAAACATTTTAAGCTCCTAAGGACAGACAGTGATTCACAGTAGTGTCATAGTTTATTTTCAGTACTAAACAGAGAAAGCATCACTTCAGTGAACACAAGAGCTTCCAGGCTAGTGCATTAGAGAGTGTCAGTAAAAGCCTAAATGTTGTTGAGCTGAGACTAAAAAAATACTATCTTAAACATAGTAATAAATAATTTGCCTTAAGAACCTGTTTTCTCCTCTATGAGAGGTGTTCTTGGTGGTTTGTGCAAAAGAAATGCTAAGTCACCTGAATTAAGGTTTCCGAGTACCAGAGGACAGCCAAACGTGAGTTGTCCCAAATGACTTTAGCGTGGCCTGCAAGGGGGTCAGGGAGCAGGGACACTTCTCATGTGGCATTACCTGTTGCACTGTGTGGATAGCTAATCATCCAGGCTCCTGAAGTTGAGAAACACATAACATGTTAACCAGGGATTTATTTTTTTTAGATGAAAAATGCTTTACAGAGTTTTCTTTAGTACCGGAGGGCAAACTGTTGAATTATGCTAGTCCCTCGTGGTACCTTCTGCCTTTAAAATTCCTTAGAGGAAGACTTGACAGAAGACTCAAGCTGAGTGGTTTTGTTCCAGTCCTTGGAGGTGGAAATTAGTCTTTTCTCTTCCATTGATTTCTCTTTAGCAAAGAATAAGTATTCTTTGTATTCACCGTGTTTCTAAGATCTGCTTAGACAGGAAAAATTACAAAACGCAGCCAAGAGTTATGTAAAAGTTTAGGATCCCTTAAGGGTTTGAATTTTTCAGGCTCACTAAGTTTGGAGACGATTTTTGGGAGGAGTAGCCTGGAGCTGTGATGAGAGGCCACACAAAGCCTTTGCATGTCCAGGCAAATGAGCCCCATAGTATTTCTCAAGGGGGAAGTGCAACCTGATCCAGAACTCCCTTAATGTCAGTGGTTCAGATAAGGGAGGACATGGACCCTTGTCCTGTACCTTCACTTTACAAATGAGCCAATACTAGCCCAGCTGAATTAGGGTTTCTGAGTACTGGAGAGGACAGCCAAATGTGAGTTGTCCCAAACCATCTTAGTATGGCCTGTGGAGGTGGCCAGGGAGCAAGGATGCCTGTCATACAGCTTTACCTTTTGCATTGTGTGGATAACTAATAATCCAGTTTCCTGAAGCTGAGAGACACCAGAGGGGAGTGGTTCACCTCTTAAGGTGTGTGGGACATCTTATGCCTGGGAGAGTGCTGGTTATCCTGCTTGCCTATGGAGGGAGCCATCGTGTCTGGGATGTTATGTGTTTACAATGCATTTAGACAGCATTCATTGGGCAGGACAAACGATATTCACAGTGCCCTCCCTGATACCATGACACCTGCATGATCCCAGGGGGTTAACCATTCCTCTGAAGGTGATTCAGATCACCTCCATGGGATAGCCTCTTTTGTAGAGATGGAAATGAGCCATGGATATGCTCATATGAATGGAAAACATGTTGGTGTGGATGGTAACAGAATCAGTGTAAATAACATGTGACGGTACAAAAGGGCAAAAAAGATAGTTTATGTGTCAAATCAGAACTAATGGGGCAAAGTTTTTCTTCTTGTCTGAGTACATTTCTGTGTGTGATTTTCTGGGGTTGTCTCAGCCATTCCTGGGCTTGTGAGTAATAATAATTTGCTTGACAAAGCTTCCCTTGTTATCAGAGCTTGCACTCTGAAGGATGAAAAGCTGCCATTTCATCTCTTACAGCTGGTTGGCCTACTGGAATAAATGCACTTCAGACAATTAGTCACTGTGGTTTTCTTCTCTTCTTCCTTGAGATGGCTGGCTCTTTGGAGCAATCTTCCTTTCTACACTGCAAGGTGATTAGTAAAAAGCAGTTGAATGTTACCAACAGTGTTTGGTGCTGCCAGTCTTCTAAGACAGAGTACATCAAGGGAAGCCAGTGTCTGTGTGCCTGTTGATGTGTATATGCACTCTTGACTGCACAGGAAGATGCTGATTCTCAAACTGGGATTGCTTTGTGTTTCAGTCTCTGCTTCTCAGATAGCTTCCTGTGGCTGCATGAGCATCACACAGATTGTTAATCCTAAGGGAGAAGTGGAAGAAATGCCTTCTCTTCAATGCATACAGTCTCATAAATTGTGTAGATAACTTCATATTCATCTGGAGAGAAGTTCCTTTGTCTCCTGTCTGCAATAAAAACTTCACTGAGAAAGCAGAGCTACTGGTGTTCAGTGATTCCCAGGTCTGTGCTTTAGTGCAAGTAAGTTTTGCTAAAGACTATTGGTCTTACCAGATGATATAAATATTCCCTTCTCAGCTTATATTTTGGTTGATAAAACTTGTCAGGAGCACTGAGAGTGTCAGAACTCAGAAGTTCTGCTTTGTAAGGAGATCTTTGAGGTAGCAATATAGAAAATCTACAAAATTTAGCCTGAAGCAAGAGCTCATTTTCAGCTGAAATCTTTCCAGCAGCTCCTTGTCAAAGGGAAGATGGAAGATATATGACTGGCTCTGATCCCTGGCTGTGAGCTGAGCTGTCTTGGGATTGAGGGACAAGGTTAATACAAATATTGTAACACGGTAACAATAGGAAAATATCTTCTCCATCTACTGTAATACAGACTTCCCTTGAGTCATGGAGTAGCAAGTAATAGGCAGCGCTGGGGGCTGTTGTAATGGAGATGGTGACTGGATATCTTGGGATTAAGGTTTTGTTTTCTTTGCAGAAACCATCTCAATGCTTGTAGCTGGCGAAACTGTTGTGTTACTCCTTCAAAGTGTGCCAAAATTAGCATTGCCTATGACTGAGGAAAGTAGTACACAGTTGTTCTGGCTATGATGGAATGAGAGCCACAAAAAAAGGGACAAGGATGTGCAGAGACTATTCCCACTTCTCTTGCACCTTCCATCAAGTGCACAGGCTTAATTATGTAGCTATAGGATAATGGATGGGATTGGCACTCTAGTTAAGGTTGCACAGAATGATTCAGT
The DNA here is from genome assembly GCF_001715985.3 of Manacus vitellinus. Lineage (NCBI taxonomy): Eukaryota > Metazoa > Chordata > Aves > Passeriformes > Pipridae > Manacus > Manacus vitellinus. The sequence continues at coordinate 55,973,626 of NW_021938789.1, read as the reverse complement.
GTGCCTTCAACATTTATGCTGTATAAATGGGATGGGTGGAGCAGGGAAACAAACCCACAGGGGAGTAGACAGTGAGCCAGATATATTAGGTATTTATCTGAAATTCTGTGAGTTTGAGAGGAAAATTTGTATTGTTGGGGTGCGTTCTTGAGACCACAGATCAGCAACTTTGTCTGGTAATCCCACCTGGTACAAAACCCTGTGTTTACAAAGGTCAGTGGGGTTGGGCTTATTTGGATGCTAACTGTGAAATCTGCTCAGCTAATACCATACTGATTCCAAACACAGGAGTCTGGAAAACACGGGATGAAATTGAGGAATCCAAACAAGGTCAAGGCTGTTTTTCAACCAGTTGGTACTAATGAAGTGTCCTGTTGGTCTCTACTGTTGTTCTGTTTACCTAAATGCCATTTACTATCAGGTTTTCTCAGCTTGCCTGTGTGAAAGTTGAGTAGGGACTGTCTCTGCCCCTTAAAACTGCTACAAATCTGTTAGTCTGTACACATGATGGATCTAAATATACATTTAGGTAAAATATATAACACAGCTGCTAGGCAGTTTATTTTCACCAGTGGAAAGACTGTATTTCAAGAGAGTGGTGAAATGTCAAGTGAATTATGGGGTTTGTCCTCTTACTTGTAAAAATAAATTGTATATTCTATAATCTGAACCAGACTAGGTTTTAATTATGCACTGTTTTGCTTTGATTTACTAGGCAGGTTATCTGGAGGCCAAAACACTAGCAGATATATTGTAGTACGTCTGGAATGACTTAAAGGGCAAACATTAGAGGAGTAATTCATTTTAACAGGCTACCAGAGTTTTTTTGTAAGGCTTTCTTTCATCTTTTGACTGCACGATTAACTCTTTTGTGGATTAATATCAGCTTCTCATTTCTGTTTTATAATCTGATTACTAATTATCAACCCTATAGATTGTGCTTATAGCTTATGCCCATAGGTTTCTGGAGAAGTAGATGTAACTTAAACTTGTCTATGCAGGGCTTTTATCTAATTGACTGGATTTTTTCTTGTGGAGAGGTGAATTTGCAAAGATAAGCTAGAGGCACTGGTGGTTCAGTGAAATGGGTGCATCTCTGCTCTGGCAGCGGTCCTCAAGTTTGTGGCTGTTGATCCTGTGCTTGGGATCCTGGAGCTGCAGGGGATTAGAGCAGAAATGAGCACAGCTGCTGCAACTATGGGGCAGGGTGACAGGGAGAGCAGAGATTGGCAGTGCTGGTAGGCTTGAATTTCTTGGTACTGCCCAGGGACAAGCAGAGCATGAACCACAGTCAGTGCTGCTGACTTTCACCTTGAGTTTAATTTTCCACTGAGGGTTTGTGAGGTGTAAAGCTGTCCAGTCAGGCGAAGCGGTGGAGTGCATCCCACCTTTTAGCCACTGCTGGAATGCGTGTCCACAGCCACCTGGGTGCCAGGTAACTGGGGAGGATAGGTCCTGTGCAGTTTAGGAATTGCTGGAGAGAGGCACCTGGGATGAGGAAGCAGCCAGAACCAAAAGGCATCTGGTTAACTGGGGCCTTGCAGACCACTGGGAAGAGCTCTGGTTATTAGGGCACAATGGGAGATGATTTTCCTGTGTGCTCGCAGTAGTGCTGCATTACTCATAGCAGCACTGATGTCTAATCTTCCCAAACATATGATACTCCAGCCAAACTACAGAGATTTTACCCTTTTCTTCTCATATCATGCTTGAATTTTGTGTTCAGATCAAATGCAAGAAGCTTCTGCAGCAGGATGAAGTTTGAGTCAGACAAGCATTTCTTATCAGTGGAGTGAGTGCTTGTGGTCAGTAATGAACTGTTGCCTTTGACTTTTTCCTGCATGCTGGTCATGGATAAGTGTGCTCTGACAGCACACTGAGAGACATTGTGGGTAGACTTCCAATTTTACAGTAACATGTCAGCTTCTAGAATGGCCAGTTGAAATGGTTAGTTAGGATTAGTAAAGATAAGAGCTGAAAAATGCTAAATGTAAGGACCACATGTTAACATCCCAATCTGGACATGAAATCTAGCAGATCTGATAAAATTCATAGTATATGAGGTCTGCAAAACTGTTGTGAGGCCAGAATCCCTGTGTAAAAAGCCTTGTAAGTGTACCTAGGGTGAAGTAAAACAACAGCAACGTGAGGCTGGCTTGGGCTGCCATTGTCTTGGAAGGTTTTTTTTGAAGGTAGATGTTGCAAATGAAGGCTGTCATGTGAAAATAAGGAGATGGTAAGCTTTAGGAGGAAGTATTTTCTGTAAAATGTTACATCAGTAGTTGGACAGTGAAGACAGACCAACTGTCACAAGTTAGTGAGCCCCGATACTGTGCCAGAAGAATGACTACTGTTCGTCATCTACTAATGCTCTATCCTGACCCTGCTTCCTTCTGGGATCTTAAGTATTTTCAGGCTGTTTGATGCCTCAGATAACTCAGCTGTAAAATGGACACATGGGCATTCAACTTTTGTACTGGAAAGTGATTTCTTGACATGTGATCAAGTGCTGCAAAGCAAGCTGGTATTTGTCAGTGAACAGTGGAATTGGATTTGTTCACTTGGATTTGTAATGCTAGTTAATTAGATTTTGAGTTGCTTTTTGGCGTAGAGTTTTCTTAGATCAGTACAAAATTAATAAAAAGGCAACAAATCTATCTGAAGAATTATGTCAGTAGGAAGCCAATTAGCCAGAAGCAGTGATCTGTACGCTGTACAAGTGCTCCCAAAATGTATAGTGCCCATTACTAGTTGTTTGCAGGAGTGGAATAGAACAGCATCTGCCTCACACATACCCATGACTGCGGTTTCTAAATTAAGTCAGGGAAGAAAATTTCGCCCTACTCCACAAATAGCCTTTTTCTATTTCACAGTCAAATATCCCTGTTTTAAGTAACTCCATAACCAGCAAAAGTGGGTGGAACTCTTTATTCACCAAATTTGCCTCACGGTAAGTGCTGAATGTATGTATTGACCCTGTTATAAACGTTACCAGAGCCTACTCTGACCAGCTCAAAGCAAAGACCACGCTTTTTTCATTTACTCATATAGTTAGCATGCGCTGGCAAGGTTGTGAAGAGCTAGATCAATTACTTAAATTCTTCCCAGAGCTAGAGTTGAAGCTGACTGGTTTTTAACAGTAAGTTTTTAATTAGCTTGTCACTTACATACATCAAATTTGCAGACAGGCTTCAGTGAGCCTGTACGTTGTGTCAGTACAGCTACTGAATGTAGCACAGCATGGATGATGTGCTTTATCTGGTAGGTCTGTCAAAGGGCTTTTAATTCTTTGTATTAGTATCGAGCTATTGTACATACAACCTTAGAAGTGCATATTTTAAATTTTTTTCTCTTGTAAAACATCTATTAGAAAGAACTCTACCAGTTAAGGGACACCCTTTACCATCAAGAAGCAATGCTGTGTTCACTGCCTCTTAGTGTCAGGGTAGCTTCCTAAATTTTTTTTTGCTGTTGTGGAGAATGTTTGCTGACTGCTGGTTAGGCAAATTATAGACAGATATAGAAGGAATGGTTGCACTTCTCAGAAAAGGAGGAAGTAGCAACAGGGTAGCTAGTTAAAGTGATGATCTTGTCAAGTGAAAAGGAGGGCAAATGGAAGGGACTGAAAGCTGAAGTATAGAGAAGTAGTTATGGGAAATAGGAGGAGAGAAATACAGCCTCATGCTGCATTTGCCTCCTGCCTGGTGGCTAAAAAATTAGCTGCAGTTGTCTGTGTAATACTACCCTGGCTGTGGTCTGACAATCACCATTTGTTCCCAGACAATCTATTTCTCTCATGGAATTTCTTCTCCTGAAGTAAATCTGAGAGAATATTTATATCAGTCTACATCACACACTTATTTTCGTGCCGTAAACAACTATCTATGGCAAACTTGTAGACAGCATCCAAGCACAACAGTTGAACAGGAAGAAGTACAAAGTCTGTAGAGAGAGCCATCTTGTAAAGAAGCAGTGAATTTTTAAGCCATAGGCACTTCAGCTGTGCATAGAAGGCTGTAATTTGCACTTCCTTTATTGCCTCACATGACTGTGCCCAGCGTGTTTTCCTGAACATAACTGTATACATTAAAAAACAGTCTAAGGTTTTCACAGCAAATGGCATTGCTTAACTGAGATGTTACACTTGTTAAACTTTAAAGGTCAGTGAAGTTTCTCTGGGTCACAGCAGAATCAGATACTCCACAATACACAACCCGGGTTTGCTCTTTGCTTGAGACTGGATATGAAAGAATAAGCCAGGCAGTGAGCACAAATGTGATTCTATTTTTCTGGAGATAGTCTGTGTATTGCTGGCATTTGGGAGGTCAGGTGGCATGATCAGATCTGTTCCTTTCAAATTTGAAATCAATGAATCTACAAGTTGGAGGAAATGAGAATACTTTGCCTGCTCATCAAGATCTATATTTCAAATGTGCATATTCAAATGTAGCCACTGAAATTCTCTGTTTTGTGGTCATGGTTTCAGAGGCTGAAATATTTAACATCTGTTAACATGAATGCAAGTTAAGCATTTGCACAGCTGTGGATCACGCCATATAGGAAACTTGAGTGTAACCTTGAAGAAAAGAAAGCAGATGATCTCTACTTAGCTGCATGAAAAATTCCTGTTTTCAAGACTTGTAGTGCATTTCTGAGTAAGCGTTGCTACACTGTTGGATGTGTGGCTGTTCCTTGGACCCTTCTATAAATGAGTGATTTATCTGCTACCAAATACATCTATCAACCTTCATCTGATAGAATAACAAAATAAAGTATTAAAAAGCTGTATTACAAAGATTGATATCTGTATAGGTTGGTTACTTCATGTTCTGGTTTACGTGAACAATGTTGGATAATAGCAGTGTGGTGTTACTTGTGGCTTATCTGAATAGGATTGTCAGGCTTTTCCAGCAATTGCTTCTAGCTCTTTCAAAGATAAATGTGAGAAATGGAAAGCTGTGGAGAAGGGCTGGATGCAGATATGCAAACTCTTCAGACTCGATGTGATAAATAGTAAGTGTGAATGTAAACAGTGCTGCTTTGAGGATATGTAACAAGGATTTGGGGGATGGTGCTGTGTGACAAGTATACTGAGTGTAGACATGGAAAAGCTTAAATATATATTGTAAAAGTAGTAACAGCAGTATCACAAGAAAAAACAGTTGTAGAACTGCATATTAGTGAGATTTCCTGACCATTTGGTAATGCATGGTAGAGTGACACAAAGAATCCAATTTCTCATTTGCTGCTAAATTTCCTGAGGGTGGAAAAGCTGTTTCACTGTTTTTTGCAAGTAAAACTTTCACATCTAAAGCAATTGGTTGGGCCGGGTGCTTCAGGGAGGCCCTGTTTTGATCCCTGATTGATAGGAACCAAACCACGGATACCACCCGAAATGAAATTAAGTGAAGTGAAAATGGGCACCACTTACACAGCCAGGCACTGCACATTAAGAAACTGTTGTGGGGAGTCCAAGGGTTGTGCAATCTCACTGTGTCTCATGGCTTTTGTTATTCAGGAGTTAGAGGCCTGAAGTCCCAACTTGACTGCTGTTGGGGCCCCTGGAGGCAGGAAGAAGAGTTAGTCTAGCTGAGCACCTACTGTGTAGTTGAAACAGTGAAGTAAAAAGTGCTATTCATGAATTTGCTGCTTTTGATCATTACTGATTTAGCAGCACCCAGTGCCTCAATAACTCAGTGACATGAAACAGGTAAGTATGTGGTACCCTGTTTACAGGCACATCTTGTTTGCCAGTGGCCAAACACAAATCATCCCTAGTCTTTTAACCCCTTCAAAAGCTGGACAAGTAATTTTCTCAGTCTCCTGATTACCTCGGAAAATTTTCCAGAGCTGTACAATTTGCAGTAGAAGCTGCTTCTGATCATGCTGAAAAGGCAAACCCTGGAAAAGAAGTGGAAGGACAGGAGGTCCAAAATCAGCTAGTGTTCAACAGACAGGTCAGACTCACCTACCCCTCCATGTGCTTTATCTTGTTTATAACTGTATGTGAATATTCCTGTAAATATTTTACATCTGAAGGATATTTTTTTATTTAAAATTGGTAAACAGAATACTATTCATCAAGGTTTTTGCAAGAGACAATAACACTTCAGTCTTAAATCAGAAACTTAGCCCCATTAGTTGGTGTTCTTAGCTTCTGCAAAGGGTTCTAGAATAGAACCAAAATGGCTGTAGTTCAAGTTACAGACTTCCTTTGAAAGGAAATACATGTTCTATAAAAATGTTTTTCACAATAGGTTAAAAAAAGTCATAAACTTCAGAATAAATACATATTATTGATATACTAATAGCTAAGTTTGTACCTTTTGTATGCTCATGTGCTAAAGTACAAATGTTTCCTCAAATAACTTAGCAGTAGACACTTAAAATACCTCCTCTGCAGTCAGTCAAGTTCATAAGATGTGGTAAGCAGAGAAAGTTCTTAGTTAAATTAAATGAGAAACATTTGATGCCTAACAGGGTCATAGCTAGAGTCTGCACTTCAAATGTTTTTGGTTTTTTGGGTTTTTTTTTACTGTTTTGTTCTGCTTAACTGGGATGTCTGAGGCACAATTATGACTTTCCCACATTAAAAAAAAAAAGCTTTGAGCAGCCTTTCTAGTGATAATTTTCTGTGGAATGCTATAGTATAACAAGAGAGATGCACCAGTCTGTACTGTCATCTGCAGTTCTAATGCAACTTCAGCTGTAAGCTATGGAGTCATAACTGTAGGTTCCCATGGCTTTAATGCCCCCACTTGATTCCAGGAAATGCTGATTAATATTTTTCCCTTTCCTTCCCCAACAAGGCACCCAAACAAATATTTGTGCTTCCCTTTCCTCTCCTAGAACAGAAGGTAATTTCTGAGGTTTAAGTGTTTGTAATGGCAGGTATGAAGACATGGATTTTCCATCAGAATATCTGCTTCCACTGGAATGGTCAGGTGATCTAATAAATATTCACCTCTACAAGGAGAGTTAGAAAGCTGCTATATCATTGCCACATTTTAAAAAGCAGTTGAGGAACAGCAAGTAACATCAGTGTTCTCATACTGTTTCATAGAATCATACAATGGTTTGGGTTGGAAGACACCATAAAGACCATCTATTTCCAACCCCCCTGCAATGGGCAGGGACACCTTCCACTAGATCATATTTCTCAGAGCCCCTTCCCACCTGGCCTTGAACTCTTCTAGGAATGGGGCATTCACAACTCCTCTGGAAAATGAAGAATTTTGTTCCTTAAATCTAATCCAAACTTACTCTTGGTTTAAAGCCATTCCCTGTTGTCCTATACTACATGCCTTGCAAAAGATCCCTCTCCAGCTTTCTTGTAGGCTCCCTTTAGGTACTGAAAGCTATCAGGTCTCACCAGAGCCTTTTCTTCTTCAGGCTGAATATCCCAAACTGTCTCAGCCTGTGGCCATAGGAGAGGTGCTCCAGCCCTCTGATCATCTTTGTGGTCTCCTCTGGACTCACTCAGGTCCACATCTTTCTTAGGTTGGAGTCCCCAGAGCTGGATGCAGCACTCCAGGTGGGTTCTCACAAGAGAAGAGGGGAAGAATCACTTCCCTTGACCTGCTGGTCACGCTGCACTTGATGCAGCCCAGGACACAGTCGGCTTTCTGGGCTGCAAGAATATCTGGCAGGTTATGTTGAGCTTCTTGTCCATGAACACCCCAAGTCCTTCTCCTCAGGGCTGCTCTCAGTGCATTTTCTGCCCAGCCTGTGTTTGTGCTTGGGACTGCCCTGAGCCTCGTGCAGCCCCTTGCACTTGGCCTTGTTGAACTTTGTGAGGTTTGGACAGACCTACCTCTCAAGCCTGTCCTGTGGTTAAACCAGCAATATTCTTATTAACTTTTGTCCTTTAAGTGACAACTTCCTTTAGTAACTCCAAGTGTGTGTTGAAATAGAATTTACTGCATTCTATGAACAATAGTTGGAATTTACTTTTTTCAGCTATATAAATTACCTCATCTCAAAACACTTTTCCATCTTCATTATAGGTATAATGTTGCTTTAGTTAGTTGCAAAATTTTTGTGGTTTTATTGCTAAAAACTATTTCTGAGTAAATCTGTTGTACTCCTTATTTATGGCCATGTCAAGTAATAAAAATGCTGCTTACAACTGCACCAGTTTGCTCTTCATTCCAGCTGATCTCTTAAAAGCATGACATACACAGGGCTGATATTTAGTGAAGTTACAAATTTGTAGCCAGAGAAAAGGGCCATCAAGTCATTATTTGCTATATGTGGCCAAAGTGCAAACTTAGATGTTAATGGAAGATAACCATCAAGGTTATATTTGAAAAGGTTGTATCTGAAAAAAGTGTAATTGCACTAAGAATTTTTTTGTCTGGGGGAAAATTCTCCAAGAGAAGGGAAATAGTTAAATATTTGTCAGGTTTTGTTCTGTTAGTAGGATTTCATCAGTTCATATCTTTGAGCTTCACTTGAGTCATGCAGGCTTAATGCAGCAAAGGTAAATTAACCAAGGACTGGCACTTTGATCTATCACTACCATGTGACAGCAATTGCTCTGTGTTGACAAATGCACAATAATTGATAGAGTGCTCTAGGATATCTTTAATGTAGCAAAGCTGGAGAAGTTTGAATGTTGGCACCTGTTGCACTCAGATGACACTTTTTCTTCGGGGCTGTATCGCACTCTGTTAAAACACATCCATTGTATCTCATTTTCAGTGCAAGCGACAGGGAAATAATCTATCCAACATTTGCATTCTTCTAGTTGTGTTTGTTGCAGGATGAGCTCAGCAGCTACATTCCTTCTGGTACTGGAGTTTTCTCTTGAAGCCCCTTGAAGATGGGGCACTGCCCTCTGACTTTGGGCACTGCAGTTAAGACTCGGTGCCACAGATGGGCTTGGCAAGGGAAGTCTGTGGCACAGTGGCACTTGGGGTAATTCCCTCTTTCCGCTGTCAGCCATCTAAGGAGGCACTTGGCTGATAGGCCAATCCTAGAGTACCATCCTAGTGAAGGAAAGGAAGGATTTTGGTGTGTAACAGTTGGTCAGCATGGTGGAAGAGTTGCCTGTTCAGTGGCTGGACTTGACTGTTTCAGTCCTCAGCCATGGAAATTACTCAGTAATTTATAAAAGGCATCAACTCAGAGTTCATTTTGTAGTATGATCATGGGCCAAATGAAGAAGTCTGGCTGACTCCTATGGTGAATGAATCTAAAATCTCTCACTGTCAGCAGTAAGTAATTGCCTCTTGAACCCCTTCTCTCCTACTTGTGTTTTGGATGCCTCATAGGGCTTCAGAATAGAGCTCTTGAAAAAGGGGTGTATAGGCACAGAGAAAAGTGAATGTAAACTGTGCTAGATCTAGGAGGGAACCTACAGATATGAAGACCAGAGGAGACTCAGGTCTTGATGGAAAAAAAGACGGACACATCCTCCTTTGTCTGGGGCTGAGATGTTTCAGGAATTTATTTGTTCAGACTGAGCCAGGGTTTTGTTTACTGTGGATTTATCTGTTTGATATCCAAGCACTCTCACCTTTGAATGCTGTGTGTTTTCCATGTGCCCTTCTGATGTCTCCAAAACTCTAGCTGAGACAAGTACTTGACCTGAACCATAGGCCTGGAGGCAGTTGTTGGCTTTTCAGGTGAGCTAACAAAAAAAGTGCTCCTAAATTTCCTAAACTACAGACCCCTGATCTGAAATGCCAATTAGAAAACGCTGTTTCTTTCTGGACAGTAGCAGCTGCTTCATGGTTGAAGCTAAAACCGACTTTTCTGTAAAATCCCCTCTATCCACCTTACAGAAATTTTCTCAGATGAATCCACTGTGTTTGCCTTCAAGTGTGACAGGGAGATGCTTAGATTTTCTTTCCCAATGTCTGGCAGCAATGTGTTTTCCCAGCCAGAAAGGAGGTGATGCTCAGTGCCATGCAGCTTGTCAGCTTTTGTGCAGTAATGCACTTCAGAAGGAGAAGTTGATGGTGGTTAAAAGTAAAGGGGAAAAAAAAAAAAAAGAAAAGGTCAGGAGTGATGAATTCTTAGGTCAGATGCACCACTTGGAGAGCTAAAATTTGAAGGTGGGACCTTCTCTTTTACTTCAGCACAGGCCTAAACTGATTATGAAAACATAGCTCCAGTATCCATCTGGTCAGCACAGCCAGTGCAGGCAACTGGAAGGAGGTGGATCATGAGAAGTGCATTATTGGCATACATATTCCCTTAATTCTTGTTTTTCAAAACAATTAAAATAAGATGTGCTGCTTTTAAAGCCAGAGTTTGAAGTTCCAAAATGCCTAATGTTGTAGGTATGTGACACCCGATATGTGTTTGTGTGTGGAGCAGTGATTTGAGACCCTGAGCTCCATCTCTGTAAAACTAAGCTATGTATCTCAGATGCTGCCCAGGTCTCAAGCCTGTAAGGAATGTCTAGCCTGTAGAGTCAGACGTTGTGTGCTCATCCTTAGTTTTGCAGGGTAGTATTGTTGTTAAAGCTGAACGCAAGCACTGAGTTTGGGAGGGCGGTGACATTTAGTGGTGGACCAAATGAATGCTATAGTTGTTATTGGAATGAGCAGTCCCCAAGGAAGTGCATGATTTCTCCTGCAGAAGTCATGGATCCTGTGCTAATATCTCAGCTGAACCATGATCAGAACAGCTTGCAAAAAGGGAAAGGGTTATCTGTGGGAAGGGCTCGTGCCCTGCTCGCTGCTGGGGGCAGGTGAGTCAGACGATTTTGGCAATTCAAGGTATTTGCAAAGAGAACAAGAGAAAAAGAATACATTTTAGAAGGGAACAGTCACAGAGTTCACATTCCTGCTAGGACAAGTTTGTATTGTTCTGCTAATATAAATCGTTTCTTAAGAGGTCTGGGAATGAAGGCAGGCTAAAATGTTGACACCTAAGGATATTTGCCTAAGGTTTTTTCCTCAGAGGTTATATCTATAAGACTGATTCTGATAAAGGAAAATCTTTGTGCATCTTTCAAAGTAGAAAATGACCTAGCAGTTAAACTGACTTTGACTTTTGTTACTCACTCAATTCTCTTTTACAAGATTTAGTATTTTAGAAAGTTCTTTTGGAAAGATCAACTGTAATATTTATGTAAGCTTTTTTGTCCTATTTGGCTATTCCTTCTGCTTGGAGTAACTTGTCATGTTCTCACCAAAGGTTGTTTAGGATACACTTCAAGGGTTCCATTGTTCCTAAAGGAGTTTAATCAGTTTGAAACACAACACCAATGAGGCATACTTAGATCGGACAGGAAAAGCAGCAAAAGGAGAGTGTGTCTTGTGTATGTTCCCAGGAATGCTCTGTGTGTATTGGTTTTCTGTTGGCATAATTGTGTATGGGACAGGACTCAGGAGATGTAAGTTAATTTGACACTCTCACAGCTTAGGAGAGATTGTGTTGCATGAAAATCGAGTGTTTGAAACCTAAGGTTTTTTTCCTTTCTGCATGATCAGGAAAGGAAAATTGTCCAGCGGTCAATGAATATAAAGCTTTACTCTGAGACTGTGTGGTCTGGTGACAGTGCCAGCCCTGCCTCTGACCAGCCACGCTACCCAAAGCAAATTGTGTGCCAAGCCTGTCTCAGGTTTGCTACCTGTAAGACAAGGAGAGTAACTGACTGCCTTTTCTGAATGCTTTCTGTCCTGATTCACTGGGGGAAGGAGGACGAGAGGGCTTCCAGCCCCTCTGGGGAGGCTTGGGGAGTGAGCAAGCATCTGTCTGTACTTATTTGCCAGCTGGGGTAAAATCACAACACTTTCACTTCTATGGGGGAGTACACAGCATAAATACTAGCTAGGAAGGTGATCTTCTCTTCACTCCCACAACCGCTGCTGTCACAGTCCTTCCTTGAAAATGCCATCTGTGGAAATGTGCAGATCTGCCCCCAGGTTAAGGTTTCTGGCCTGTGCAAAGCAAAGATTTCCACTAATCCTTTGTGTCCTGGGGAGAAACATATACCTTTTCTTTGCAGCAGGCTGCATTCACTTGTGGAGACAATGGACAATTATGGCTTTTGCTGTGGTGCTAAAGCAAATTTGAAATTTCAAACTATTTCCTTTCAGAACTGGTATCTATTATTCATCTGAGTGCAGCAGTTCTGAAATTGGAGATCTGTTCAGGGAGCACCTGGCTTTGACTCAAGAAATAATAAAGGAGAGGAAGAATAAAAAGAATGGTTTGTACAGTATACAGGGAGCAATGGCACTTCGAGATGCTTCAGTAGACTTCTATATCTTGAGTGCAGCCTTTTATGTTACCTTTGGCTGCACTCACTTAGCTGCAGCCTCTAACTCTTTGTCTTGGTTGGCTATTCTTCTCTTTGAAAGGTTTTAGATTTCCCTCCCCCCCATATGAATTGTCTGGAATCAGCTTCAAGGGCTTATTGATCATGACGGAGTTTACTTGCTTTGGAACAAGCCTCCAAAGAGTCATGCTCATAAGGTGCTTCCTACAGTTTATGGTCTATAGATCATAATGTTCTTTAATCTGCTTCCTCTGTAAACTTGCTCTGGCCAGGTTTTTCCCAGCCTCAGCTTGCTCCTACACACCTTCAGTGAAGTGTGAGGATGCAGTGAACCCCATTCCTGCAGAAGGTGACTGGAGAGCAAGGCTTGTTTTAAAAGGAGTTGTGCCAAGTTCCCCAAGATGTGTGAGTTTTGGAGACTACACAAAAATGCCTCTTACCTCTTAGTACTGTGCCAGTACTAAACTCGAATAAGTTCAAGCTTTTTTTTTTTCCTGCTAAAGAATATAGAAATACAAGTTTCTTCTCATCTCTTGCCTTCTGTTGAATTTTTGAGAGATTTCTTTAGCTTCACAATTAAGAGAAAGTTATCAAAGATTTAAAGAAATAGGACATGCAGTGGCAGATCCCAACCTTCGAGTCGTGTAATTTCTTGTTAGAAGGAAAACAGGTTTTGCAGTAAATTTTCAGGGACCAGTGCATCCCAAATGTAAGCCTCAGAGCTGCAGTTCATACTCATGCCTCAGCTGAGCTGTGGTGGCACCGTTGTGCCACGGGGTGAGCAGACAGGGCTGAAGGTGATGGAGGAATTGAAGACAATTTCACATTGTAGAGCTGGTGGAGGACAAGCAATGTGGCTCCTTGGGAAGAGTTCTGTGGTTGCTCTGCTTACAGTGAACATGTATTTTACATGTTCAATCTCATTTGTTATTGAACTTCCAAAAGAAGGTATAATGAAATAATACTTGTGTAGGATAAAGGTAGTCAAACAAGAAATAATAACGATAATATTTCTATGGCATTGTTATTTCTGGTATTGATGAACAGTTTAGGGAGTCTGCTAAGGTGTGTCCTAATTTCCTTTTTACAATAGAATAAGGAGTTACATGGGATGTTTTAATTAATCAGAATTTTCATTAAATAAATACATAAAAGGCTGCTGTATAGCAGTGAAGCACGGGTAACTGGGAGAATGCTGACTGACCTTGCAACAGTTCTATCAGTTGAAGGTCCTACTTAAGCTTTTGTTCTTTGGAAGTAACAATGTTTGTGTCTCTGAGGTGAAAAAAATCAGTTCTTTGGTTGTGATTTGCAGTGGATGACTCATTTGTGATGAGTAAAGAAGGCGTGGGTAAATAACACTGTTATGTTGCACTGCTGCGATCTTATCTGACATGATGTATCCGAGTGGCACATGCTGGATGGAAAAATTTGGTGCTGTAAGAGATGAGCTCACCCTTTTCCTGCTGTGGCTCACATCTTGTTACTGAAATACAACATTCAGGGTTTTCCTGACCTATGACTTCTCTTTCTTTCCATCGTTTTACATAGTGAAGAAGACTACCTGTTACCTGAAAAATGTTTTTAAATACCCCTGCTTCCTAAATACTTGAGTTTTTACTGTTTACTTTTTCACTGGTACTGAGCCTGTTCGGTTGGAATTCAGTAATTTCTATACCATTCTTAAAATTCAGTTTCTCTGGCTAACCAGAACTGAGCTTTAAGGGAGACCTCACTGCTCGCTACAACTGACTGAGAGGAGGTTGTAGCAATGAGGGAGTCGGTCACTTCTCCCAGGTAATAAAGTGACAGGATGAGAGGAAATGGCCTCAAGTTGCACTAGCTGGGATTTAGATTGAATGCTAGGAAAAATTTCTTCACTGAAAGGGTGGTCAGGCGTTGGAACAGGCTGCCCAGGGAAGTGGTGGAATCACCATCCCTGGAAGTCTTCAAAGAATGTGAATGTGGCAAAAGGGGACATGGTTTAGGTGTGAACACACTGGAACTAAGTTAACACTTGGACTAAATGATCCTAGAGGTATTTTCCAGCCTAAATGATTCTATGACTTTATTGCTGTCCTTATGTTTACATGTAAACATGGATGTTTCTAGCTATGATATTAACATCAAAATTACTAATTGTGTTTTTTACAGGAAGTGGACAGTTGACTTCATAGTTAAATTATAAAAGATTTAATTGACAAAAAATGCAACTATTGTCAGTAGCTCATATAGAAAGGCGACTGTTTGATACCTTGTTGTTTTTCACAAAGCAGAACGTCAAGTTACATGTAAGATGGCCAGTGAGAGACTGCAAGTCCCACTGAGCTCTGAGTTGTTTCACGTGTGCATTTCGTGGATGGCAATAAGAGATCAAGTGTAATCCTGCAGTTACATATTTCCAGCACTAAGCAAGTCAATGGGGGGAGGACTATTTTTTTTTTTTCACTGGTAATCAGTTCTTAAGTTTTTACAAATGCGTAAAGTATCAGATTAGCATGAATTTAGTGTAGTGGGTATTTAGATACACATAAACCTCCTTAAGGCCTGTGCAATAGTCATATCAGTAGGAGGAAATTGCAGGAAGCAAAACCCTGTGACACCTGGAATTATCCTTAAAGCCTCAACCTGGCCAAAGGGTCTCTGTAAAAAGTCTCTCACCTACATGAAAAATGAGTTACCAAATCACCCAGGTATGATAAGAGCAGAATCATGACTGAACTATTTTCAGGTGAAGTGCAACTGTTGTGTGTTTACTTCAACACTTGTGTGAAAGTTCCAACTTCCCCAGTATAAATCTTTATTCAGTCTCTAAAAGCACATATTCTGATGGACACGTGGAATTGGAGGGACCTTTGTGTTAAAGCATCAGAACAGATCATTTGCTTTGCATGTAGTAGCATATTCATTAATGCAGCTTTGAATTCTCCCTGTTTCTTTGCCCTGTGTTAATATACATTCAGTACTCCTATCAGAAAGTGATTGTTATGTTTTTGGGGGCCACAGCCTTCGTACTTAAACTTGGTCACACAGAATTGCAAAGAATGTAGGTTGAAAAGTGAAAGGTTTTGTTCTAGAAAACAATATGTGAAATAGTGTCTTTAATTATATTTTTAAGAGTGCATCAAAAACCAGAGTACCACTAGCTGCAGGAAATCTTCTGTAAGTGCTGGAAGTAAATGGAACTGAATGTGACCTTCAGCTCTGACATACGGACTGGTGAGAAAACATTATAATCAAGTGAACATTTTTAGATTAAGAGTTTGAGATACTTTTTAAATTGCAGCAAATCTTTTAAATTGAAATCTTTGCATATTAACCATAACATTTGATTGGTTTGGACTGTGAGGTCTGCTGGAATGAAGTTCAAGTGTGGGATTTTTGTGAAGTTAGAAACCTTTCTCTTCATAGTTCAAAGATAGGGGGGAAAAAAAAAATGTTCCAAACACTTTGAAGGCAAAAATGAAATTTGGAGCATACCTACAGCTAAAAATGCAGTTTTACTCAGTACACATTTTTACACATGTTAATATTTATGAAGCGATAATTTTATTTTCCTTGATCTTTCAAAAATTATCTTAACACTGTAATATTACAAGACTTGTTTTGCCTAAAGAGATTAATCAGTATTGGGAAAGATCCAGCTGTTTCCTGCAGAACTCCTCCCAGGTGGAGGCTTTGTGGCTTGTTCTGTGTAGCTGCAGAGTAACACATCAGTTATTAACCTCTGAGAAATAGAGGTTATGATAATGGAAATGCTGACACGTCATCTGTAGGGCTACAAGGAGTGCTACTGTAATAGCAAGGTCCCATTTCACTGTGTGAATATCGTGAAAAGAGGCCTTCAGATGCTCAGCTCCTTTTAAAAAACGGATTGAATTTATCACAGAAGAAACCTGGGGACAGACAGCCCTTGAAATGAAATACTGGATTTATTCATAGAAGAGTTATAATGTGGACAGTAGTGATGTGGGTTTCTTCACACTGATAACTAGAAACTGTGAGTTATTTTTAAGGCTGGTTCACAGAATCATTTAGGTTGGGAAGGACCTTCTAGATCATTGAGTCCAGCTTCTCCAAGACCATTCTCAGGCATTTCTGGGTTTTCTAACCCATCAATAACCCTTGTGTCTTTGCTGCCAAGTGGATCTCTATCCCTTACCTTCACTGAGATGGCCTCCTGAAGGACCTCCCCAGCACACCTTACTTCCAATATTGGCATGCTGTCCCCAGACTTCTCCTTAATGAGTCTGGTTTTCTCCCTTCAAATAGAGTTTACAGCTCTTTCTGTGAGCCCTCTGAGACCTGTGCAAAGAGTCTTTTACTCATTTGAGGCAGGTATACCCCATCTGTTGCCAGCAGGCCTGGTGTCATGTGGACAGACCCATGGTTAAAAAAAAAAAATCTGCCAGTGACACCAGACTTGGAGCCAGTTATTGATCTACTGTCTCTTAAACCATAGGAGGTTGAAAAAAATGGAATATTATAAGGACACTGGAGTCTGAGAGTGATTGGCAACTCTCTTTCTTTGGAAAGGAGCTTGCAGAACAACCAAGTCAGTTTTTGCACGTGAGATAATCAAGTAGATGAAGGGCTTTAAGTGAGTCTGAATTGGAGTGCGTGCCCAAGAGGTAGGTTGTGCTTTCAGGTTTCTGGGGATGATACATAAATAAGCTTATTGGGGCAGGGGGAAGGGCTGAAGGTGCTGCACCCTGCATTTCTCACTCAGGTTTTGATTTTGCACTGGGATTCATGTGATAAAATTATTCACTAACCTTGAAATGAAGAGTGCAACAAAACATTGTTTTACCTTCCTTACCAGCCCATCAACTTCAGATGGGCAGTAATTCATGAATGGATGCGTTTCTGAGTGCTAAAGCTTCATTTTCCAGTCTTTGAAATACAGTTATTACTTTGAATGAATGAAGCTAATCCTTAAGAAGTGAAGATGTTGGAGAGCAATCTGTCTCATGCCTGTTTTGTAAACCACGTTATTTTCCAAGTGCCCTATGATACTAAGAGTTCAGATAAAAGGTGCAAATTTCCTGAGTGTGGCTGTTTGCAATTGGGTGTTGGAAATCCCCTGAGAATTCCAAAGTGGTTCATCTCTCAGGATTTAGTACTTTACTCAATACATCTGAAATGGTATTGCTCTTCTGGTTTTGCCTAAAGTAATGCTGGAACAGTATCATCCTCTTCTGTTGGACATCAGGTAATGCTGACAGTACTGTGAGAAAGTACAAACCACCCTTTCTTTTCAATTTTATTATTTTCCATATGATTATGAGTGGAACTGTGTATCTGAAGTGTTCTTGTACATCACAAAAACAATCTACTGCAGATAATGAACAATAACTATGAAGAATCATAACCAATTCAGCTCTTTCTGGTGGTTGACTTAAATTACTTACTATATCTAATAACATTGTAAAATTTTTTGAACAAAACAAACCCATTCTTTCTTAGATGAAATGTGTAGCTCTCATAGTACATATTCAGCATTATGACTGAGATTTGACTCATAATAGAATTGTTCTTTTACCAGTGTAGCACTGGGTTTAATTTCTTGTTCCAAAGCTTACAGGAAGCCTTTTTCCCTTTAGTCATCCATTGCAAGCATGCTTTAAATG
Source organism: Manacus vitellinus (assembly GCF_001715985.3). NCBI lineage: Eukaryota > Metazoa > Chordata > Aves > Passeriformes > Pipridae > Manacus > Manacus vitellinus. Next base: position 55,955,758 of record NW_021938789.1, on the reverse strand, counting down.
ATCCATGGCATGTGTCTTACAGTCAGAATTAGAAATGGGAAAACTGCTTTGCATGAAATATGAAATGACCAAGCTTTACTTTCAAAAATGGACTTAAACTTCTATTAGGTTCTGGATCCTACAACTTCTCCTTCTACGTTGCCTTGTAATGTGCTTTACTTTGACAGTTTCTCTCCTCTTCCATCTGTTCTAAAACTGACTCAATGGGTAGTATGACAGAAGGGTTACTTTGATTATTTTACTGATCATATATACACTGTTTAGGAATTATACGAAAAATGCTGAGATTCCATTCAATGGAGGTATAGTATTACAGCTCAAGAGATTTCTATGAAAATTTCTGAAGAGGTTTCAACATCCTGCCTGCCAGCTTTGTAGAGCTGCATTTGCAGAAACAGTAGAACCACATTTTTTTTAATACCTGTTTTGATAAGTAATCAAAAAATCTGCTAGGTGGAAAAGACTTAATGTGCCATCAGGCTTTGGGCAGTGGAATTACATGACTCCTCTTGCTATATGCTTACTTGATTTATATATTACAGGTGAGGTATTCATTTGGATCCTGAAATGCTAGAAAAAGTAGATTATTCTCTGGAAGTTGTCATTCATTAATAATTGTGAACTCTGTCAGGAAAAGCTGTGAATTTGGATGCTGTTCTTCCAAGGCAGTGCAGTAAGAACAAAGAAGCAGCAGAGGCCAGCAGCCATGAATGGATTTCCTTACAGAGCAACTAGATTTATGCAGAGGTAACTTACCTTTGTTCTTTTTATCTGAGCCTAGAGGAAAGACTCAAGGTAAATGCTCATCTAGGGAAGTTGACTAAATGGCAGTAGAAGACTGCCTTTTTTCATGTCTCCCTTATTCCCTCAACCTTTTCTTGACATGAGGGGCAGAGGATTGAGGAGACAGGAGAGAACGTCAAGAGGAAGAAATAGGGGAACCTGTGCAGAAGGTGGGTTGTACAAATAGAAGTAACCTGTGGCATTGGCTTGCTGCTGTGCTTCTTTCCCTTTCTCACAAGGACTGGGTAAGTAAGTGTTGTGGGTTGTGAAGCTTGATGTTTTCCTGATGGATGGTGGTTTGTACTGGCCCTGAAATAATGCTGATAGTGATGAAAGTTGTGAGAATAACTTCCCTTTTGATTCCTCCAAAACCATACCTTCACTTAAAATATTTTGTCTCTCTGATCTCTTAGCACGTTTGGTAGGTCTGTAACCTATTGCAGTAATTTGATACTGTAAACTTGTATTTATGTGTAGAAATAGAATTGCCTGTCCGTCACTGAGGGATGGATGCAGGGCTGTGTTTTTGAGCTAGGGTACTGTCTGTTCAGCTTGACGTGGTTTGAGAACAAGCATTCAGTGAGCTACTGGCGTGTTCTCTGCTTGCCTAGGAAGATGCTGAAGACTGCAGATGGGCAGTAGTTAGAATGAACCATTTTGAGGGAGAAAAAGAGGGAAGAGGGGAACATGGGTATTGATTCAACAATTCTTGAAGGGAAACAAATGTCTGACAAGGATGGCAGAAGATCAGGAAACTGGAAGGAAGTAAGAGATGTTGCCAGTTCGTTTTCTTTCTTTCTACCAAGATCCTGGTGTCAAGGGGATTGAACTCTTGATACTTACTTTCACTGAACTGGTTGAACAATATAGCACCATCACATGCATTTAGGAGGATGGCAAACTTCTGCAATGGCATGCCACTATCTGCCTGAAAGGCCTTATGGAATCGAGTCTTACTGCCCTGTACTATGTAGGATTTACGTAGGATATATTTGCATGGAGACAAACAACAGGTTTGTCCAGGTGGCAGAACCCAGGTTCTGTTTTCCTAGTTTATCCAGAAGTAAATCTATCTTGTCCTTGAGTTTGGCTGACAAAGTCAACTCTGCTCAGAACCCAAGAGTTTGAACACTGAAGTGGGATTTCAGAGCTTCTGTCACTGTTAGTACTGCCAGTAAGGACAGAAACCCAGCAGAACTAGTGAGTCTGAGGTGTGATAAAAACAGTTTGTCCTGTTGATTTGCTTGCAGCTATTAAATGCTTTCAGAAGTTCTTATATCACTCATGAGGTACAGTATTTGAGTGTACTAGTAGTCTGCGTCTGGAGTGTGGCTCAACTTGCATCTTACCCTTATGTTGCCTCTTCATGAGGAAGACAAACATTATTCCAGCTTTACAGATGGGGAGCTGAGAGAGTAACTGGTTTCCTGAGCCAGTGGAGTCAATTGTTTTCTAAGGATGCCAAGTATTAGTTTTACAAGTTGACCACAGTCTGCTGTTGATTTCACTAAAAAACAGACACCCAAGTCATGCTACAGTATTGAACACTGTGGTTACATAGCTTCATGATAAACTGTCAGGGGTGTTTGGGAATGTGGGACACCAACAGTTTCTAGTAACAGAGTTGACTGAATCGTCTCTAACCTTACCAGGCCAGAAGTTACTTTTTTTCTGTTAAAATCCATTTAACACTCAAAGAAAGAAAGAAAAACAAACAAACAAAACCACAGACGTTTCCTTCGAGATGAAAACATGCTTTCAAAATGCATGTTAACAAAACTTAATGCTCTTAAACAGCATTCTTAAGTGATGTGCTTGACTGTCAGAATGACATCAAGAACAAATGCCTCAAGCAAGTGAGAAGATGTAGAGTTTTCTAGCAACATGTTATGTTGTCCTTGCACTCAGGATATGACTCTTTGGACTCTTCTAGCGCTTCCTTCTACAGGCAACAGTTTTGCATGGGAGACTTGGTGGTTGTTGTTCTCTACAGAAACTTGTGAAAATCAGAGTTAGAGGACAAAGCCAAATCAGTTTCAAAGCTTATTTGGGCTGGGTAACAAACCACCTATAAGACCTTCAAACTCTTGTAGCTATTTGCATGTTTTTGCAGACACATATCTGAAAGCTTGCTGTTTCCCCACAGACTGTTTCTGCTTGAAACAATGGAAGTGTATTTCTTACTGGCAATTTACTGTTGTTAAATTTTATTATTGCCTCTTTTTAAGACCTCTGCTTAGGAAGTTCAGAGGTGACGTGGAGAAAAAAGTTATGATAATTGATGTTTTTCTTTTTTTTTATAATTGAGAGAGAATAATTATTGCTTTAAAATAAAATAAATATCTTGGGGTTTAACTAAAATTTTCATATTTTCCAGTAAGAATTACAACTTCTCAACAGAAATTATGCTAATGATGCATTGCTGTAAGATGTAAAGTGGAAAAACAAAAGATAAATTAATGGCATAAGGGAGGACTGCAAAAAAACAGATGGGAGCATGATGGTAGAATAAAATCCAGCAAAAACAAGTTAACTTTCAATTTTTGCTGTTAATGGAACTTTTATCCTTGAGAATAATGTATCTCTTTAATGGATACTTAGCATGAAAATTCCGTGATTGTTTTTAATAATACAAATTCACATGGGTATATAAAACTGTCTGCTGCTAATACCAGGAAAATCTTTCCATTTAGTCTAACTTAATAAAGTTTTTGTCATCATAGAGAAGCAATAAGTGCCTTCTAAGCCTGAACAAAAAGTCTTGTGTCTTTTGCTCTGAAAAAGGTTGGAATGAGCATGTGCTGGCAATACTTTTGAATTTCTCCTCTAAAAAGAAGGGAGTGTGGAGTAGCTGTATTCATAAAAGTTCCCTGGAAATAGTGTGTGGACACCATGTCTTGGGATACTTCTAGCTGAGCTGTCTCTCCATGTTGTAAATGACTAGACTTTCACAGAATGTTTCAGTGATAGACACAGCTTTTCAGTGTATCTTCTTTTCCCACCATTGTTTCTGCCGGGTCAAAAGCAGATCAAAGTCTTAGGAGAAATAACATGGAGATTTGAGACATTTGGACAAGGATCAGAAAAAGAAAAGAGGAGTTTTGGGAAGTGCCTCGGGTATGATGTCTGGACAGCAAGCTGTGGCAAATGTTTTAGGGTTGGAAGTGAATGTGAAGAATGGAGACCAGGGTATTTTTGTCTTCCAGCTACTCCAGGGAGCAACAGAAGAAGAGGCAATTAGGGTGTGCAGTACAGCAACCCCTAGTAGCAATTAAACTGGATCCAGGCAGAAGCAGGACTGGAGAGGGGTAAACTGCCTCTCCATAGGCTCTGTTTGCTGCTTGGATAGATCAAGTCTGGGAGGTTACAGAAGGACTCTTTGAGGGGAAGCAGCCTCTCCAGCAAAGAGGGGAAAGGAACCCTCCAAATTCATACCCCAAGAAATATAGCCCAGGAGAACTTGTGTCATGGTGGAACCTGAGGCAGCCCATGAACTGTCTGCTAAAGTGACATTTCTGTTAGTGATAAAGTTTGACACAAAACAGCAAGAGAAGCCAGATCCCTTGAGGTTTTGTATGTGTGACAATCAATATTTCTTGTAGTGGAGACAGAGCTGTGTGGTTGCCCTCAGGGCAAAATGATAGACTACTTCAGATGCTCTGTAACTCATCCTGTGCAGTGAATGAGACTCTTAAAAAAACTGAACACTCTGCTACACCAGAATACCAGAACCAGGGTTATTAAGCTGATAAAGTCAACTGTACAGGTAAAGCTTTAGCAAATTAGCAGTTTAAAATTATTTTATGCACCTAAAGGTAGAATATAATTCTTGTAATGGAAGTGGGTGGCAGGAGGAAAAAAATAGGCTTGCAAGAATATCAGCAATGTGGTAATTGCTTCACTTGTCTGTTTTGGGGTGCAGGACATGGACAAATGAATTGCAGACATCATCTGTTTTGAAGCATTCAGACTCTGTTTTAGTCTGAAGGAGCTTGTCAGTTTAATAGTGTGTGATCATTGTGGTTATCAGACATAAATGGCATGGATGAGGTAAAAAAAAAATTAAAAATCCACTATTTAAATGTAAGTGTGGCTCAAGGAAGGTGGTTTTCTATACAGTCTTAAATAATATCTGAACCTTTTTAACAGAGATGTTAAAGGTAAATTGCATTTCAGTCAAGTGCACATGGTTATTCTCACCTTTGATCTCTGGCATGCTGTTTTGGGGTTGGGCTGCAGGTCCAAAATATGACTCAATCCGGATTTCATTTCCTGCATTTCAGGGGCACTGAAATCTGAGTCTTGGCTGTTGAGCAAATAGCAGACACCAACTTCTCATTCAATCATTCTTGGTGGTACTCATGTTTCTGTCCAGTTACCTGTCCAGTTTAATTTCTTGGACCTGACTGCTCCTTCACACTGATGCTTTTGATGGCTCTATTAAATCCAAAAGTCATATGAGTGCAATCTAAAAGTGAGGACCCAGGGCATTGTGTTATTGATTACAAGGCTGTCTGGACTGAATAGAGGTCACTTAAAATCCTAGTACACATGTGATCATTCAATTATTCCACTCAACTGTTCACAAATGAAAGCTGGTCTCACCTGCTTAAAAGAGGAGGGACAACGTAGGGAAGAAGGAAATAAATCTGTGATCTAAAAAACAGCTTTACTTTTAAATATTTAATCTTCAAGCTGTACTGAGGCAAAGGCAGAATCTCCAGTAATGAATTTCACAAACACCTGAGTTCAATTCATCCTTCTGTCTTAGTTACATAATTGTCTTTCATCACCTTTTTTTCTGAGTGCTGGCTGGCTGGTTACTGCTCTGAGGTTTATGTAAATGTCCATTTTTTCCGAGTCAGATACAGGGTAAATGTTCAGACAAAAGGCAGAACTTTAAAGCAGGTAGGTCCTGTAGGCTGTATTTGCTCTGTATTCAAGCAAATGTAGTCTTAATATTCTAGATCTGCTGAAATAAATATCATCCAATTTTGGTATTACAGGTGCCAAATCTAAGAAGTATGAAAAATATTGAATGGTGTGATCAAAGGACAAATGTTTTCTTAGAATATGTGAAAATAGACAAAGAAACATTCCCTTCAGTCAGGTTTACCAATTATCTTAGAGGGAAACAGAAACTACTCAGCTCAGAAGAGCAGAGAGAAGGAAGTTTGTCAGAAGCTGCTAATGATGCCTAAAATAGAAAAAACTTTCTGGACAGCACTAGCATACATAAGGTAGAAAACAGTTCATTTAATAAACCTCAAGACTGAGCTTATTTATTTATGTAGCTACCTGTCCTACACAGTCATAATATCTGCAAGAAAACCCTAATATAATTAGATGGTTTATATTTAATCCTTTTATCCTATCATGTCCTTCCCTTCACCAGACAAAGTTTTCTTTAGCTTACTCAGTCTAGTTTTAAATGCTCAGGGTGTGGGAATTTGTGCAGATTTACCTGCAGGTAGCATGAGATGATGGTGTGGGTGTTTTAGTCTTGCCATTTAATTTGATGGTTGAAAAATAATGTTTCTTATGTTATCTCATGCTTCTCTCTGCAATAAGTCCATTATAATTCTTTCTTCTTTTTAGTGGTATGGTAACATTTCTGGACTTGCTGAATATGAGCATGCCATAAACTGTGGGAATATGTTCATTGTAGTCTATGTTTTTTTACTCTCTTTTTTGAGGGAAGGATTTGGATTTAACAGTAGAACAGAGGAGCTGCTAATTGAACACACAGTTATCCCTGTCCCCAGATCAGAGCACTGGGTAGTTTTATTAGTAAGTCTAATTCAGACCATCCAAATTCAAGGTTTTGGTAAATCCTGTGGTACTAATCCTGAAGTGTTAGCCACACAGTTGAACATGACTAGCTCAGAAATTGGAATTTGCCTAGGTATCAAAATCAAAAACCTGTTTGGAGTGAGCTTCCATCAGAAGAGTTGAAAAGAAAGCTAGGCCAAAGCCCTAAAAAATATTTCAACTCCATGTATATTTCTGTCATTTTCTTTTTCTCTTATGGCCCTACCTATGGCCAGAACTGAAACTTCTTTATACTGCAAGAAAGTTTGAAAGTGAAGTCCATTTCTATGTTGCCTGGATAGCCAGTGAGGCAGACTGCTCTCCCCTATGAATTCACTAAGCTCAGGCTTGTTTCAAGGCTAAATCAGAATTTTGGATCTTCAGGCTATTTTATTTTCATACCTGCTGCTCAGTCCATGTCTGTTTTTTGCAACCTTAGATTCCCTTTAACTTCATATCAAATGAGTCAGTTGTGCAGCTCTTGAAAACAGGCTGGAAGTGCTGCTTATTCCCCCTGCAAAGACTGTCTGAGCTGAGACTTGCACAGCTTGAGTGATCTGATCTGCACACTGACTGATCCTGAATGCCTTAAATACCCTTCCCACCCCTGTAGCTTGCTCACAGTTGACTGTGGTCAAAAAGAGCTGCACAATTTTTTTCTTAAAGTTCCAGAGTATTTACCCATTTGTTTTTTAAACTGACCATACCCCAGGGGGGGGAGGAGCTGTGCTGTTGGGAAGTGGAAGACAAGCACTTAGAAGGCAGTGTAGTTTTTAGGGAACTTGCAAGGTCTTTTGCTTCCTAGACTGTAATCACAGTGCCTCAATACACTGCAGCATAAGAGTAGCACTGAATCCTCATCAAAGCTGAGGAAAAAACAGCTTGTTGGAGACTAGGGAGGGTCATCACCAGCTCTGATTAATTTAAGACACAAGGTTGTGCAATGATGCTTTACAGCTGGTCATTCAGCTTCATGTTGTCTTTGGCTGCATCTGAAAGATGGGGTTTATGCCCTACAGTACAGTTCAGGGGAGTCTGCTACTCATCTCTCTCCAGGCAGAGTCTGGGGTTGTGAGACTTTCACCTGTGTAGAAAATTAATTCTTGCTTTTACGGACTAGTAAGCCTGTTAAGGAGGAACTATGTTATGTGATGGCAAGAAATAAAACAGACATACATTTCTGTCACCCTGAGCAAAAAGAAAAGTTGTGTAAGAATACTGCTGTTTTATTCAGATGGGGACTTTAATCTACAAGCTTCCTTACCAAGCTTGACTTCAAATTTCAGAGTCACTGGTTTTTGTTTAGCCAGTTAAACTTAGGTTTTATGGGAACTCCTCTAAGTAGAAGGAAATTTGATCATTCACAAGAACTAAAGGTGACAGAGCTAAATTGCTCTCAGTCTTACAACAGTGAAAGGGCAAAAGACAGAAGAATAAGAAAATCTGTTTTAAGATAAGAAATCTTTCTCCTGTGAAAGTGGTAAAGAAGAATCAGGGGCTGCTCAGAGGGGTTGTGAAATATTCATTCTTGGGCTATCCAAAATCCATATGAACCTGGTCCTGGACAGTCTGTTGTAGCTGACCTGGGTTTAATAGGGGTATTGGACCAGATGATCTTCAGAGGTTTCTTCCAGCTTTCTCTTAAGGCAGCCCATATAAAATTAATTTACTTTACAAAGGGGAAAACTAGACTATCACAGGGCTTTGGGTTACTTTTACTTTTATTCATTGTAGCCTTTACTGTAAAACCACGTGCCCTACAGTTGAGAAGTCTAACTACGTACACATTGGAGGGAGAAGGAAAAAAATCCTGTAAAATAACTTTCTTGGACATGAAAGTCTGAGCTCTGCTGTTTTGGAACAGACTAATGTTAAAAATCAAGTGCTGATAGTCTCAGCACTGGTAGAAACCTTTCCAGGAGACCACGTCCCTCTGAGGGTTTGCAACTTTGTGGAAGTGTAAGACCTGTGCTTCAGGCATCCTTCTGTGAATAGATGCAGTGAAACATGGAGCAACTTGGGAAAGTGCCTTCACATACAATGATTTCAAGGGAAGAAAATTAGGGTTTGGGAAGTTCAATAAACTAAAGAGGGTGAATGGTCAGACTGTAAGCAGGTAGAGTACAGTGCAATATTGCAGCAGTGTTGTGCTTTGTAAATATAAACTCCTCTTGCAAACACTTGATTTGCATCTGTGGTAAGAATGTAACCATACCAGCAAAGCCTGCTGTGGAATTGATGCCTTTTCACCTGAAAATTCCCCTAGTGGAGTTAAAATGCTGGATTGCAACTCGCTGAACTCAAACTATCAGTAGGTTTTAATTCCAGGGGTAAAATTAGCATTGATGGGTTCTTTTGCTTCATTTGCAAAGTGTGTAGGTATTAGAGATACTTTAAAATTGTTTCTTTATGAGTGCTAGCCAAAGATTGTGTGTTCTAACAGTGATTTTTGTCCTGCAGTGCATGAATTGAGGAACCTTAGTTCAGTGGCTTACAGAAGCAACAAGTATTCACAAGTTCACTGTGGAACTGAATTTAAAATACATTGCAATTCTATTAACCTCAAATAGAGGCCATTCTGACTCTCAGCTACTCTGTACCACTATTATTGGGCTAATATAACAGTGATGTTCTCGTATCCTACAGACAGTTTTCCTTCTGTTCTGACTGGTTTTGAGAACAGTACAGGCAGAGCAATGAATGCTTTTAAGGGTTTGCAATTGTGTGCCTACTGCATGAAAGATTAATACTGTCTATAATGTCAAGTGCAAGTTAGGGGTCTGTGTGGGTATTGTAAAGAACTGAGAAGGACAAATGTAATGAAAGGTGATACTTTCACGTCTTTGATGCTACTCTGAGTGAGGTGGAGTGAAGATTAAGGTTTGGCTCTAGTATATTTTTAACAGACTTGGTACATTAATGTAATAAACAAGTGTAAGAAAGGAATTTAATATGCTTTCTGCCGGGGACCAAAATATTCATCAGAATTCTAGTGTCTGAGGGTTGGAGTTGTTTCTTAGCTTGGAAAAAGAAAGCCCTTACCTTTACAGAACACAGCATGGGGCTGTCAATTTACACATTCATACCTCTTGCTATGAGCTCTGCTTTGGCAGAGAATTTGTAATTAATATACTGTGGTACAGTATCCAACTAAGGCAAGGTTCAATTTAAGGTGCTCTGGCAGCATTGGCACACAATTATCTCTTTGTCTTAGTTCATTTTACAACTTCATAGAAACATTAAGACTGAAAAAGACCTCCAAGATCATTGAATCCAACCTTAAACTGAATGCCACCTCGTCAATTAAACCATAGCTCTAAGTGCCATATTCAGTCATTTCTTGAACACCTCCAGGTATGGTGACTCCACCACCTCCCTGGGCAGTCCATTCCAATGTCTGACCACCCTTTCAGTGGAAAAATTCTAACTGATGTCCAGCCTGAACCTCCCCTGGCACAGCTTGAGTCTGTGTCCTCTTGTCCTGTCACTAGTTCCCTGGGAGAAGAGACTGACCCCCACCTTTCCAAAACCTCCTTTCAGGTAGTTGTAGATAGTGACAAGGCTTCTCCCCTGAGCCTCCTTTTCCCCAGACTAAACAACTCCAGTTCCCTTAGCTGGTCCTCATATGACTTACTCTCTAGACTCTTCACCAGCTTCGTTGCCCTTCTCTGGACATGCTCCATCATCTCTCTCTCCTTGAAATATTATTTTAAATATATTACCTTCGGTATTAAATTCCTATGCTAAAGCTGAATATTTGGGAACATTTTTTAGTAGCCAGCTGCTAGGTAAAGGATGATGCCAAAAGCACTCTACAGCTACTTACTTCTAAGAAGTCACTAGACAGCTTTTTTGGGAAGTGGATAAGCTTTACTTTTCTTAGGAAAGCAGCAGAAAGTTGTCACAAACCTTGCTATAAACAGTGGGAGAGCTATGTGTACACAACCATGTTATCACGATTTCCAAAGAAAAACCTTGTGAAACGGCTTATAAACATTTATTTTTTTTAAGAGAG
>NW_021938789.1:55807649-55940149 GCF_001715985.3 Manacus vitellinus | reverse complement strand
TCCCCTTACAGACTGACACAGCAAATGTCAGGGGAGGACTTTAAAGCTCAGTGCCTTTTTTGACTATGCTGACGCAAAATTGTTTGACCACTATGTGTTCTGCATTGAAATCTCCTGTATACTGGTACAGGGACTTGGGTTTTGGCTTGAATTCCAGATCTGGTTGCTTGCAAGTGACACAGATTCTGAAACAAAGAAAATGAAATGATGCACAGTGCCCTTCAGGTACTTTTTTTAGTGTAGGCAAGAGCAGGTTACAGAAGAGGAGGAGATTTAAGGCTAGGTTATTTCATGTTATATAACCAGCTCTAGGTTAAGTGTCTTATGCATGTTCTGGCAAAAGATTCAAGCATTACTGTTCCTTTATTAATTAGTATCTGAGTTCTCTATACCAGTTGTGTATGCATCATTTCAAGTGTCGGTTCACAGATAAGGTTTGTTTGCATTCATTCTCATGCTTGCTCTGTGTCATAATTTTCATACTGTTATAGGAATTAACTTGTTTGAACATTCCTAGTTAAGCGTAAAAAAAAATATTTTCCCATGAATATCATCCTTTTGGCAAACATTTATGTGAAAAGGAACTGCTGTGGAAACTATTTTGTCTGCTTGGGAAGATCTTGCTTCGAAATCCCATCACATTGCAGGAAAAAAGTTTCAGTATCGGTCAGTGCACAGGGGGCCTGCAGAAATAGAAATTTCACCCAACTGTCTGTGGTATTGATAAATAGCACTGTACTCCCTAAAAGATCCTTGGGAAGGAGGCTAAAGTTAAGGGCCACGTTTTTCACAGTATCTGAGGAAACCTTATGATCTGTTCAAGCAACCAGGATATGCTTCTTGGTTTTGCATGTGCAAGTCACATCTTGTATTGCAATGATTTAGTAACTGGGAAAACTTGGTATTGGTTTCTTGGGATGGAAATACTTCTGACGGGTTAAACTGTTACATGCTAATTTTACTAATGCAAGCACTGTCTAAATCATACTATAAGTGTGTGATATTATGACTGTAGTTGAAATCTGCCTGCATAGTTCTGTTTTCAGTTTGTCAGGTAATATCATTATACTGAGGGAAAACTGCATTTTGTCTGGGAACCTGAATGCAGTTTTCTCCTCTTTGTTTTTGATCTGAGGTCTGCAGGAGGTCACTGGAGATGATGGCTGGGAGCAAATGAAAGTGTGCTGGTACAGAGAGCTGCAATGCCTTAATTGAGCATCTGTTGCTGTAATGTGTGAATGTTTGGCATTCTGGGAGCTGGGACACAGATTGTTACTAGCTCCTTCCCAAGGTTATTTCAGAAGCACATAGAGCAGCTGGCAAGGTCTGGGGCAGGTTTAACTCTCTAGTGGCTTCCAAGTGCACGCTGTGTTAAAAGTTAAGTATGCATTAAGAAGCAGTTTTTCTCAGCGTAAGATTTTTTTTTTTCCTCCTGTAACTTATGTTTGACCTCAATACTAAATTGCTTAGTAACCATCTGAATGAATTACATAGTGTGGGACATGTATAAACAGAAAATAGAAACCTGCAATAGGTTTTGATGGGGTTGGGTGATTGTTTTTTTTGAAAGGGAATTGCTGAGCAGAACTGAGCAAAGTAATATGATATGTTTATTGGGAGCTAGCACTACAATATAGCCAGACATTAACTGCCCTGGAAACGACCTGTAGGATGTAAGGAGACACGCTTTCCTCGGTCATCACTGTGCTATCCAGCCAGATAACTGAGGTTACAGCTTGCCATTCTTCCTACAAAAGGCTTACTGCACAACTGCACACTGTCTGCTAATAAGTTGTAGACTGTAACATCTTTCTTCTTCCACATTTGATCTGAACTTCTTTGCTGTTTGGTAAAAAGAGTTCAGACTTGGTATAAGTGAAATAAGAGCTGAAGAAAATATCATTCATGCAGGAAACAAAGTTCAATTGTTATATTGTTAATATGCTATTATACCTACCTTGTTCCTCTACAATTCAAATATTGTTGTAGGATGAGTTTTTGAAAAGCTCCTACGTGAAATCATGGAGACAGATGAGTAAATCAAGTGAAATGTAAAAGTGAGTAGTGACAGCATTTTTCATGGCTTTCTAAGACCTTCTACTTCATAGCATCTTTGAAACTTGAAATTGATTGCCTTTATAAAATATATTTTGAAAATAGTTAAAGAATATACTCATTGCATGATCATGCTCCATTTCCCTGAATATACATTGAGTTCATCATTGAATGCCTGTTATTCTTGAGCTATCACAAAAATAATTTTTTAACAATTTAAGCAATAAACCATTTGAGGTTTGAAGGTTTTGGAAGGATTTAGGTTTTTTGTTTTGGATTATTCACAATTATTTAAGATTTAACATAGTTTAAATATTATCTTCTTTAACCTCAAAGCAATCAAAGTGTATGCCGAAAAAATGGTGTTTCCCATTTTTGTAGCATGTTTGTATTGAGGTAGTGAAAAATGGATGAGTACTGGGTGGTGCACGAAGGCTCCTTGATGTGCTTTAACAAAGAAGTTGCTTACGGATGTCCTCACTTTGTTGCCCTCTCAGATGGCTTGTGCTGATCATGAGGTTATAAAAAAGTCTTGAGAGATGGGTAAATCAAGGTGTTCAGGTGTAGACAGAAGCTAGGAGTCACTGTATAAAAGAGATGGTTTTTATCAGTTCTTATTACATAGCACCTTCAGTTGCCCAGTTTGGTTTGTGGCACAGTTGCAGTATGCTATCTAATTCACTGTGCAGAAGGCTGTTCATCCTCTAGTCTAATACTGAATATGATCTTATTTGTAATGTGATTTTCTTAATCCTTAGATAAGTTTCTTGTCTTCTGACAGTAGCTGTCTGAATCATTGTTTGAGGGAAGGCAATGAATCCTGGCTGATAATTACTCTGTTAGCTTTTGGTCTTCTTTACCTTTTACAGAAATCAAGACTGATTTCCTCTGTAGGTGTTACATCCACACAATCCCGGCCACAGCAGAGCTCAATTCCTCCATGACCTGGTTCATCACACTTGTCCCATGGGTGTTCTTGTACCTTATGGAAGGGCTTACATCCCACTGCTCTGCATTTCCCTGCTGTCTCTGTAGAGACCTGTGCTGACTGATAAGAAGCAAGAGAACAGCGTGGCGTTGTGAATACTTTTACAGCAGAACTGTTTATTTTGCACTCTTTCTGTCTCTAGATGAGTAAGTTCCTTTTAGTGCTGCGTATAGAAGCATCATATGTTCGTTTTGTGTCAAGAGCTTGTTCTCTCCTGTGTTTGATTTGAGACATGAGGAACTGGAGGCCCCCCATGAGGAATAAGTTGAAAGTATAAATCAAATTCTTCAGTCAGTGCAGGCTATGGTTTCTAAAAACTGAAAAGTGGTGGTGGTTCTCTGGTGGTTGATGTAGCTTTGTTCACTGCATTTTTTTTTTCTTACTTTTTGCTGCTTTAGGCTCTATTTCTCCCTGCTCTCCCTGTTCTGTAACCTTACAGTTTGCCTGCAAGTGTTTTCTTTATGAAAAAAGCATAGGTTTAGGAAAAAAAAAAAAAAAGATGAAACACAGTCCCTGTTGGTTTTCATCCTGCCTCTGCCATAAGGGAAATATAAGCAAAACACACATTTTCAGGCCACACAGTTGCAGAAATTGTGGGCACGTGGTGTTCAGCACCTCCTGTAATGAGCAACTCTACTTCTTTGGCCTTCCATTCTTCCTCAGGGACTCTCAGGTCTCCCTTGCCAGACTAAAACCCATTAGGTGCATATGTGATATGTAAACATTTTGTATTGATATTCTCCCCTAAACTCAGAACTGAAACAAATGCTTGATTATTGACATGTGTCAGAAGGAATTCCCGTGTTGACTTAGTGATGTAGAAATCTTTCCACTGTGCTTTCCATGATTTAGAAGTGACGTGAAATTTTGTACTTGATTTCTTTCTGCATGAACATGATAGAAAAGAAGATGTTTTGTTTGTTAAAGGTCAGGTTATGTAAGAAGTTGCACTGTTTTGGGGGGATTCTTCTGGCACTTATGCACTTATATGTGGGTGGCCTGCTCTGATAAAATCAAATATCTGAGTAGGCTGCTTGTGGACTGCTCAGTAAACAGCTCAAGTACTGTGTCTAGAAGTGCCCTAAAAGGCAGTCATGTAATATTTTTGACTCAGTATATTGTGAAATCTTTGTTAGTTTCTTTACACTAATCTGCTTGCCCTTACCATACTGATGCATTTCTGTGGAACTATTGGAAAAAAGTCTCTCTCTGGTAACACTGAAAGTGTTTTTTCTCTCCTGCTCAACTTTTCCTTTCATCTTGTGTATCAAAACCCATGGCTCATCCTCACCTTACAGGGATAGCATGAGCCAGGTTTCCAGGATATTAATGCAGCGCTCTCCTCCACAACAGCTTTCATATCATTTGCTTCACAGATACACTTTCCCTTCCACAGTTCCCTGCGGGCACACAGAATGTTGCAAACAACAGGCAGCTGTATTTTCAGACACTGAAAGG
Source organism: Manacus vitellinus (assembly GCF_001715985.3). NCBI lineage: Eukaryota > Metazoa > Chordata > Aves > Passeriformes > Pipridae > Manacus > Manacus vitellinus. The sequence continues at coordinate 55,935,648 of NW_021938789.1, read as the reverse complement.
TTTCACTGTTTACACACCCTCGGTGACTGACATGATGATAACTTCACTGTTTCAGGATAGGTTAAAATACAGGTAACTTGGTAGGCAGCTTTTTTTACTAAGGGAGGAGAGTACAAAGAGGGTGTTTCAGGAAACTGTGAGAACACCTGGAATTACTTTTATATGTCTTGGGCATGTCTTTTCTGCGTTGATAAACCCACAGGAGAGTTTGTGAACGTGGTGTTGGACTCACCTTCGACAAGCTACCTGGGTTAGTCCAGAACTCGGGATTTCGGGGATGTAGCTTGGGTTTGAACTGTAAATCTCTGAATATGACATAGATGGAGAAATTACAGAATGGGATGCTCTTCGAGAGGGTAGTCAAACCTTCCTCAGTGAGTTGTCTGGATATTTGGGAGGCTTTGCCTTCTATGGGTGGCATAATTGATTTGTTGCATAGATAGTTTGCTCTCTCTTTTTTTGTGGGGGAGGGGGGAGATGATGGGTTTTTTTGGTTTGGTCTTGTGGGTTCTTCTTTGTTTGGACAGGTTTCTTTGGGTTGGGTTTTTGGTGTTTTGTTGGTTTTTTTTTTTGGTGGTGGTGGTGGTTTGTTTTAAGGCACATGGAGTTCATAAAACAGGGCTGAAATGGGACTTTTAGCTCTGTGTTTGACAAGTTGCTCCTCCACAGTGATATTAACATATTGGTGAAGAAAGGAAGCATAAGTTTTTCTTCCTGGTGTATCAGTAGATATATCTTGTAGATATCACTTGTAGATACCAGAATTTGGTTTTTTGTCTGCCACAATTCAACACTTCATTTGATACTGGGCTTGAGGGAGAACTCTTGACTGTTATTACATGTTATCAAATTAAATATTTAACAAACTAACTTGACAGCTCACCTACTTTTACTGCCACCTAGTTGCTAGCACACCTGATGATGGCTTCCCTGTGCACTCAAGCTACTGTCTTCCATACTTGTAGTGTGTAAGTTCTGCTCCACTCCAGCATGTTCTCCACGTAGCTTGGGGCACCAGGATATCCCAGTGTCCAGCTGGCCCTCAGACAGCCAAATAAGTCATGGACTTGGTCCACCCAGCAGTTAAGGTAGGAGGGCTGATGTTTGCATAGCCGTAGAGTGAAAATGATGCTTCTTGCTGGGCCTTTTACTGCATGCTTCCTTGCCATGATTTTTTTTGGCATGGGGGGGGCAGTATTCTGTCTGTGACAGGCAGATGGAAGACTAAAGGCGGGTGTAAAGATTGATGCAGGGTTTTGAGGTCGCAGTGGAAGAGGGAGGAAACACCTCAATCTTTGTTCAGTGTCTTTCCGTTTTGGACCTGGTCTCTGCTGCCTGGTAGATACTGCAGTTACTTTTGTTCTGGCTGAAGTGCTCAATTTTGTTTGCTTGTACAGCTCTAAATAGTGACACAGTGATAGAAGTATAAAGTTGGGACTGAAAGGTAAGTTTGGTATTCCAGTGGTGTAAGCCATGTGCCAGCCAGGTGGGAGAAACTAAATACAAAGCAAAGGCTGTTTTGTAAGAAAACAGACACAATTTGTGTCTATTTAATGGCACCAGCTGAAATCTGTTCTAAATTGATGCAGTTTAAACTGATCTTAAGTGGATTTAAGCACATTGATTTTAAGTGAAGATAAAACTCTCCATGTCACATTATGATTAAGTCGTAACAATTTATCTAGGTTCTTGTTTTGTCAGCATGGTGCTTGCAGCTGTTCTTGTTTTGCTTTATTTTATAAGAGAACTTTTATTTAAGCTGTAGCAGAGTGTTGTTTTGGTGTGCTTGCTGTCTTTCAACTTCCACTCACACCAGTGTTATGTTGCCTCAGAAGCCTGGGCTAACTGGGGCTGTCTTCAAGGAAGGTCCTGTGAGCCACCAAGCCTGAACAAGTAGGGAGAGCCTCTAAGAGGCAGGTGGAAAACCAAAATTGACTTTTTGAGTTCAAAAGGCTCATGGGAGGCAAAGGTTGGGGCTGAGGCACTATGAAGCCCTGTCTGGGCCAGGATCACATCACAAGCATTTTGGACATATTTTAGCCTGTCATTTACTGAAAACTCAGAGTAAAATGATGTTTTCTGAAGTCTTCGTACTAATAAAAGAAAGTGGTTTTGGAGATGTACCCTGGAGGTAGCAGCTACCAAGAATTAGACTTAAAAGCAAAACAAAAGAAAAAAAACTCCCAAACCGATTTACCAGTTCTTTTAGAATAAAAGAAACAAAGCTAAACCAAACCCCTTCTCTTTGATGTAAAGTTGTCTGAGCCTTACATATGATATGGCTCAGTGTCATCCATGGAAATAAAAAAGGAAGTATATCTGTTTGCATCGTTTGGGAAATGGATGTTATCATCTCTGACTTTTCAGATTTCTTGCTCATGGAGCACTGAGGCAGGAGCCAGGAGGAAAATCTAACTTACTGGTTGAAGTAGCAATAACCCTCCCCCTAGTTGTAATAACAAAGTTCTTTTCTGATTTGAAAGTACAGCATGTTGAAATATTAAAGCTTCCAGATGGTGAAAATAAATGAAATTAACTTTGAAGCTCCTGATTTATAGTACCAGTGGATACAAAGCTTTACAAGATTGTCTTGTTCAGAAGCTTATAATTAGAGTATCAGTTTTCTTGTGGGAAACTGTTTCTTTGTAAAACTGAAAGGACAAATTCCTTACTAGTTCTATCATCTATTTATTTTTCCTGCTATGATTCAGACAAATCAAAGGTTAAAAAGTCAGCATTTCACATTTGACAGTCTGTGACTCAAATCAAATAAAAAATCATATATTCAATGAGAAATAGTCCTCTAAACTGTCTATTACACAGAAGTCTTAAGAATTGTTGGTTCATATTAATCCCCTAACCTTGAATCTGTCTTAAAGACTGTCCTGTCTAAGCAGTCTAGTGAGGAAGATGAAAGATTGTTAAATAGCCATTTGCCTAAGGACATGGTGCTATATAATAACTGGATAGGAACCTCTAGGCCCTTCTTTAGCCTCTTTGACATAGAAAATGGGAATAATAACTTAATTAAGTATTATAGGTTCCACAACAACAGTAACATGTTCTGTTACTGTTCTGCCTGAACCTTTTGTAGGTTCGAGAACAAGTGGTGGTTTCTTCAGAGCTGAAGGATTATATAGCTCCTGTGGCCTTCAGTTCTCCTGTTTGTAAATGTCTAATTTGTTTTGCTATTTGTTCAAAGTTTCTTCCCACAGCCAAAATTTTGTTTCCAGTGCAGAAGCTTTTGGAGAACTCAGATGTTTTAAATAAGTGACACTATTAAATATTGCAGTGCCTCCAAAAATTTAGAGGATTGTTCAGTATCCAAAATGAGAAAATACCAGACAAAAAAAAAACAGGGGAAAAGAATTGTAACTCAATGAAAAAATAGTTTTTTGGGGTGGGTGCTCTTGCCTCTTTCCCTTTGAACTGCAGAATAATGGAAAAGAGCTTCAGTTCTAAGGAAAAGGAGCTAGTGAAGGTTTGCACACACATGACAATTTATCAGCTGGTATTTGCTGCTGCCTTCCTTCCAGGGCTTACTGCCCTTCACGTGGGAGCAAATGGGAGGGAACCTGTGGGTGCTTGGTGACTGTTTTACACTCAAGTCCAGTGCCTGAGCCAAAGCTGCTGTCCTCTGTGCTTGGTTGGGGCAATAGGGCTCAGATTAAATTTACCACAAAAAAAAAAGAGTCGTGGGGCACTAAGGTCAGCTGGACTGCTAGGAAGGAGGAGTGTCAGCAGCCTTTTACTAAGTATATGTATGTTTAAGCCTTAGCACCTTTGCACAGTGCTCTATAGGAAATGAACAGCACCAGTTAATGGTATTTAGCAATCATTGCTGTCTGAAGAAATTTTTCTTATTTATTTTCCTCTGCAATCAGTTTCTCCATTGTAGTTTCTAGTAGCATGTCTGATTGCTTCAAATGAAACAGTAATCATGTTTTCTTCCGTTTACTACATAGAGTTGATAGTATTTTGTGAGTGTGTAGCTTGCCATTTCCCTGTCCCTTTATTCGTGTGTTTGCTACCGCAGAAAAGCAACCAAACCAAAAAAACCAAAACCACCCCCCCCCCAAAAAAGCCAAACCAAACAAAAGCCAAAAGGGGGAATGTAGGTTGGCTTTTTTGTAACTGAAAAAGTTGATGCTAGACAATAACAATTATAAATGTAATTCAGTGATACCCGAAACTGCTAATGCCATCTTATAACAGGAGTTCTAACAAGATGTTTGAACATTTCCAGTTGCACTAGGGTATTGTACTACACAGCATCATTTGTTGCTTAGACTTTGGGTAATTTGAAGTGTTTAATGAAGTTGACATAACATATTCAGTAATATTGGTCACCGTGTAGAATTAAATTTAAATACGTTTGGTATGCTGGATTCCCTTGCATGCAAACTTCTGTGTAATGGCAATAGGGTTAAATACTTTCTTTAGTAAAGGACATCTGTGTAGTTGCATGTGTTTTATAAGCAAACCTATTCAGTTCCACTGATGTAGAGATTACACTGCTACAGCATAATTCTCTGGTGTTAAACACTGCTGGCATTTAACCTGTAGAGTTTCAGTGGGATTTCAGATCCCACTTAAATGTAATTTTTTCTATTTCAAAATAATGTGCAATTTCAAAATCTAGAAATGGTGGTTAGAATGCGAAATACCAGTTCTCATTTTTAAAAGGACTTACACCTCAAAGCTGCTTTTGTCAGGCCTCATCTAGGTTTCCTATGTTGTATTTGTAGAGGTAAAATTACTATATCTCAAGTCTAAGGAAGAAAACTTTGATAAATTTCAGTTGTAAAGGTAAAGTGACTCCAGTAACTGGAGAACGGAAAATAAATATTTTACCCAGCTCATGATGAGCCCAAATGTACAACTTAACTCTTTAAACCCCAGCATTATTTGATGACAGTGATGTTGTGTGCTTCAGTACCTGAGGGTGGTTTGGTTAGGAGGTGCAGGAGAAGTTTTTCAGAAGTAGAAATGCCAACTTTGTGCCTATTGCCAGCTTGACTTGGAACCCTCAGTCTTCTGTGCTCCGCTCTTTCTGTTCTTATTCCTGGAGGATGCTCTGTTTGTCTGTGCTTATCTGAATGTCTTATTTGGGGCAGATGTTTCATGCCTGCAAGTCAATTTTGTAGAAGAGTTTAACTGAGAAAGGGGTTAAGGAGAGGCTGCTTGAGTTTATGCCTGAGTTAGGTCAGCTGTCACACGTTTGGGAGTACAAGCAGTAGCCGAGGGGAGCCTGCTCCACAGTTAAACAGCCTTTTTTTGCTACCTTCCCACTTGGATAAACTGAAGTAGCTCTCACTAAACTTCAGTTAACTCTTGCATCTTACTCATGTGCCCCTGTGAGTTTGGCTCAGTAAAGACTGCCCTTTCTATAACAGTTCATGATGTAAGCTCCAGATACTGCAGTAAAAAGAAAAACAACTGAACAAGCGGATGATGGATCCTGAGATGAGATCATTGGGCAAGATAATGAACAACTCCTTTCAGAGATGAAATACTACTGTAATTCCAGCAATGTTCTGGCTATCAGAGTTGAGTTACTATTGCCTTGGAGGTTTTGTAATCAGCCTGCTGGAGTGCAGCCTCACGTCTGCCGAAACACTCTGGTTAAGTGACCGCACTGATGCAGTTATGCTCGTTTATCAGACGCTTACATTCACTCAGGCAGAGACATAAGAGGGCAGTCTTCTGTGCAGGGGATGATCACAAACAGGACAGGCAAGTCAGCACTCACAGAGGAGACCAACAAATGTGGAAGGACTAAAACTAGTCTCTCATGAGAGTCTGGCTGAGTGCCAGCGCAGGACATGAGCTTCACCAGCTTCACTGCCCTTCTTTGGCTTCACTCCAGCACCTCAGTTCTCCTTCCTGAACTGGGGGGCCCACAGCTGGACACAGCACTCGAGGTGTGGCCTCACCAGTGCCAAGTACAGGGGGACAATCACTTCCCTACTCCTCCTGGCCACACTGTTCCTGATACAGACCAGGATGCGAGTGGCCTTCTTGGCCTCCTGGGCACACACTGGCTCACGTTCAGCTGCTGTTTACCAGCACCTCCAGGTTCTTTTCTGCTGGGCAGCTTTCCAGCCACTCTTCCCCCAGCCTGTAGTGCTGCATGGGACTGTTGTGGCCAAAGTAAGCCAGCTTGCTCACTTTTCAGCCTGTACGATAGGTTTGTCAAGTGTTTGAGCAAAACAACTGCAAAGACACCTATTTTACTTAGTTTAAAACACTCTTGTGGATAACAGACACACCTCTGTAGGGTCTCAGAAATTTGTCTAGTTATACTTGTCCAAGTCTGTCTTATCTTCATCAAATATTGCCAATTGCTGTATTTTCTTTTAAAACAAGCTTATTGGTAAATATTTCCTCTCTGATGAAATAGCTTAGTCTGGGCTGGATGTTGCTTAGTCTTTTGCTCAGCATGCCTTACCAAACATGTTTCAACTCTACATTGTTTCCATTGTATTCTTCTCTTAATGTAATTCTCGTGTAAGATGGTATTTTTCCCCCCAGAAAGTTGCTGGCCCTTTTTCCATTATCTTCTCATTTCTCTCATAAACCATACTTCAGGGACTGCAGGAAATTCCTAATTGCAGTTTTACATAGCATGGAGAAGTTCTTTGGAAGCTTCCAGAGACAGCTCAGATGATTTCCAGCCATCCTCTGAAACATTTTCAGGCTTTACTCCCTTTACCAGTTACTTACACTTGCTTCATTATGTAGATTTAATCTAAAAAGTAGCAGGAATGCAAGTGCACTGACCATCTTCTGTTATAGGGATGGGACAAGCAATTTGTAATTTTGAAAACTGTGAAGTGAGTGGTTCAGATATCCATGATGCAAGTTTACCTAAAGCCATTTTATTGTGTGAAACCAGTCTTAGTGTGGCATTTTGTAAAGGGTAAATCAAAAGAAAATAATTCAACATACTTCAGTGAATTCTAATATCTGCATTTTACTGTCTCCTTCCAGAACTGTGGGTGATCCGGCCTCCAGCTTGCAGAGGCACAAATGCACTACTAATCCCTGAGGAAAATGAATGTCAGTGCATTGTCATGATACTGGTTGTCTTGTACCACAAACTAGTGAGGCTTTCAGAAGTAGTGCTTGAACTGTAGGTTCTTTTAAAAGGATTTGGTTTGCCCTTCTCCTTTTTTAAAGCTGAGGTAAACTTCTGCCTCTTTGGAGACACTGACATGAAGTACATTCAGGCTACTCAGTGACTCTGCTATTGGTGTTTTGCCAGTTTTCTTACAGTGAAAATGACAGTAGAGATAACACTCAATGTGGGGAAGGAGTTTCCAAAATTTTACACAGAAGATCATTGAACACTGCCTTTGCAGGGCACTGTTGCTGTACAGCTCAAGATGTGTTTCTTAGTCCTGCCCTCTTTGTGTGAGTTGGCTTTCTTGGTCTGTCTGACCCTTCTGAAGTGATTCAGCTTAAAATGGCCAGCCTGATTGGGAACCCACTGCTAGATTCTGTTAGTTAAGTCACTGTAAAGCAGATGAATGGCAGCATCATGTTCATACTTGTGCCAGCAGCTCAGCTCAAGTACCAGGCATCAGTATCAGCTCTTAAAAGCAGGGCTCTGGAGGTGCTCTGTGTGATGATGCTGATGGAGGGAGGCTTTCTTGTTGTAAAAGTAGTGGATCATAAAAATTACATTTAATACCCAGTAGGGAAACTTAGCTATTGCAGAGGCCCTGTATAAGGCTGAGTAATGCTGAATAACATTGATGAAATATTGCTGCTGATAAAAACAAGAGGCCTGCAGGCTGATCTTGCAGATACTTGTCTGTGTACCTTTTTTCTAATAACAAAGAAGTAATTTATCAACAGGAGTAGCTGCAAACCTAGCCAGGAGAGCTCTCTAACAAATGACCCAGAATCGGTGTGTTGATGTGAAAGTGTAAGTGGAGTTTAGTTTAATTAGCAAATACACAGAGTAGCATGTTAGTGCAATTATTGCTTGTAAGGGAAACCATGGCCTTTGAATGTGTTTTTTTCACTGTCTGGAAGGTGGGGTCATAACTCAAGCTGTTGTTTTGCTAATACCTGTGAAAGCTAAGACAAAGAACATAACAAGCAAAAGAGATTTTGTGAGAGTATTCACAATGTTCTTTGTTCTTTGGAAAATGGTAAAGAAGGAGTATGTTTACTTTTTTTGGTAAAGGATTTGGGCTGGGAGGAAAACTAGCTGTAATTTTCCATTAAACATTGCTTGAAGCAGGAGAACAAAGAAAATGGAGGCTACTAACATCAAGGAACGCTCAGATCATACCATGCAGAGAGTAAAGGTCTTAGGTTATTTTAGGTTATACAGGGTTATTGTAATTACATAAAATATGTTCTAGATAAACCCCCTAAAATCAGCTGTTGGAATAGGTTACTGCTCTGTTCCCACTGATAGGGCTGGAATCCATATTAATCAAAGGTGAAAGGAACTCTCTAAGGTACTGTGTTTCGGAAGGCAGCTTAAATACAGTAGATTAGAGATCACTTAGAGGAACTCCAAGTAAGATGATCATGATGTATCTAGAAATGTGGAGATGAAGAATGAAGAACAGGTGGAAACCCTTTTGATGGATGTCTGAAACAGCAAGTCATAGTTGTAAAAAAAAAAAAAAAAAAAGTAAAAGGAAAAAGGTGGGAGGAAGTGCTTGTTGAAGAAACATTTTATGCATCTAGCAAAAATTTGTATGTCAGTGCATCCAGAATTTGGAGTACTGGCTTCTCATCCTAGCTAAGGCCAACTTCTAAATTGCTACCAACGCTATCAGAATGGTGAATTTTTGGCTCAGCAGTGAAAAACTTGTCCAATGTTCTTCCTGACTATAACAGCCATACTTTGGTGCTGGGCTGAGCAGAGCTTGCCTACTACTCAGTTGCAGAGTAGGCCTGGACTCTGAGGAAGGACTAAGATCCAGTTTTCATGTTCTTCAAGCAGTGCTGCATGTTCCGAGCGAACAAGATGATGAACCCTTTGTCACTGAGTAAACGGACAACCAAATTATGTCCAGAACATAACTACGTTGTTATAAAATAGGCTTTTATTTTAAGAATGGTCATTTACCTGTGCTGCTCTTGCTGTGAAAAGCAAGACCACAAAGTCTGCATGATGCACCGAATTGTGTAATCTATTTTAGAGTAAGGGCAGAATAGCTGTGTAGAACAATCTTTTTAGCTCATGGCACAGAGCATATGCATTGCTTTTATAGTTTCTGTTTCAAGCATTTTGCTTGTGCTTACATTGTCCCAGGGTGGCATATCACTAAGAGGGCAATATACATCTCTAGGAAATAACTGTTTCCTATTTCTAAAAGTTCAAAACGCAGGAAACTTTACTGGAAAATCATGGCCTCATTTGTATTGGGTTTTAAAGTTGACTTTTCTCTGTATGTCCAGCAAAAAAATACAATGTCTGTGTTGACAAGGTAGCTATAGCATTCAGGAGGAATGCTGAACAGTTAGGTTGTATAAGTGAGTAATGTCTTGACACAGTTGGCCTTGACAGTCTTACACTTTCTTAAGCTGGATTTACAATCATCTAATATTTGCACACCTCCTTTCAACACTTAAAGCATCAACTTCTATTTTGTGATCATAAATCTCAGACTACTCTTTCAGGAGGAAGTTTCCCCTAAGTAATTTCAATGTCCTGAAATGCTAAGTGAGATGGTTGGAGCTTTAATGAGAAGAACATTTCTTAGTTCACCACTAGCTCTGTCCTAAGAGAACATTTGCATTCCTGTTTGGCCAACAAGAGTCTCATTATAACAATTTCCAGATAGAAAAGAGCTGAATGCTGAAGCTCAGTTTTAATTAAGTGTGCTACATCCAGCTTAGCTTCTTTAACAGGCTTAAATGATGAAATACCAAATAATTAAAGGGTTAAGGTAATGACTTAATAATGACTAAGAGTTATAACAAAGAGCTAAGTCTGGTTTCTTTTAATCATGAAATGTTTTTCTGGTTTTTTTTGGCTTGGGTTTTTTTTGTTCTTTTTGTTTTTGTTTTTTTGTGTGGACTCAAACCTCTCAGCCCTTGTGGCTCAGTTCATCCAGCTGAAGAAATAAATGGTTATAAAGCTCCCGAAAAACTTGTTAGTGAAAAATAGTTGACAACAACGTTACAGGACCTATTATTTTAATGTGTGTTGCCACAGAGGAAAACATGACAGTGTGATGGGTACGGATGAACTTTTTTTAAGATTAGCACTTAGATGTTTGCTGCAGAGACAATTACAGTTCCCATGGGTTTGATCACACATACCAGCTTTGGGTGGTCAGGATGTGCTGGCTTTTTTTAAAACAAGGGAAAAAAAAACCCCCAATGCTACCAGTATCACAGACCTGTTGTCTGAGTAAGCTGAGTAAACACTGGAGCTTACCTGTTAGTTTGCTGTGAGCAAAGAATTGCTGGATTTAGAAAATAAGCAGCATAGATAATCTGGATATGTAGTGATATTACATACATCTCCTTATCGATATTTTTGCTCAATTGTGACAGAACTTGAAGGGAAATTTGCTGGTGCTGATATTTTTTAGGACAGAGTTATATTAAGAATAGTATTCCTGATATTTTAAATCTGGAAATTCGTTAAGGTTCTGTGACAATGCAAATTTTGGTCATTTTTTAGCAGAACTCTCTCATACCTTAGCTTTCACACTCACTTCTTCGTAGTGCAGTTGAAAATTATTAAAAAAAACCCAAAGCAAAAAACCCAAATGAATGTCAATTGTAGCTAAAAGCATCATTGAAATGCTACATAAAACTAAAAGATTCCAAAGACTTTAGAAACCATGTGGCAGCGCCATGATTTGATTTGGACATTTCCACACTCCAGGTAGTTGACCACTGCCAGTGTTTCTTCTTTGTCATCCAAATTTAATATCAAACCTCGTTAAGATGATGTGAAAGAGGTGCTAATTATTACCCTATGGACAGCTTTGGACCAGCTCTCGTGGTGCTGTGGTCCCAAATGTGGTCCCAAATGGGAGCTGCTGGCTCAGCACAGAGCTGGGTCAAACACTCATTAAAATTACTGGGACTTTATTATTTCTAAAAATCATTCTGGGGACTATTATAGAACAGTTTTAAAATGCAGACATCCTAGTGAGACAATCTACATTAAAGAAAGAATCATGAAGCCCACTGGGTGTCACTGGATGGTAGCTTCCCTCTGCACCATATCTCATGAAAGAATCTGTTTTCTGTGCATTTTACTTTGGATGTACACTTTGCAGTTAGCTGTCATAGTAGAAGCTGGACATAACTGAGGAAGGTTAAAGACACCCAGTATTTCTACATCAATTTTTAAATTTATGTTGTTTATAAAAACTATTAATCAAAATATAGCATATCTTAACCACATTATTTTTCCCCTTTAAGGAGAACTCTTTCTCTGACTATTAGTAGCAAAATATTGTAGTTTGTAGAAAATGTGTAAGAAATGGTTGGCATATCTGATGATTTTGGTTTATGATTTTGGCATGAGTTTTCCTGCATTCTGTGATTTAATGTTTCAATGATATTGCTGGTGCTGTTATTTCAGAAGACCAAGCCTACTACAAATCACATATAATAAAAAAAAAGAGTGGGATTTATGAAAGATGAGATCTCTTAGAAGCTGTCATTTTGTGAGATACAATCTCTTCCTTTTTCATTATTGTACAAAAGTTTTCCTTCTAAGTGGTTGCCAGGAAAACTCAGAAGGGTGAAAAGACACCTTGCTGATTCTAGGATAGTGTTTAACAGATGGATGTTCCCCATCTCCTACAACCATTGCAGTTCTCATATATTTTGACAAAAATTTTCATGCCAGTATTGTCTGTGTTTTCTTAACCAATGAAGAACCCAAAGACAATGTTAAGGAAGGTACTGAATCAAAGGTATCAACAGTCCTCTGTGGGAGACCTTTTCAACATCAGAGCAGAGGTGGCTTTTTAATAGACAACTAGGCTTTTCTCTTCTTGTACAAGTAGTGAAGTTTCAGGAGGCTTTCAGAGGGCAGAAAAACACTGAATTTCCATGATGTTGAGCTTGTTGAACCCAACCAAATCATACTCAATACCTGCTGAAGAGAGCAAGCAAAAAAAAAAAAAAAGGTAAAATTTTGAACATATATAAAAAGTAAAAAACTTGGATGGAACAAATAATTCTATGGGTACAGCATGAAAGATACTCTAGTGCTTTTTTTCCATCAAATTAAGTTTTTTCAAGGAACACATCTTCGTGTTAGTGCTCACAATGTATTACTGTATTCTTGGGAAAAACTTCACAATAAAAGCCACACTTTGAAGAAGCTAGGCCAGGGAGATGAAACACAGATGGTACTTTAGGGCAAGATTTCATTGAAAAAAGGGAAAACACCATCATCAAGGGAAGTTCAGCAGCATGCATTCAGCCTTTCTCTTAGTTTTCCATTCTCCTGGCAGTGGAATAATTGTAGTAGCTATTGAAATATTTCCCTCATGTCCTGAGGAAATTGGAGAAGGGTAAGGAACATAGAGGGGTAGTCCAGAAGAAAATGAACAATGGAGTAGCACAGAGGGAAGTCACTGTCTACTTAATTTCACTCTGCTACAAACTCTTGAAGGCTTTATAGTTTGACAATAATGACAGAGCTGGGATCAGTCCCCACTGACAAACTTTAGACTTGTGCTTTAACTAGTTCAATACCAGCAAGATAAACTGGAGAATGTGGTCAAGTAATACACTGTGTTTTCTGAGAAAGCTAAGGTACACAGAATGCCTTGCAATTGTACAAAGAATCATTAAATAAAAAAAACATAAATATGTTCCCCCACAAAAATGAGGACATGTTTTTATTTTCTTAGCAGCTGTGATTATTTTTTTTTACTTCTTTTGACTTTTACTTGTAGCTGAATTTAAATCCCCTTACACGCCAGTTATTTGCTCAATTTATGGATCTGGAATATTTAGTTACGTGGCGAGTTTGGTGCAACACACTTCTAGCAATAGAAAGGGAAACTCCAGCCTGAGGTTTTTCAGTACCTCAGGCTGTAGCTGTCACTGGTGTGTATTCTCAGTTAATGAGGCCTTCAGTACTTTATCACAGAATGGAGGACTCGTGCACAGTTTGTACCACTGAAATAACTGTCAAACACGTTCGTGCTTGGCAGCTGAATGTTGACTAGTGGTGACCTGTCCCAGTGAAATAAACAACTGTCTTTGCTTGAGAATTCTGGAGAAGAATATTTTATTTTAGGTTTTTTACAGGTTCAGAAGTAGCAATTAAGTGTTGGAAATGTGCTTGAGGCTATGAAATGGTCATTTTGAACCAGGATTGCTTGGTGTTTGGTCTCGTTTAAGTGCTGGAGTTTGGTATGGCCACTTGTGGGTCTGGCCCAAGCAGAAAATAACTATTTTAGATAACAATCATTATTTTCAGCAATGCACCTGATCATCAAGGCACGGGTTTTTGCTTAGGTCCATTTCTTGTCCTTCTTGCTTGATCACTGGACTTACTTCACAAGGCAGAAATGGTAAAATACTTCCAGAAGTGATGTTACAGATTTTGGCCAAACTGGGAGCACGAGTTGTGTGGGAAAAGGCAGGAGCTCATTGCCCTGAATATCCCAGATCCGCCTGTGAATGTTTGGTTTGGTGGAGGGAGGGTGAGAAGAGTTGGGCAGTCTCGAGGCTTGGAAGAAATGGTGTCTGTGTCATCAGGATTTATGTGGAAGGGTGAAACATTTTAGTTTGTCTTCCTATGTTTGAAGAGTAACATAACCCTACTGTTTGGCTTCCTGGCATGAGGAGAGGTCAGTGTGCAGTGCTGCCCCAGAAGGAACCCTTGTCATCCATTACCACATGGAGAAATGTCAGTCATGCTTTAATATGTTTGTTTTTCTGTGTTGGCTGGTAGGTACAATGGTTTTTCTTAATTATCCTAAGAGTGCCTGCAGCATATGCTCTTCATTCATGTGTGGAGTGTGAGCGCTTTCAGTGCTGAAGGAGTTGGTCCCTTTACATCTGCAGGTAAAATTTGTATAAGAAACACTGACATGCATAAGTCTGGGATGAACTGTTAGGTTTTCATGCAGCTTGAGAGAATGTAGGTACGTGAGTTGTATCAATGAATTATATGGCTTCCTGGGATTGCTGCTTCTCCGAGGCAGCAAACTTGTAACTTCAGGAAAGAATAATGATATCTAGATAGAATAAGACTCCAGAGAGGTGTAAAGGAAAAAACAAACATTGAAAGAGTCCAGGTGACATTGTACACCACTAAAACATGGGCTGAGTGCTTTATCATGTCACTAAAAACTCCCCCTTTCTAGGTTACTGTTTATATGCTTAATGGAAATAGCAAATTTGGCTTTGAGATATTTCTGGAAATCTCTCAGGCTTTCTTGTCATATATTACAGTCATGTTTCTTTCCTTGTGCTTGACAGGCACCGCAAAAAAAAAACCAAACCAACAAAACAAAGCCAAATCCACAACCCTCCAAATCACTGGAGTCTTTCCACTCTGTTCTTGTCAGCGAAATAAAATCCATTTATTTGATGGAAAAGCTGTTAGGTAAACGTTCCCAAAGCAAATCAATCCCTCCTAAAAATTCTAGGGAAAAAAAAAAAAAGAATTGAACTGGATATAAAGGCATTGATTATTTTTGAATTGGGGGCATCCTGCCTATATTAGATAAATCAATTACAGCTTTTCAGGAGCCAATCTATTTAAAAGTGAGTTAAATCAAATTGTTTACTTTTCTATCTAGGCCATCTCTTTTCTCTTCATTGCACTCCATCACACTTATCACTGGTTGCACCTCATTCACCCCATGCTCATCCCAAAATGTGCCATACATCATCTCTTACAAAAATGTTTGGATTTTTTTTGTTAAAACTGAATAGCCAATATGAAATAGAGTAAATGCTTGCCTTCAGCCTGTAAAGGATATGAACGTTTATTATTTGACAATAACATTCACAAAATTACTGATTTCTCAGCTTGTGCCATCAAGGGGCACCCACAAAATACTTGTAAAATGAGACTGGGAACTAAAATTCCATAACTGTACTGGAAGACTCAGTGAGTTTGTCTTATGATCTATTACAGTTTTCCTGTTGACTGCTCATGGTAACGTGAATGCCAATGGCTGTCTTTTCACCTCTCAGTGATAAAGGTGAAAAAAGGACAAAAAACTCTTCCACCCATTCTGCTGACAAGATTTTCCTACTCTGATGATACTGTGGCTTGGTTTTGCCTTTTTTTTCCCCCCCCAATTACATTTTACTAAAATCAACTGTGATTCATTTGTATTAGATATTTGCTTTGCTACTTCATCACATGAAGCCAAAGCTTATCATTCACCCTCTCAGTTATTCTCTTTACAAGTCCTGTATTTCTTATCCTGGTGATGACACATGTTAACAGTGTGATTAATAGAAACTTTTCTTGGGTACAGAGAAAGGTCTTCAGCTGGTCTACAAGAGTGTTTAACCTTGTGAGTTCATTGAAGCCATGGTGATGGATAAAGTGATTTAAAATGTTTGTGAAAACAGTGTTGAAGCAGTAACAGTGAAGTGCAGTTTGGCAGGAGACACCAGACCTATCCAGCACTACATATCTGACTGCAGTATTGTTCCACGGTAAAAGGAGTACAGAAATAACAGGCATGAGTGACTGCCAGAATGGCTCCTGGATTGTCAGACAGGGAAGTTTCCTTAACAAACATATGAAAGAGACGTGTCTGAGCTTCAGGAATAGTCAGAAAAAGACACTTTTTGCCTGTGCTCTCACTTTGTCTGGAAAAATGATCTAAAGCTCCCAAAGGCACAGATTATAGACAGCAGTCTGTATAGTGAGGTTCTCCCAGACAGTAAGTGATGCTCATTGTGGCAGTGGACCACCCATGGTCTTTAAAGCTGAGACCCCCTGTGCTGTAGGATATAATAGGCGCCTTCACACTGTGGATTTAAGTAATTTTATATTGGCATATGGTTTCATCTCCTCTTTAGTGCATCTTAAAGCTGTGTCTGCCTAATGGATGGATTGACATACCTTGGGCCCATCTGCTTGTGTGTTATGCACAATTTGGTGTAGATTTAACTTGGATCCTTAAGTTCTCAATGTTTTTATTCTTTTCTTCATTCTTGTATTTCTTGGGGGTGCTTTGGTCACCTACAGTCAGTCAATGGAATGGAAAGTATTCAAGAATTTGTTAGGTAACTAAAGTCTTCTTGGATGTTGCTTGGATTGACTGACTTTGAATGTTATAAACGTGTTTTCCTTCTTTGTCTCCCCCTGTAACAACGGGGTGTAGTGGGTGGTTGGCTGGCAGAGGTAATGGTTTCATGAAAGTGGTTTGTAAGTACAATGAAGATGGCTTTGGGGAGGAATCGAGCAGAAGTATCAACCTTGGGATATTACTATCAAAGCAGCTAAACTCTGAAAGGCATTTAATGCATGTGACTGAGCAGTAATAAAAATGGTTCTACTTTCTCCTCTAAACCATAGTCTGTGTTGTGGGTAACCATTTCTTCTTTGGGAGCCCCTTCCCATGTCCCAGTTGTCAGTATAATTTTAATAATCAGGGTATTGCTGCAGGTATGTCCCCAGACGGGTCAGTGAAACACTGGTGTGTGTTGGTAGGACTTCCTGCCCTGCTGCAGTTAGAACTGGTTCTGTGTTTGTGATCTTTGGAGATGCCAAGTTCCTGAGTTCTGTTATTCATATTAGCATGGATCTCAAAACAAGAGACATGTCTAGAGGTGGTTTATTTTACCGATGCAATGGCCAGCTCGGAGTTCATAAGAGCAAAATGACGTCCGCTTCTCACTTGCTCCTCTGAGACTCTGTTTATCCCACGTATTGGGAACAATATTGGGCTACTTTTTACTCCCGTCTTCAAGGCCAGCTACATACCACCAAATATGGGGAAAAAAGAGTGAGTTCTCTGATTTTTATGGTCTCTGTAAAAATTGGCAAGGCGTTATTTACTTGTGCTCTTTACTTGAAGTGGCATAAGATGTGTTTCCCGATCTGTCGAGATGGGATTCACAGTCCAAATTCCTCTTTACTTTGCTTCCAGTGCAATGAGTGGGTGACTTCATCCTGTTTCTCTGCAGTAGAAAATACAGAAAATAAAATTCTGTGCCAGAATCTTTGAAAACTAAGCCTGGGTATCCAACAGTCACGTTATGCTTCCTAATGGAAGCGCAACATGTTGGGCATTGTAGCAACAGAGAGTCATTGTCCTGGAGAGCTTAAGTTGAAACAGATGTGTTAGAAGTGGGGGAGGAAGAAGAAAGACAGAGAATAGCAGCATGGGTTGCACAGATTCGCTTGGCTGGCAGAAACTTGGACTAGAACTCAAATCTCATGGCCCCTAGCTCATTGCTTTTTTTGGGCTGGATCCTGTTCTCTGTTTATATCACTCATGACATCTGTCTCATTTTTGAGACTTGCCAGGTAGGTTGAAGAAAAGAAGTTAATGGGACATTACCACTACAGTATCCATAAGTTCCCAAAACCACAATTACTTTTTTTTTTTTTTTTTTTTTTTTGAAGGAGGAAAGTTGGTTTGGGGTTTTTTGGGCTTTTTTCTCAGCATTCAGTTTTGCTGAAATATTCCAGTTACGGGACTGACTTGTAAATGACTTGTATGCAAGCATCAGTAGGAATGGTTTGACAGTCTGGGATACACTTTTCTACTTGGAGTTTTTCAGCTCCATTATCGTGTTAGCAGTGTAGGAACTTGCTGGGAGTGGTGGGGAACCAAGTCAAAAGAGTATTGCATTTTCTGTTGCATCTGGTCCCCATGGTCTGGTGAGCAGGAAGGCTTGGGTTTCTGTAAAGCCCTGGTCTGTGTTTGACAGCTAGGTTCTGGCTGAGAACTGGCAAGGGTTTTGGCAGCCTCTTTGAAAGGGATTTGAATCTCACTGTGGGATTAATGGTAGATGCAGTGTGATCCAGTTCCACAGAAAGTTTCTTTTCTTGTGTAACCAATTATTTTTTCTTCCTGCTCTACAGTCTGTATTGTTTGATCACAATTAGACAGGTAATGGGGGCTTGGGTGGGCAAGGGGGGCTTGGATGAAGTAGAGCTCAGTAAGTATTATCATCACCCAGATCCTCTGTCAGTTACAGGGAGAGGGTTGTAATTTTTTTTTGTTTGAGAGAAAAAGTTCTACCTCTAAAAGTGAAAGAGATTCACAAAAATCACTAAATGTATTGGAGCATGAGGCTGAGACTTCCTAGCCTGGTGCAGGGAGAGAAGAAATGAATTATCAGGAAAAGAAGTTAAAAACAAGAGAAGCTTTTAACTTGTTAGGGCTTGGAACTTCCAGTAAAAGGCTTGGTGGAGATGAGGCAGATGATGCTTTTCCTCTACCAGCCATCATTTGCATGGCAAATGCTCCTTGCAGGTCTCCTTGTAAATGTAGAATTTCTTGTTATTTGGTGATGCCTTAAAGTCGTTCAGAACTGCCTTCTCCATAAATGGAGATAAGCAGATCTCTAGCAGCAAAGGTAGAGGGTCAGAAGGGACAGGTGAGGTTGCAGAGATAGTCAGGTGCATAAGAGACACTGCAGGATACATGAAGGCATTGAATGCTGAGAAACCTGTGCTTTCTGCTTGGTATTACTGGGTTATTTAGTCTCGCTAGCTGTTGGGATTTAGGATACATTCTTATGCACTAGTTTCTGTTCCCCCATACCTGATACAGACAGTGATGCACAGTGTGAGGCAGGTGTGAATCGCCTCTGTCAGATCACTCCCTTATTTTCCAGAATTTGTTGTGGAGTTTAAATGCTGGAGTTGTGTACTGACTTAGAAATACTCCTGTCTGCAAGGGGAGAAAAGTGTCAGCTTCCCTCACAATGAGAAAAACTGCATGACCAAGGCCTTTTGGGAACAGCTGTGAGTTTCTTAATTCTGGAAATACCAAGTCTGATCTTAGTTTCTCCATTTTTGGATCTGGATATGTAGGAAGTTTCTTCCACACCACTGAAGAAGATGGGGAGCAGCAACAGTTGATTGTCATATGTAGCTTGTCTGCGAGAGGCAACAGATAATCTCTGTGCCTGCAGTATGCACGGCAAAAATGAGATTAAATTAAAAACAACGACTCAATACAACCTGTATGCCAGGTCTTTTATAAGTGTATTTAATACAAATTTCGTCAGCTCTGGTTAAATTGCATGATGAAATAGAGGGGTCAAAAAGTGAGGGGTCTGTATGTCATCCATCCTGGATTATATTGCATGAAGTAGTAATCCCCACCATTTTGCTGGGGTGACTTGAAAGCATTATTCTGAGCACTTAAGGAAGGAAGGCTTTTTTTCTTCTAGAAGTAATAGCCTTAATTATCTCATTGTTACAAGAAGTGACCCTTTTCGTTTCTGTGGCTGCTTGCCTAGAGGAGGAGGTCATTTGCCATGATACTTAGATAAAATCTCTGGAATTAAAAACTTTCTGAGTACCCAGGTCATCAGACATAGATTAGGCTCTGGAAAACATTCATAAAATGAAATGAGGCATGTGGAGATGAGTGCAGCAGCCTTTATTGCCATGATTAGATATCCAATTATGTTGCTTCATTTGAGTATCTCATCTCATGTAACCTCTGCTTGTGGCATCACCTCTGCTCACTGTAATGTTGAGGAAACTGTGACAGGGGCCTTTGTGGCAAGTAGAAAACAGAAGCTTTAAAATATTCAAATGTAAAAATCCTCTTCTTGTTGGTAGCTTTATTCTTTAGTAAAGGGTCTTGATGAAGAGGGGAGTATCCATAGAGAGTTTTAGGGGGAAAACCAGATGACAGTGACATTTCAAGAGAAACCCTAGAGCTAGTTGAGGGTTTTTTTTCTGTTGAAAGATTTTTATTACGCACCTGGAAGGCATAAAATACATCTCAGAAGTACTCTGAGTCAACTGAATGGCCTTGAAAACAGCTTGTATGTGGAAGAAGAATGGACAGTTGCTAGCATGGCTTTCATGTATGGGATAGCAGAAAGAGGTCCCTATCCCTTCGATCCAAAAGAAGTATGCTGAGTGGTAAATGGGGCTTTTTGACTCTAGAGATATAAGCCTTATTTTTGCTATTAAATTAAATGGCTCAAGAGCTTTCTAGCACTTTGAAGTAAGTGCCACCATTTGAGATGGAGGTTTATGTGTCAGTCCTGCCTCAGGATGTATCCGAAAGGATGGAAGAGAAATGACTTTGGACTGCTGTGTTTTCTGTTAATGCTCAGTCTGTTGCTAGAACTATCTCTCACTTGAATCCCCTATTGGAATTTGAAGACCTTAACTGGGAGATCCTGAAAGCTCCCAAAGCAAACAGTGGAGCAGAGTAAATGTTAAGCAGCAGTTAGGGCTTAAAAACTCAAGTGGCTCTCCAGATGAATCAGGGAGCTATAGCTGTGTTTGTTCCAGCTCTCAGCTCTGTGCTGCAGTACAGCAAATAGTAAATCCTTATCCCCAAAATCTCTGGTCGAGCTTTAAGGGCTCATAGCTGACTTACTGCAGAGTGCAGCGAGGACTGCATGCAATCTTGTCTTTAAATCCATGTGATTCCACTCGTTGTTCTGATGCCTTTCTGAATGCTGTCTTCAGAGAAAAAAAAGGGAGAAACACAGCAGGGCAAACATAACTGGAGCAAATTTTGCAGAAAGATGCTCGGTAATGATTTTGGGAAGTGGTGGATATCACATTATTTAACTGTCTGCCTTTGTAGTGTCCCAACACAAGCAGGTGTTCTCTCTGTGTTGGGCAGAGCATTACAATGAGCCCTTAGCAAAGCTTTACCATGTCACTGCTGGACTGAAGTAGTGCTCAGGTTTTCCTTACCTGGTGTTCATGTGAAATGCATGATGAAGAATGGCAAACACTGCTGCAGCTTCGAGTGCTCAGCTTCCCAGTACTCAAGGTGTAACCAAGTTTACAATGAAACTGGGATGAAATTATCAGGATTAGCAATCCACAAATACCAGTGGGACTGCCTCTCATCTTTTGACTTTACTCTGCTGGCCTAAATTTGCACCATATAATGGTCACAGTGAGACCAGATTTACAGTGCTGAGAAATACCATGCATTAAAGCTGAAGTGTAGCATGAACTAGCAGTGAGACTTGATAGAAAGCAAACAGTCCACTAGGAAAGGGCATGTGAGCTTTAAACGTTTGAACTTCTATTTCAGTTCCATCTAGTCAGGACCACAGTGGAAGGGGACAAGTAGAAAACCAAGTCCAAGCGACCCATGTGTTGGAGAAGCACTGAACTGCTCTTAACCATTTTTGACCGGGGTGTCTAAACAGACCAACTGTAGAGACGAGCCTTAAAACATGGTTGAAAGAAGTCCAGGTATTTATTGATATTGCCAATAAAATAAAATTTAAAAAAACCACAATGAAAGAAAGCAACAGCAGCCTTAGTAAATGCATTTTCAGTGCTAGGGTAATAAGAATGCAGTCATAACTTGGACAAAAAGCTGATGAGAAGTATTTTGAGGAAATAAATATTGTCCACTGTAGATGCAAATCAGTAGTATTAACACATAATGATATATTAGTCAGTGGCACACTGACAAGGTAAGCTATTCACAGGGGTAGGAAATGATAATTTATCTGGAAACATTTGTTGAAGTAGTAAGATGCTATCAGCCTCTAATGTAGTCTACTTGTATCTGTCCTTGAAGGAAATGGTGATGGGTATTCCAGGATTACACTTAAAGTATTGTAGAACATATGTGTTGCAGGCAATGTCCTGAAATAAATAATCTGTGGCTTTACCAAAGCTCTCTGAAAATTACTGAGGTTCCCTTGGCATACAATGTGTTAGTGACAGAAGGTCCAGATTTTGTGCAAGTGTCATATTGAAGACATCTAACCTGTGATAATTGCCATCATGATGATGTAATAACACTCGAAAGGGTACTTGCACCTTGAAAAAAGTCTGTGAAAAGGCGAGATTTGCATGATCTGGGAAATGGCATGCTCCATTTATAAGGCATTGTGCAAGTCCTGACAATAACAGTCTTGACACAGTAACTTTACTGGATGAATTCAAGACATTTTAGTGGTCCTTTTTGATGCATTCTTCAAAATAATCCTTCAGTAATATAGGACAGAGTAATTTGTTTCCATTACCCTTGCTCACTAATGAAAGCTGACCAAAAAGCACTATGTGTGAGTTTTTTACTGCCTTATCCAAGTCTTCAGGACCAAAATGTCTAATTTGTCCTTGAGACTAAGCCTGCTGTCTTGTGCAGGAGAGTGTTTTGTGGGCAAATTTTGTAACAATTGTCTTTAGTTTTTGCTCTCTTGTTTTTTGTTGTGATCTGGTCATGTTCCTGTTACCTCTGTT
Organism: Manacus vitellinus; assembly: GCF_001715985.3. Classification (NCBI taxonomy): domain Eukaryota; kingdom Metazoa; phylum Chordata; class Aves; order Passeriformes; family Pipridae; genus Manacus; species Manacus vitellinus. The sequence goes on along the minus strand of NW_021938789.1, from coordinate 55,913,291 downwards.
ACCCTTTGCACCTTAAATAATGTAGCTCATACAACGGGGCTTGTCACTCTTCAGAGCTGCAGTCCAGCAGGTTGGGCCTGACCTCGGGGAATCTGTGTTCATGTTAACCACTGGTATTGTTAGATTCCTCCTTTCCATGTGCCACCAGGGCAAACTACAGCGCAGTGGTGGTGTTAGTTTTTTCAACTAAAAAATACAGACATTTATTTCCTAATGAAAGTTGTTTGAGACACTGACTTCCTACCCTCCTCGATGCTTGTTCTTTACTGATGTAACAGCAGTGACTGACTCAGAGGGTGATGTTTTGCTGCAGATGTCAGCAGAAGTAGTTGGTGTGATAGATTTGGACTTGAGCATTTTCAAATGGACACAAATTGTGCCTCGTGCAGTAACTGTACCTGCCCTTTTACTTGCTGTAAAAGCTTTTTGTTACAAGAAAGCATAGGAAGGAGTACATGGTCGCCTGAGGGCAGTGCTCTTTGTGGTGTTTTCGTATTTCTACTCAGAGATCAGCCTTGACAGTTAGGTGAATGAGTGCCCTCTGGACAGGGTGTGCAGACATCTCATTAGAAATCATGGAAATTGTAAAATACAGACACAGTGGAACATAATTTCATTGTTGAGGGGTTTCTGAATCCTTTACTTGTGGGCTTAACTGTGTTAAATTCATCACATCTGATGCAGTTATTCCTGCAGTCAGGTTCACTGTGGGGTGCTGGTTTTCCCTTGTAAATTTACTGCTGCTTTATGGGATGGATGTTTCTGTTTTTCCATCCAGCCTATTGAGAGGCAATGTAAACTGGAACTCCTGTTTACTGTTGACGAGTAACATTCCCTGCCTAGTGACTCAAGAAGATTGCTTGGCCAGTGGTGAACCCCTCTGAGCTCTTCTAACTTGCTTTTTTCCCCCTACTGTTTACTTTCTACTGCTTTTTTCCTACTACTTTTCTATTGTAACTACTGATACATTGCTTATGGAAGTGGAATTGCTCAGAGTCTGCATCTTTGAGTAGGTGACACTATGCATTTAAACACCAGTTAGCAGGAACATAACTATAATATTAAGTTCTGCTTGCATTCTTGTGTATATACGTTATAAGTGTATCACCAAAAATAAATCCTGACACCCAGTATTTTTGGATTTACTCATTTCAGCTAGGCTGCTGCAGCTGCTAAATAGACAATTGAGGAATTTTATGTAATGTACCGCAGCATATAAGTGTAGATGTTAGTTTCTAAGGGGAAGAAATCTTGTTTTGCAATGTCAGTGTTTCCAAGAGGGACAGGCTAAAGAGTTTTTATTTCCATGTGAATTTCAGCTTCTAGGAAGATCCCACTTTTTTTTAAATGTATCAAAAAAAAACCCCCAACATTATTTTTGCATGGCACCAATCACTATCTAAAATCTCCATTGTAAAATTGGGAAGAAAACTCATGCTATCTGTGTATTTGAAGGTTGTACTCTCTGTATAGAAAGGAACAAAAGTAAAACATTCTATTCTAAACTCTCCTGTACAAATAGGATCTAGAATTTACTGACTTGAGCTTGGACTTATAATAGTAAATCAAGATTCACTGTTGGAATGACTACATTAGGAAGGGGATTTTTATTTTTATTTCTCCCTACCTACTGCCATCCCTTGCAGGGATATTCATGTGCCTTGTGTTCTGTGCTTCTGACCAAAGACACAAGGTCAGTTGCCTTCCGCCTGTCCTGTGGGTCCAAATGAAATATGCTTTATGGCTGGGAAAGAATAGTATGTTTATGCTAGTTAGGGCTAATTCCAAAGTAATCTTGGAGCAAAATTAGAAGATGTTTAGGAAATCAAAGCCAAGTGGCATAAAATCAGATCTGATCTGAGATCCTGGCAACAGCCTTGTAAAAGAGTCAAGTCTTGTAATCAGTGAGTGCTTAAACAAAAACATTAGTTTTAAAGCCTTGTGTTGATGTTCCTGATGTTGGTTGTCCATTTCTACGTTTCTGCATTGATCTACTACACCATAAATCATCACTATATCTATTAAAGCTCTATTCTGTGTCTTCTAGCACTTTTTAAGTTCTAAGAAATTAATATAATTTGAAGCATAGATTGCGTGGGTGATTGTCTTTGCCTCAGTCCAGAATCAGCTTCCTCTTGTGTGTCCAGAACAACCTTGGTTTGTTTTTCATAATGTTTTCAGTACAACTCTAAACTCAAAAATCTGGACTTGGAGGAAGTAGACCAGATAAAATTGTTTGGGCTCTTAAAAGAGGAGGAGAAATTCTCTGCTGAATACCGACATCCAACCTAAACATAAGGTTATTTTCAGCACTTGCACAGAAAGGAAGAGGGAAGAGATGTAAAACCTTTCTTTTTTTTAATTGAGTATTATGGTTTTTCCATGTGATTTGATGTATGATGCACACATCTTAATAGTCCTACATTAGTCCCAGTAGTCTAGACTGGAAAACAGAACATGTAGTTAGGAATTATGATATTTAGTTCAACTATAGTTGCATGTGAGGTTCAGTTGCCAAGCACAGGGATGGAGCAAGTTATAAGGCAGGGATAGGTTTGAAGATGCACAAAGTATTCAAACATTCTTGATGACTATGAGTAGAAATTTCCTCCACAAGTAAGGAAGATCTTCCACTTTTCAAATCATTTTCAGATGTGTCAGGTTTTGGCACTGTCCCTGAGCACTTGCATGTCTCTGCTTTATGGTTATTAGTGTAAGCAGCTTTACTTCTTTGTGAAGCATCTTGCAGACTCTGTCCCATGGAAACAGTACAGATTTAAGCCACTTTTCAAGATGTTGTTAATTATTTCTGAGTGTGGCTTGTCCTTTTCTTGCTGAGGACTAATGATACAGCAGTATATTTTTTCAGTGAGCTGTGGCTGTCTTTTCTACCTTGGGACTTTTAATTTTGCTGAAACTTGCTATATGAAATTCCAATTCTTTCCTTATTGACAACTGTGATATTGGATAAACAAAGGAAATTGTGGTGAGCAAGTACTCAAAAATATCCAATAAAAGTCAAACTAGTAAAAAATATTGCATCTTCCAAAATAATCCAGGCACCGGAGGAATATGACAGATTTTATCTGTAAATGAGTTAATGATAAGGTGAATTGATTTCCATGAACCTGAAAATGGGAAATGACTGACCAGTTTGCTCTATTGAACAACACAATCAGTGAGAATAGGATGGGAAGATATTTCCTGAAATATACAGTGAATTCAGTACTGTCTTCTCTGTTGGTATTAGACAATACAAACCGCAGGGGCAACAGATACTTTCTGGGTTTAGTTACCTTGAAAAAAGCAGTATTTTTTCCTGCTTGCTTACACATTTGCCACTTTTCTCACCAGACTGCACAGATGCCTGCAGGGAAGCTGTGTTCCAAAGGCTGTGTCTATATACATCCATACATCAACACATGGAGGAAGAGTGAGTCTCTTAGATATGGAGTCCACAAGCTGCACAAGCCCACCCTTGCTAGATCAGAAAAGGCCTGTAAAATAACTCTGACTTACTCAATGCAATTTGGGGGTTTTTGCTGTTTGTGTTTCTTGCAGGTCAGAACAGTCCAGCACGTATCTTCAAGTGTTACTGTCACACAATTAACTTTAGCCCTCGATTTAAAACAAATAACTTGTTGTGCCTCCTGCAGTGACCAGGTGAGAAGGTTAGGCTCAGCACAGAGCAACAAAGTCGTTTTGCTGCTTCCACTGGTGTAAAAGGCTTTAAGGGCAAGAGGCTTAGCAGTGGACTGTAAGTAGTTCAGTGGTGGTATTAGTTACAGATCCATTTCTTCATCCATAAGATGAGCAAGGAAGAGGGAACTTGAGTTAAGGTACTCTGCGATCACTCCCGTCGAGGGAGGGGAATTGCCTTTGGAAGTTGGCCAAGGGTATTCCATGCTTGAGCAGGCCCAAACTGTCTGGTACAACTGCAGATTTCATCCTTCCTGTTTGATTGTTTGGTGGAGTGTTTCTAGTTTGTGTCGTTTAAATGTTCTGGAAAAAACGTGTTGTTCTTCTAGAGGGAAAGATTCAAAATCTTAGTTTCTTGCTATGCAAAGGTTAAGTCTTTGAAGTGTCTCTGTCTTCTTAAGTTTGGTATCCAAGGAGTTAGATAGGAGCAGTTTTAGCATGGAAAACGAACTAGGTACCTACCAGCACCAACCCAGGCTTTTCTTGGCCTTAATTGTGTATTGCATGGAGTTGGATAAACTGTTTCCAATTATAGACCTATTCCCACTGGCTTTTCCCTAATGTAGCTAGTGAATGACTGGATATTGAAGTACATGTACAAAAGACAACTCGGGCTGAAGGACTTCAATGCATCTTACAAAGGAAACCGTACAGCTGCAAATATGAATTTGTTTTATGGTCTCAATCTCAACTTTACAAGGGTATCACCTAACAAACCATAACCACTGCGGAGAGAAAGAACAGGAGCAAGTGGCCACCCATAAGCAAAGTAAGGCAGGAAATCTGACTACAAAGGCTCTCCTCATTATTATTGTTGTAATCACGTATCGATAGCCAGACTTCACACGTGAAGTTGTTCAAGGACACGAGTGCCTTTGCAGCTCAGCTTTTAAAAGCACCTGCGTTGTGGGCACAAGGCTGTGAATTGTCTGTGGTACACAAGTAGGTCTGGCACAGGACCAGGGGGTCTGTGTGTACCCACTGCTGCAGCCAGCAGTTCCAGCCTGCCCTGCAGCTGGTTTCCTGTGTGTCTCTGTGCTTAGGAAGTACATTGTGCCACTCTCCTTTTTCTACAGTAGCTGGAAATTTCCCTGGGGTTACTTCTCTCTTAAGAGAACAGTACAGTAACAGAAGAGTAATTTCCTATCATTTAAACAAGAGGTCTTGTGTCTTAATATGGCTGTTGTTCAAATAAAGGCACAGAACTGCAGAAACAAAAGTTAGAAGCGCCTGAGTTAAGTTTTTATATCATGTCGATTACTGTGATGCATAAAGTGAGGCTCCCATATGTACAGGCACCTCATCAGAGCACGCAAGGTCCCTGATGGTGGAAGGCTTTCCAGCCCATTAAAAAATGTTTTTTCTAGTATGTCATTCTGGCTGTTCTCCCTGTGAGCCTGCATTTGGCAGCCAAGCAAACCGAAGGCCAGCATAGGTATCCTGCTGTGCGTGTGTTTAATTCTGTCCTCCTCACCATCTAAAGTTTGTACATGTTTACTTTTTCTTCCTGACCGGGCATGTATTATATATCCTGTTTGCTCTTAAAACAAACAAACAAACAAAAAAACCCCAAAAAATCACACTGGCATAGAATTAGCAAGACTCAGGGGCTTCTTCTGACTGGTATGGTTGTTGGAAGAAGCTGCGTTTTGGTGGGGTGCAGCAAGCTGACCCTGATGCCGAGGACCTCTGTTGGCCAAATCTCTGCATTTGGCAGGGAAATCACAGGAATGACTTTGCCTCCTCTTTGTTTTATCTCTGTGGATTTCTTTTCCAGGGACAGGAGCAAGGACCAGCCCTCATGCTGAGGGACTTGCTTAGTTCACTGTTCTGGCTGGCTATCTCACAAAAAGCTGGGAAGCTGAGGGAAGCATCTTGGGTATTCCCCTTCATTCATGCACTGATATCTGGGCTGACTGCTGCAGGTCCCAATCCTTCTTACAGCACTAGTGAGAGGCAGAGTTCAAAAATTTGATTCAGTATGGATAACCAGGTAGCTGAATGATTTTGTTTCTGTTAAAGGTAGAAGCTTCCCCAGAGCAGTGGTATCCCATTATACTGCTGCAAGCTATGACATGTCATCTGCTATAGTAAGTAAGTGTTTTTCAGACCTCATTTATTGAAAAACCACATAAATCTGATGAATAGATCAGAAAACTGATTGCTTTCAAAAGGCTGTAGTTAATTCTTGTAGTAATCGGGATTTTTTTTAGTGCTTTCACATTGGGTGGAGCTGGAACCAGCAAACACAGAATTGTAAGAAATGGGTCATGGGAGGGAAGTTGGTGGGAGTGTGTCTAGATCTGTCCAAGCTGCACTCACCAGATGCTGAGATTCTGGGTCATGCAAAATATTTTTTCAGCTTCTATAGATCTTCCAGCTCCAGTCATTATAGGAACACCACGTTCGTAGTATGTGTAGCTGAAAATGTGCAGAGTTTTGTTAGTGTGTACAGTACCCAAAACCCCACTTGGGCTTGAAAGTGCAATGTTGTGTCATCTTCAGCTATTACTAACAGTATTTTTTTCTTATGATTTCATTATGATACAGTACTAGAAGTGCTTTTTGTTTCGTGATGGGGATGTGAAAGAAAAGACCAGCAGCACAGCAACTAGGATTTTCCAAGAGAGGTTGTGTTTCCACCCGAAACCAATACTGTGGGTTCTGGTGCGCTGGAGTGAGGCGGTGGGAGGGAGGACGGAGATTACTCGGCATTCATTGCCCTCTCTGAGTATGGGGAAAAGTGCGGCCTCACGTTCCCTGAGTCACCCGGGAGCAGTCATGTCATTCAGGGAGCGAACGGCAGCTCCCGAAACCAAATTACAGCTGGAGTTTCCATCATAATTCCCTTTCTGATTTCTGCTGTGCACCTGAGCTGGGCCCTTGGACCCCCCCTTGTACAGGTCCATGGATGAGCAAAATCCCGAGTCCTTCTTAAAAGAGAGCCTCCTGCTAAGTCGCAGAGATGCAGGGCTGTTGGAAGTGGACGAGTCGGGAGCACTCAGTGTGTGCCGAGCCGACTAAAAAAGATGCACCACAGAAATAAAAGCAAGGGGAAGGGGGCGGCAAAACTCTGCGTAGGATCTCGGGGTGTCTGGTGTCCCCTCGTGGAGGGGGGGAGGGAGGGAGCCCCCGGGACGCCTCCCGGCTGCTCGCCGGGATTTCCAGCGCCGTCTGGGAAGGCGGCCGCGTTCCTTCGCAGCGGAGGCCGGCGGCGGCCCCGGGGCTGCCAGCCGGCTGTGAAACCCGAAACCGAGGGCCGGCCCCGGCCCCGCCCCGCCTCCAAAACGGACGCGCACTGCACACTCGCGATACACGGCACCACACATCTCACAGCACACACCATTCACACACACACACACAGATTCCCACCCAATCGCACACACGCGGTGCGCTTCGCCGCCGCGTGGGCTGCTCCCGGCGGGCCCGCGGGGCTCCCGTGTGATGGTGGCGGAGCCCCGGCCGCGCCACAAGGTGCGCCTGAGCGGCTGGGAGGCGGGAAAAGAAACTTCTGGAGCGACAGCCGGCGAAAATAGCTGTCGCTGTTGCCGGCGTGCCCGGGAGCCGCCCGTGTTGGGCGAGCGCCGGCCCTGCGGGCGGGCTGTTCGGAGCGGGCCGGGGCAGCGCCGGGGGTCTCGCCGGAGCGGGGCAGCGCCGCAGCCGACACCGGGGTAAGGGCCGCCTTTGCCGCTTTTGTCCGGGTGACAGAACCGTGTGGTCTTTGCAGGACAAATTACTGCTGCAGACCGGGAAGCGGTGGCAGCAGCTGTGTGTGTGTGTGTGTGTGTGACAGCTGTTCTTGTCTGCCGAGTGTGTGTGTGTGTGTGTGTGTGTAGGCATCTTTAAATGTTATGTGCTGTTATTTCTTGACAGTGCCAAATACTTCGTAACAGAATCCCTTTCTGTTGGTTTCAGGGGTGCAGGCAGAATGTGTGTGATCTGACTACTTGTTGACTTAAGTATATTTGAGTCAAAGACCCTTGTGCTTTCTGCCAGTCTCCGTGTTAATGGGTGTCTTGGGTTTGTTGTCTTAAAATCTTCCTCCTTCTGCACAAGTGTCTGTAGCAGGCTTTGAGAGGTAAGGTCCTCACTGGGACAGACTTTGCAGCAAGGAATCTGTAATCACAAAAGAGTTAGGGAATCTTCCATGGATTTTTAGAGCCACTGAGTGGATTTCTTTTTAAGATGAGGGAGTAATTGTCTTCTCATTTTCCTTCATTGGGAAGGAAATCATATGTAATATTTGTCTCTTTCTTAGCAGTAATGTGCATGTATGTTGTCAGTTTGGGAGTTTTCTTATTTCAGCAGGGTGGAGAGTATTAAATAATTCATGTTTGATGATGTTAAAAACGTTTTTACAACAGATGACTGGAAATAAACAGCAGAGGGTTTTTTAGATCGGTACCTTTTAGGTAGAAATAAGAAAACAAATTAACTGAATATGTAACAGAGTGATGTCATAATACAGAATTTATCTAATATTAATCTGAATTCTTTTTGTCTGTGTTAAGTGGCATGGTTGCTGGGAAAGGATGATCATAACTCTTATTAGATCAGCAAGTATTAAGATAGTGTTAGGTTAAGTTTTTCAGTCGTGTGGTAGTTCTGTACCTAGAAGGTGACAATAACTTCTGTATGTTCAGGGGAAAAGGATTGTGCGTGAGGTAAGAATTAAGGGACTGGGACTTATCAATACAAGGGGCAAAGCATCTTTTCCCAGCTAAAAAGGGGGTTTAAGTGGCATCTCATACTCAAAGAAGGCATGCAGAGTTATAGCCAGAGGTAGAAGAAGGAAGGATTGAGAGTCGTGCTTGTTTCCAGTCCCATGAAATTTTCATGTTGTGGCAGGTTTTGTTATTGCAGAAGGCATCTTCTAGTATGTGATACAGTGACTTATGTTAAAAATAAATGTGCATAGAACTCATGTTTCTTTGTGCATGGTATCTAAAGTTATTAGTCTGCCTCTTCTTTGATGTCCTGTCTCTCAGCTGTTTTTTTTCTTCCCTGTTTCTTTACTTGACTTTCAGTCTTTAATGGAACTAGGTTTAGTCCACCCTGAAAAAACTAAACCAACCAAAAAACTGACAGTAATTAAGTAAAAAATATAAAACCATGTAGAAAATTCAACTAAAACCATGATTCTATATGTAAAGCATGTCTTCTTTGCACTGTAAGGCAGTGTGGTTTTGGACTCAAATGAAGGGGAGGCTGTGGGTTGTTTCTTTGAGACATGTGCCTCTCCTGTGTTTGTAGGCTGGTGCATGGAGATCATTTTTATGGCCCTATAGCTAGGTTCATTTTTCTGAAAATGGACTTCAGAAAGACACAAATTAAGACCCCTTTAAGGGAATGGCCTCACAAGTAGTAGTTTGTAAGGTCATATCTTCAGAAGCAACCAGAATCAAAAACTCCTGTGCAGCTAAAGCACATGAGCATGTCTTGCTGCTTGATTCAATATCTGGGGCTTTTTTAAATACACTAGGTGGTAAAAAAAAGGGGAGTTGAAATTCATGGCGAGTAGTTTGAAGGGATTTGCATCTGCAACCTTTAGCTTTCTTCTCTGTAGGCTCTTTTGTGTTTATTGTGACCTGATAGCCTTTGGAAATATGCTTTATTCTTGGAGCTATTACTTACTGGCTATGTAACAAATGTGGATAGAGCCTTTCCCAAATCTTCATTCGTGAAGCCTAGCCATGATTACTTACTGGCTTTATCTATATTGGGCAGAGGGAATGCTTGACATGATTTTTTTTTTTTTAATAATCTCCTGGAACAGAGTGTGACACTTCATCATATTGGGGGGGACATTTGTCTTGTATAGTGTTTGAGCTTCCAACCAGGAAGAAAAAGAAAAGGTTGTCTTCTCTTGGCATTCTGAACAAAGAAGAACATTGCAGGAACATATCTGGTATAGGTTTTCTTTGCTTACTGTGTGGAACTTGGCTTTCTGTAATATTGAAGACTCCAGGTAAGGTGGTTGATAGTGTCAGATGATAAGGAAACACACAACTTTTAATGCAACTTCTTACTCCACTGCTAGTGTTGGGGGATAGAAACTTAAAAAGACAATAGAGGCCAAATTTCCAGCTTAGATTCTCTTCCTTCATGTAAAACTCCAGAAAGTGTGAGTGATAAGATTTAGTCTATGTTACTTTCTATTATTATACTAAAGCAAGGATTTCAAGTTAGAATTGTTTTTTTAATAGTTGTTGCCTGCATTTATTTAGCGAGTCTTTATTAGGTTGCACTTTTTTTTATTGAAAGCATTCACCAGGCGACTCAAAAATGGATGTGCTTCAGCAGCATAGCAGACATCAACAAACCCTGTGTTGAGGCAGATAAAGGCTCTTCAGTTCCAGAGCTGTAATCAAATGGTGCTGAAATCCCAGTCTTATAGCAGTGGGAAGGGCATACAGCCTTTGGTGGCATTGGTACTGTGGGAGCCAGAAGAGGCTGCCTTGCCAGGGAGCTGTGCATGAGCTCCCAGGAGCAGCTGGATGGTGTTAGGAAGCAGCACTCTTTTTGGTCTCTATGGTAGCCCAACCTCAGCAGGACAGCCAGCGTCTGATGCCTCCCAATCCTCCTGGTTTTGTCATCTTTGCTTCCAGTAGGTGCCCTCAGAACGTGCCTGCAAACCAGCTGTGGCAACCAGAGTGTAGGTGTCTGATCTTGGTGCGAGGAGCTGCATGTTGAGAACTTCTTATTCTACAGCTTCTTGTACGTTTCCTGACTTTTTCCTTCTGCTTCACCATTTTGCCAGTTACATTTGGGTGATGGTAAGGACTGGAGTGAAGCTGCACATCGATTTTGTATTTAATTGATTATGGCTTCAAAATGAACCATAAGGGTCCCTGATTAGCTTCTATTATAAGCTAGATCATATAGTTTGGAAAAATATCCTGTTTTGCTAACAGAAAATCACTTGATAGACTCTGAATACTCTGCAAAATATCCATTTGATGTAATTGTCATTAGTCAGCTTTACTGCTAGGTTTTGACCACCAGCTTTGTTAGCTCTGGTTCTTATTAGCTCTTTGTATGTTTAATAGCCTTCTTTATCTAAATTTCTGCTTCCTTTAGAGTTACTATCTTAGTCTTTTTGTAAAAGTGGAAAATGGACTTTCTCCTTTTCTTCATTATCTTCTCCCATTCTTTAATTATTCGAACATTTTTTAAATGGTTTCCAGTTTTCCAAAGTGCTTCTAGAAGTTTGAAAACCAGTGCTGGAGGTAATGTTTTGGGTGAGGTCCTGTGAAATCCAGAGGCACGATGATCTTTATACTTTCATTTTCCTTGTTAAATATTCCTGTGATGACACTGGAGATGGAGCTGTTGTGTTGAACAGGGACTTCAGTTTTTCCTTCACGAGGATGCTCTCAGGTACTGTCAGTTCTTCCCAACTTGTGCACCTGCTGAGCAAGAGGACACAGCCTGGTGCACAGACAGACAGACAGACTGGCTGTCACCTTTCCTCTTTGTACATAATGGCTTCCTTGGTATTTGTCACCTGCACAGCTTTTCAGTCATGATTTTTTTTTTCTTCTTCTTCTCTTTTCTTCCAAGTCATTGGCTACACTGCAAAATAAGATAGTTGCTTTGAGACTAGAAACCACCTGCAATGTGATGCGTTTTTTGTTTATGGTCATGGTGTTTGACTTGTCTGTTGAATATTTGAATTAATTTTGTCTGCCTGGCTCAGCTCTTGTTTCATTGGGCTTTCCTAATGAAAATGTCATGCTCCATCAAACCAGAGGTCTTGGAGGAACACACAAGCTCATTTGCTCACACAGCAAACTTCTGTTGTTTGCTGTTGTACTTGTTAGTCTGGAGGGGCTTTCGTGCCTCATGGCTCAATGAGACAAACCTCAGCAGCACCTGTTGAATTTGTTGGTAGTGTGTAAATAGTTTATTGTCATGAAATGCTTTTCATTTTCCTATATTTAGTTCTGTGCAATTTTCTGTAATAGCCATTATGATTAGGAGCTTTTTAGCAAAGACGTTTTTCATGTATGTTACTTCCAAGAAGCAGCTGGTATGTTCCTGTTGTCCTTTTCCCACATCTACCTTTCCTTTTAGAATGAGAATTTAAAAAATAAAAAAAAAAGAAAATAGAACTTTAAGTGGACTGGTATTCTTGGGCTATCAAATTGAACAATCACAAAGTGTTAGTGAAATGCTAAAGCCCATCAATATGTCTGTATCTGGGGGGCAGTAAGATCCCTCTAGAAATCACTAACTGGGAGAACCAAACATACTTTTTCATGGGTTAGTGGGGTTTGGGCCAAAATAGGTTGGCTATTCCCTTATTTTGAACTATTTCCATGTTTTGGAAAGTGCTCCTTCAGTAGTCAGAGAAAGTAGGCTTCCAGTTAATCCTTACTCAGTTGACTCAACCTCAGCTCCAGCAGCAGCATCCTGGATTTTCCATAAGCTGCCTTTCTAGCTGTTTCTTTAACCTCCCCCAGCCACCACATGCTCTGCTGCGAGAAGAAAAATGTGAAGAAGGATAACAGTGACACCAGGGGAGGAAAGTTCTAGTAACTGGCAGCTTAAGCTGGAAAAGGTCTTGAAAAGGGTGACAAGAATGGTCAAGGACAGCAGAGCTTCTGTGCAAGAAACAGTGCAGCAGGAAGGAACGTTTCAGCCTGGAGATGAGATGGCTGCATTAACGAGTGGCAGGCAGTGGGTAAGCAGAGACTAGTTCTTCCCTTATTTTCCAATAGAGGAATCCCAGGGTGTATGCAGGAGTGATGATGGCAGGCTCAAAAGAAGTGAAAGGAGGTAGCATGAGATGCAAGTAAGGTGTAAGATGCTTGCCAGAAAGTGTAGAGGTTAGTAAAGGAAAAACCCAGCTGAAAGTACTGCTGTGTGCTTGTCTTGGTTATCCCGTTTGTCTCTGAGGTTTTACTTCAGTCACATTGAAGATGGGATGCTGGGCTGGATGGACTCTTTCTGTCCCATGGAAGCCATCCATTTGTCCAGTTTTGACCCTCTTTTGTTTTAGTGTTGTTTATGTAGGGGGGAAAAAAAGTTCTGTTTGGAGCCTGATGGAAAGGAGCTGGCTGACCACAGCAGGCCATTGCTTACCTTCTTCAGCTGGAAATGTGTGGATATAAAGAAGGGTAAGTGTGGGTGTTGCAAAGCAAGTTGTGATGAATCTTTGTGCTTTTGATTTTTAAAGGTCACAACTTTGTTTCCAAGTCGTGCTGTGGGAATGTGTGTAGGCACCATCTCACAGGATGAGTATTTGAAAAATGAGTTACAGGAGTGGATCATGTGTGGAGCAGAGACCCCCTGAAGCATGCTGGAGCTTAGTCAAATAAGAAGTCTTTCTCTCCACACCCAGCTTGACAGCTGGCACTGTAGAGATGGAAAATGAAGAAGCTGAAGTGCTACTGTGTTCCAGCAACCCCAGTGTACTAAATGACTGTTTAGCAAATGGGAGAGTACTACAGTCAAGGGTGACTTAAAGTATGCTTAAGGCCCCTCTTGAGTTGCTTGAGAAATAATAATGATGCAGAGGCTACAGGCAATTTGCTTTACTTCTCATTCTTCAGATCCTACTCTGTGGATCTGCTGGATGTGGCAACTACCCCCCATGGCCAAATTGGTTGATAAATCTTTCTTTTCTTTTTGGGGGGGGGAAAAAGTTACAGTAAATCCCAAATGAACTGGGCATTGTATAGTAGCTCCAAGATCTTGTTGCTACCGTGGCCACATGTATTTAGAACTGGCTAATTTAGTTGATTACTACTGTAATAGTGTTTTAATCACATTCACTTTACCTACTTGGGCATAGACCAGGAAATAAGAATTGTGCAGTTATCAACATATAGCACAGAGCACAGTAAAGCTCATTCTTAATGCTGTTACATTCCTCTTGGAGTGTAACAGATTGCTGCAGTTCAAAAGACAAGTACGTGAACACAGTCATGTATCTAGGAGATGAAGACAGACTTCTGGAAATCTATTTATTTAATGACATAATTGCTAATTTCAAAGTGTTGTCTTGGAAAGCGTGCTGAGTAATTTGGGGTCTTACTGTTGTTACAGATGAGATAACAATGAAAGAAAAAACTGTGCTCTACATTTGCTTATAATTATAAACTACCTACCATGGAATTTTGATTGTCCAGAAGTCAGAGCAAGCAACCTACTTGCTGTATAAGCTTTTATATGGTGGAGCCTCTAGACACTTCTTTCAAGGGTTTGGGTTTGTGGTTGTTTTCTCTGTGTGTTTGTGTGTCTGTGGTGGACTCGTGTTGAGCTTTTACCTCTTATCCGTGACTGAGATCAAAATTGCGTGTTAGATGCCTGGATAGTCACTGTGGTTATCCACTACTAAGTGGTATTGCAAAACACAAACCCAGAAATCCTGGATGCTAGAAAGAAATCTTTTCTCTGGCAGTTACAATATTTGTGCAGCTGTTCCCACAGATGTTTTTTTTTTTTTTTTTTTTTTTTTTTTTTTTTCCTAAATTTCTCCTAAGAAGTAAGGAAACTGAGAGAGAAATATTAAAGGGCCTGCCTGGAGAAAGGGAAAACTTGCAATGCCTTTTAGTTTGGAGATAAGTGATGTACCTTCTGTTTGTAAGTACAAGGCCTTCTTAGGCTCTGTAGAGCTGAATGGAAGTGTCCTAAAATGGGAGCTTTGCAAATGGTCTTTGAGAGTCAGAATCTGATTGTGGTAAACTGGGATCTTAATAGCATTGCTGGAACCCAAATTGACCCAACTTCAGTGTCAAATTTGCTGTTTGCTCAGTTTAGAAGTGAATAGAAAAAGTACTGGTCAAAAAGCTTGTTCTGACAGAGCTCTGCCCTGTGGCTAAAAGTGAAATTTCAGAATGAAAACATCATAGCAAACACTCCCCAACCCCCAGTCAATAACTGATTTCGAGATTGAGGACTTACTCCTCATATGTAAGACAGATTTATTCACGGTTTAAAAAAAAGCAAATACAATTCTGTTATATGGCAGTGAGAATACAGCTCAGGTAAAAATTCTTCAAAAGTCAGTACATTAATTGGAATGCAAAACATTAATATTTGGTGCATGATGGTGAAACCCCTTCTCCTCCTTGGAGAATACACGGCTCAAACTGGAGTCAGTTAACTTCATCCTCCAGAAATATGTAATAAATAATATCTAGGAAAACATGTATTTGTATAAATAGAGATCTGTCTTGATGCCAGCAGCTTTCTTAGGTTGGATTTTTCTCTTGGGGGGCACAAGTAAGTTAGCAGGAAGAAGCTGTAAGAAGGCATGTTGTAAGTAGTGTTTTTGAGTAATGAAAACTTAAAAAAAATATATATATTTGTCTGTAAGCAAAAGGGACCTGGTGCTTTTGGGTTGTTTAATTTTCCATGTAACCTAGGATGAGTGTGATGTCTGCTGCCTAGACTTAACCAGCCATGCTTCAGTCCTGTTTCTTAAGAGAAAATCAGACCTGGCTTTGTGTATTTTGTGAAAATGAGATAACAGACTTAATCTTGGCACATAAATATGTCAGGTGGGTAAAAATCAGGGACAGAGCAAGACTATTTTGGGTGGTAATGCAGAAGTAAATTGGTGTAAACTGTCCATGAGTGTGCTGGGATGAAAAAGAAAATTCTAACAGAGTAAAGAGTTCCTGAGTAGTCTTGGAAATACTGGGTTGGGGGTGAGGGGAAATATTAAAATGGCTGTTTCGATGGTGTTTTTTCACTGTCTAAAAGTAACTGTGTTGCTGGCTCCCATGGGGTTTTAGAAGTTGGTCTTAATGGTTAGGGAGATTCTTTCCTGTCATATGTGACAAACTGTGAAAAAGTAGTCTAGTTCTGAACATTAGGAATACTTTACATGTATTGTAATGTGTGCCAGGGCAAAAATATAACTGACTTCAACATGCTTATAGTAGGATGCTTATTATATTCACTGTGATGATTCTGTCCTGTAATGAACCAGTTATTAATTCATTTAGTAGAATCATTTAGGTTGGAAAAGACTTCAAGGTCATCAAGTCCAATCTTTAACCGAACATCACCATGCAAACTAAACCATAGCACCAAGTGCCACATTCAGTTGTTTCTTGAACACCTCCAGGGATGGTGACTCCACCCCCTCCTTGGGCAACCTGTTTCAATGCTTAATCAGCCTTTCACTGAAAAATTCTTCCTGATTTTCATCTTGAACCTCCCGTGGTGCAGCTTGAGGCTATGACCTCTTGTCCTGTTGCTGGTTTCCTGGGAGAAGAGGCCAACCCCCACCTTGCCACAACTCCCTTTCAGGCAGTTGTAGAGAGCAATAAGGGCTACCCTGAGCCTCCTTTTCTCCAGGATAAACACCCACAGTTCCCTCAGCTGCCCCTCATAGGACTTACTCTCTAAACCCTTCAACCAGGTTCATTACCCTTTTCTGGACATGCTCCAGCTCCTCAATGTCTTTCTTACAGCGAGGGGCCCAAAACTGGACACTGCACTCAAGGTGTGGCCTCACCAGTGCTGAGTACAGAAGTAAAATGACTTCTCTAGTCCTGCTGGCCACACTATTTTTGATACAGATCAGGATGCCGTTGGCCTTGGCCACCTGGGCACACACTGGCTCATGTTCAGCTGCTGTTGGCCAGCACCTCCACACCTTTTTCTGCTGGACCTCTTTCCAGCCACTCTTCTCCAACCTATAGCACTGCAGGGGGTTGTTGTGACCCAAGGGCACGACTCAGCACTTTGCCTTGTTGAAGGCAAACAACTGGCCTCTGTCCATCAATCCAGCCTGTCCAGATCCCTCTGCAGAGCCTTCCTACCTTCCAGCTGATCAATGTTCTTGCGCAATTTAGTATTGTCTGTGAAATTACCAAGGGTGCGCTTGATCCCCTCATCCAAATAAAGATATTAAACGGGACTGTCCCCAGTTCTGAGCCTTTGGGACTGCCATGGACTGCCGGTTTCTCCAGGAGAATGCCGTGGGAGGCAGTATAAAAGGCTTTAGTGAAGTCCAGGTATACTACACACCAACAGACTTTCCCTCATCCACTAGACAGGTGAGCTGCTCATAAAAGGAGATCAGGTTGGTCAAGCAGGACCTGCCTTTCCTAAACCCATGCTGGCTGGACCTGATTCCTTGGTTGTCCTGATGATCACTTCCATAACCTCCCTGGTAACCAAGATCAGGTTGAAAGGACCGTAGTTCCTCAGATCCTCCTTCCTACCCTTTTTGGAGATGGGCATCACACTGACCAGCCTTCAGTCATCTTGGACCTCCCTGGTGAATCAGGACTGATAATAAATGATGGAGAGTGGCTTGGTGAGCTCTTCCACCAGCTCCCTCAGTACCCTTGGATGAATCCCATCCAGTCCCATAGATTTGTGAGCATCTAAGTGGCACAGCAGGTCACTCCTTCCTCCTGGATTGCAGGGGGTCTATTCTGCTCCCCATCCCTCTCTACCAGCTCAGGGGGTGGCTGCCCTGGGGATAACCAGTATTTCTGTTGAAGACTGAGGCAAAAAGGCATCAAATACCTCGGCCTTTTCCTCATCCATGGTGACAGTATTCCCCTCTGCATCCAGTAAAGGATGTAGATTTTTCCTTGGCCTTCCTTTTGTTGTTAATGTATCTATAAAAACACTTTTTATTATCTTTCACAGCAGTGGCCAGATTGAGTTCTAGCTGAGCTTCCATCTTTCTAACTTTCTTCTTACATGACATTATGACATCTTTGTACTCTTCCTGAGTACTTTGTGCTCTACCCTTCTTCCAAAGGTCATAAACTGTCTTTTTTTTCTCCCCAAGTTCCAGTGAAAACTCACTGCTCAGCCAGGCTGGTCTTCTTCTCTGCTGATTTTCAGCATGTTAATCTTTCAGCACACAGGGACAGCCTGCTCCTGCACCTTTAAAATTTCCTTCTTAGAGAATGTCCAGCCTTCCTGGACCCCTGTGTATTTAAGGACTGTTTCCCAAGGGAATCTCTGAACTAGTGGTGTGAACAGGCTGAAGTCTACTCTCTGGAAGTCCAAGGTAGAGGTTTTATTGACCCCCTCCTCCTTACTTCACCAGGAACTTAAATCTCTGTCAGTTTGTGGTGCCTAAGGTGGCCTCTGACCACCACATCTCCCACCAGCCCTTTTCTGTTTGTAAACAGCAGGTCTGGCAGGGCTCCACCCCGCTAGGCTCGCTCACCAGCTGTGTCAGGAAATCATCTTCCACACACTTCAGGAACCTCCTAGACTGCCTCCTCTCTGCTGTGTTCCAGTACACATCCAGCAAATTAAAGTCTCCTCCTTTTTTGCCTTTGGGACAGGTGAATCCTGTCTGTCACCAGCTAAACTGGCTAGTACTTTCCCCAGCCTCAGGCTGGACAACCAGAAGTGGGTAATAATCAGAGGGCTGAGTCAGTCCAGGTGGTCTCCTAGTCCTAGAGAGTAATATCTCTTACCTAAGCCCCAGGGAGGCAGCAGACTTCCCTATGAGATGGGCATAGTCAGCATACAAGGGCCCTCAGTTCCTGTCAGAAGGGAGTCAACTACAATTGCCTGCCTCCTTTTCCCCTTTTTTTCCCTTTTTCCCCTTTTTTTCCCTTTTTCCCCTTTTTTTCCCTTTTTCCCCTTTTTTTCCCTTTTTCCCCTTTTTTTCCCTTTTTCCCCTTTTTTTCCCTTTTTCCCCTTTTTTTCCCTTTTTCCCCTTTTTTTCCCTTTTTCCCCTTTTTTCCCCTTTTTTCCCTTTTTTTCCCCCTTTTTTTCCCTTTTTCCCCTTTTTTCCCCTTTTCCCCCTTTTTCCCCCTTTTTTCCTTTTTTCCCTTTTTCCCCTTTTTCCCCTTTTTTCCCGTATTTTCCTTTTTTCCCTTTTTTCCTTTTTTCCTTTATTTTCCCTTTTTTCTTCTTTTTTCCCATTTTTTCTTTTTTTTCCCATTTTTTCCCTTTTTTCCCTTTTTTCCCTTTTTTCCCTTTTTTCCTTTTTTTCCTTTATTTTCCCTTTTTTCTTCTTTTTTCCCTTTTTTCCCCTTTTTTTCCTTTTTCCCCCCTTTTTCCCCCCTTTTTTCGTTTTTCCCCCTTTTTTCCTTTTTCCCCTTTTTCCCCTTTTTTCACTTTTTTCCCCTTTTTCCCCCTTTTTTCCCGTATTTTCCTTTTTTCCCTTTTTTCCTTTTTTCCTTTATTTTCCCTTTTGTCTTCTTTTTTCCCTTTTTTTTCCTTTTTTCCCTTTTTCCCCCTTTTTTCCCTTTTTTCACTTTTTCCCCTTTTCCCCCCTTTTTTCCCCTTTTTTCCTTTTTTTCCTTTTTTCCCTTTTTTCCTTTTTTTCCTTTATTTTCCCTTTTTTCTTCTTTTTTCCCTTTTTTCCCCTTTTTTTCCTTTTTCCCCCCTTTTTCCCCCCTTTTTTCGTTTTTCCCCCTTTTTTCCCCTTTTTTCACTTTTTTCCCCTTTTTCCCCCTTTTTTCCCCTTTTTTCCCGTATTTTCCTTTTTTCCCTTTATTTTCCCTTTTTTCTTCTTTTTTCCCTTTTTTTTCCTTTTTTCCCTTTTTCCCTTTTTTTCCCTTTTTCCTCCTTTTTCCCCCTTTCCCCCTTTTTTCCTTTTTTCCCTTTTTTCTTTTTTCCCCCCTTTTTTCCTTTTTTCCCCCTTTTTTCCCCTTTTTCCCCTTTTTTCCCCTTTTTTCCTTTTTTCCCCTTTTTTCCCCTTTTTTCCCCTTTTTTCCCCTTTTTTCCCCTTTTTTCCCCTTTTTTCCCCTTTTTTCCCCTTTTTTCCCCCTTTTTCCCCCTTTTTTTCCCCCTTTTTCCCCTTTTTTCCCTTTTTTTCCCCTTCTTTTTTCCCCTTCTTTTTTCCCCTTCTTTTTTCCCCTTCTTTTTTCCCCTTCTTTTTTCCCCTTCTTTTTTCCCCTTCTTTTTTCCCCTTCTTTTTTCCCCTTCTTCTTTTTTCCCCTTCTTCTTTTTTCCCTTTTTCCCCCTGTCCCTTCCTCTTTCTTTGAAGAATTTGCTAAGTTTTAGCATTGATGCTACAAACAATTCTGGCCACTTGCCATGATGATTCGGCTCCTGATTTGGTCAGCTGTTACAGGTAGGCTTTACCACACTGAGAAGTGGTCGTTGGCTCTGCCCTTTGCAGCGGTCCGAGGGTCTTTGTGTGAGAGTAACCACGTTGGTCCCTTCACATGCTGCCTTCTGCCAGGCCAAAGGGGAGAGGGGCACTTCTGGGAAGAAGCAGGGGCAGCTGTGATGACGATGCTGTAAGCTGGGGAGCTTGGCAGGTTCTCAGGGACACACTCAAGTATCTTGTGTTTGGCTGTTCCCGTCTGTATGTGCTGAATTGCCAGGTGTACCTCTTACGTGCCTTCTGTCAGCCTGGGCACATAAAGCTCACAGTGCTCTTGGCTGACACCAGGAAAGCAGCCAGTTGAGTCTGCAGCACGTGGCACTTTCGGTGTCAAGACTCTTTTATCACGTAATGAGATTAATCCTCTGTGCAGCACTGCCGTACAATGCAGATTCACGTAGCTCCTGATACCTTTCCTTGGCAAGTGGAAAAGTGCAGGAGGCGAGTTCGGCACAGGCTTGATCCTCTGCTAGCATTAGGAAAAAATCCTAAATGCTGAGACTCCCCTCAGATGTTTGCGTCCTGTTTGATGGTGTCACTGCTGGGACGCTGCTGCGGAGGTCTTCATCTCCCAGCACTCACAGGAAGGCTGAGAAACGTGAGTTTTACCATTTCTTCCTGTCACAAGATCTACTAGAAAATGGTATCTTAACCAAAAGAACATATTAGTTATAGTTAGTCTGTATATGACTATGTAGTAAGTATTTTGTACCTTACTTAGGTGTCCAGTAAGTAATGAAAAATTGCTGTACAATACCTGGTGGAAATACTTAGTAAAGGAAATAATTTCTAGTCTGTGCTGTTATACCAAACACCAAATGAACCCAGGACAATGAAACAATAAAGAAAAGGTCAAACTAATACAGTGGCAGGGGAAAAACTGAAATAATGGGATACAAGCAGTGCTACTGAGAGATTTCAGACGTACATACCTTTCCGGTTTTGTTGCTGAGGATGTGAGAAACAGGCAGTTACCACTGAAGTGTTGCTGTAGAGTTGTAGGGAATAGATCCGATTTAATTTGCAGACCACTTGTCTGATAGTGCTGCTGGACTGCTAATTTGTGGACAGAGCAGTTGTGATGTGGAAATGTGGCATGAGGAGCTGATTACTTCTCCAATGACTAGTCAGAGGTGGTTGTGCCTCCTCAGGCAGGGGCAGGTCTGTGCTGCTGGGCTGTGCACCAAGCCTCCAGTCTTGTTGGAGGGGAAGGGAGGGATCTGTGTATAAGAAACATTCATAGTTCAGAACAGATGTTTTGTAGGAGGTGATGCTGCTCAAAATGCACAGCTGGGTCAAGTCTGTGGTGTTGCATAAGCTTAGACTTCTGAGGAATAGTTAGCTCTGGTAACTGTGCTCACCATTGTGGCACTATGATGCACATCATTAGGGAGCTGAACACCCTCCTCTGCTTTATAGCTGGGTGCCTTAGTCAGGCTGGAGGGATTGTATAGAAAAAACCCAAACTTGAGTGTCTGGGGCCTGTGATACCACACAGTTATGAAGATAATATAAGTTAGGTCATACTTGGTAGTGCCATAAAATATCCAACAGCTCTCCATACAACATGGCTCTTGCAGGAAAAAGAGTATGGTAGGTGTGGTAAAAGTTTAATCACTGAGGGGTTTCTTTTTTGAGCTGCAGGAAAATTGCTATTCTTTTTGTACTTTTTTCTCTGAGAAAAAGTTCAGCATTTTCTCCTGAACCTTGGAGGTGCCACATGATGGACTACTGGATGTGTGACCAGTTTCCTCTGTCTTGTATCTCAAATAGAGAACTGTAACATGAATACAGTGTCATGTTTCTTAGTGATTCATATGTTCCTTTCCTCCCTAGCTGGGGATCAGAGGTCTGTTGTCGGATATGGTTTGTATGCATTTTATGCAAGGTAGTCTTGTACTCAAAAAAATGTACTTCCTGTCACATCTGCACCTTTCTCTCATGGAAAACTTCTCTTTACTGAACTTTATTAGCAGGCATGTCTCTATATGGGGGGATTACTGACAGTTTCATACAGTTTGTGTTGAATATTGGCTGTGATATGACAGTACAGCAGTCTTGGGTGCTAACTTGGAAAATATTACTTGGTGGTAACCAAGTAAGTCCTCTTTAGATTAGTGTGAAGTTAATACCTTTGCTTAAAAAGTAGGATGAAAACTTGAGCTCAAAAACAAGCTGTATGTGCTGTTGGAGGTCTAGAAAAAGTAGATTTCTGTGTGTGTGTGTTTTCAGAAGCACACAAAACCAGCTTTTTGGCATCTGCTACAGATTATGAGCAATGAAGAGTTGAAGTCCTATCGCAGAACCAAAAAGATGATTTATTGGAAATGTCAAGAAATAAATCACGGAGCCTGGCAGGTCTGTTAAACAAGCTTTTTGGTTTGGGTATGTTTAAGAGCAAGCAGGCTTGAATGGTTCTTCTAGTTGATAGACTTGGATGCCTAGACAGATTGCTTGGAAACTGATATGAGCAAATAGTTTGTTCTGAGACTCATTGAAAGCAGAACAAAAAGAAACTCTGTTCTTGGCTAGTCCATAATTTGCAGAATTTTTGAGCCTAATAAGGTAGGAAGGAGTAAAGTAGTGTGGAAATCAGGACACAATCCTGTAATTTCTCCTCCTTTGCCCAGCAGTTAAAATTTTACAGAGCTCTTCAAAGAGTATTTTTAAGCTGCAACATGTTATATTTTTGGTGGTGGTAGTGCTGAAACACCTCTGCAGAAAGTCTGGGTGTTCAGCTGAAAACTTAGATGAAAATATATTGTTTTGGACCACATTGTCATAAAAAGGTCACTGAATTCCAAGACCGTGTTGGTGAGGCAGAAGATAATCATTTGCCATCCTGGGACAAAAGAACACAGGGTAAAATTGCTGATTGAAATTGCTGATTGCTTGGAGTGGTCTGAATATGTATATTTTTTTAACTGCTCCTGTTTAATATATTATATGGCAGAGCGTATATATATATATATATGTATTTTTATATATATATGTATGTATATCATATATATACTGTATTTTATATATATATTGTATGTATACATATATATTGTATTTTTATATATATGTATGTATTACATATATATATGTATTTTTATAATATTATGTATGTATACATATATTCATATGTATTTTTATATATATATGTATGTATACATTATATATGTAGTTTTATATATATATGTATGTATAACATTATATATATTTTATAATACTGTATGTATATCCATATATATATGTATTTTTATATATATATGTATGTATACATATATATATGTATTTTTATATATATATGTATGTATACATATATATATGTATTTTTATATATATATGTATGTATACATATATATGTATTTTTATATATATATGTATGTATACATATATATATGTATTTTTATATACATATAAAATTGTCAGTTCTATTGGTTTAAATTGCATCTAGAATTAAAAACAATTAATGCTTTACTATTAAGTAGCATCTTTCATTAAAGCCTTAGTGCTCCATTGTTACATTAGAATGGCTGATTGTTTTTGTCATGAATTTTGTGAAACAGTAAATCAGGGTTGAAAAAAAATTCTCATGCTAGGTGTTCTAGAGATGGGAGAATAATACTGAAGTACTTTGCCGTGAAGTTAGGAAATGGGGAAGAAAGCTTTTGCACCACTTTGCTTTACCTTACCCAAGCTGGCATTTAGTGTATTTGCTTCTTGTTAATAGTCCTGCTTTATGACATTTAGCAGCATCAACATCTGCCTCTACACTGCTGTTAAACTTTTTAAGGCATTTGTGAAAAGGAAATATTAAATGTGGACAGTTTGCAAGTGGTCCCTTGCAAGAAAATAAATTCTCTCCATGAGTCAGCAGACACCGTAGTATAGTGTTATTGGTCACAGACATCAAGTACAACCAAGCAAAATACGGAATTTTGCCTTGCTGTAGAACTTGGGAAAACTTTGAATAGGTTAGGGTGATATTTTACAGAAATACTGCATTAATTTGAGCATTTGGGGTGGGGGAACAAAAAGTTAAATACAGTAAGTTACAAATTATCTTAAGTGATTTAGTGCCTTGAGAATTGTCTTAGATGTTACGGTGAACTTGAAACTCCTGCTTTTTTTTGAGCAGCAATGAAAACGAGTCCCCCATCTTTTTAGTTAGCCATCCATGATTTCCTGTTATCAGTTAGGATATGTTGCAGTATTTTAAAAGCCATATAAATAGGTTTAAGCTTAAAAAAATTAGAAATTATGTTATGAATGGTTCAGTCGTTTCTCAATAATTAGCTTATAGTGAAGGTCTTCAGGGTAACTTAGACTTTCTTGCAGTTATGCTAATTTTGTGGTGGTTTCTTTTAAGCTAAAATGGACAAGCTGTGTATCAGAAAAGTTTTAGTTGTTATCAAGATACAATGAACTCTTGTAAGATTGTGTGATGGCTGAATACAAACATACTATAATAAGAGCAAATTTTTGACATCCAGATTTTGACTGGCCCCTTTGTGGGTGTGCAAGGCTGGCAAATGAAAAATGTTCTCTAGAGATGACAAAGAACAAGGTGAGAGCTGGTTGTAGTTGCAGTCTCTGTGTACGACGGACCAGAAGAAATAACATTTCATTACTGTGTGCATTCAGTCAAGTAGTGTCGTGGCACAGGTTTAACACAGGAGAGGGCTCTGAGAATTTCATTAACAGATTTAGGGTGGGCATGTTCATGAGATGTGGTGAAATTGTGGGTCCTTTCCCTGGTCATCTCCTGTCCTCTCTGTAGCACTATATTTTGCAGTTTGCCACGTTGCCTTCCATACAGGTTCTTAAAAATTGCCAGAGACCTTAGAAAACCCAGCAACTGCTGTGCAAAAAATGGGGAACAGTTCAGTGTGGATACTAATGTGCCTTCTGTGCTTTTTTCTGGACTTACTGTTGTTCAGTAGGTTGACCTACTGTAGAAGATAATATTAGCAGCTCCAAATCCATACTATTTTACCAATATTTGACACGTCTTCCTTTCAAAAAAGATATTACCACTGGACTTATTACTGTTGTTGTTATCCTAAGCGTTGCTGACAATGTCTTGACATTCTGTTTGCATGAGGGATCTGGTTCATTACCTGAAGATACATCTGCTGTGAGCTTTTGATAGCTGATGTAATTTTTTTCCCAAGCAAAGGCTTCAGTTTATGTTGTGTTCAATATCTACTGAAACCCCCAAAAAAGGGCAGAAAAAGTATTGCTGAGAAAAATGCAACACATGCCGGTATGACAAGAATCAGGAAACTTAGTTATCTAAGTATAGTATAAAGTTAGTGAGTTGAAAAATGTGGAATGCAGTTTTATGGTAATTTCACTTGTCTGTGACAATCTACAGTCTGAAAGAGGGAAACTTCCTGCAAAGTCATGCAGTTCATGAATAAAAATTTATTTAATTGTTCACAGGTAAAAATGCTTCATCATTACTGCTGGTTTTTCAATCATAGGTTTATTCATATGCTTAAATCTTTGGGTTTGACCTGGTCATGGTAGATGATGTCATATAATATAAAACTGTAAAAATGGGATGATTTCTTCACATACAGTGGAATTAATTAGTTGGGAGGGTTAGTGACATTATTATTATCAGCTTTGTGTTTATGAAATTGGGTTTATGAAATCATCAGGATGATGAAAGTGTTCGAATACTATTCAGAGCATCTTTTTTTTTTAGTACAAATTCGGTTGAAAGCATAAATTTAGCATGGAAAGCCTAATTTGAGCCCAGTGGTGTACATGTGTTTCTGGCTCTGAAGAAATGCTTTGATGCAGGAGTGGTCCTCACTGAACTCCTGAAGGCTTTTGCTAGGCAGCAGAAAGGTAGTGCTTGTTTTGTTCTCTGAATAAGGGGTTATTTACTCCCTTAAGCATGTTGTGGGAAGGTGACTTTGGTGGTTTTTATTGCTGCCAGTGATTCTGCTGATGAGTACATGGAGCTGCTGATTTGCTTGCCCTAGTGAGCTGATCTGTGTCATCTCCCCCTTTAAGTTGTTTTTTCTCCTTGCTGTTTGCACCCTTCAAACATCTGTGGAATGTTTCATGTTCTTGGCTGTCAGGGTGTCAGTACAACCAAATGCTCATCTCCATTCCTCTGCCCTGAATGTCTGCCAAGTTCTCTTTGTTGTTTCCCGTGGAGAAAAGCTGAACTTGGTAAACAAGTTGGTGATGTATTGATATGGTGGATTATTTTCCATATTGATTTGGAAAGCAAGTTTGCAAATAGCTTGTCATATATTACCACTGTTAGGGAGCTGTAATGGAGAAAGAGATCTATGTTTACTCTGTATTCCATCAGGGCTTTTTTTATCAGAGAAGGCAAATTGTATTTTTCAAATGTGAATCTTGCAAGAAATAGGCCAGAGTTGCAGTGTCGCCTTTGTTTATTCTGTCCATCAAATGTGATTCTTGCTGTTCTCCTGAGGATCAGTTTGTCTTATAAATCTTAAAGGCAGGTTTCTATCCAAGAGCAATCACCTCACTGCCTTAGGATAGGAGGGAAAAATTCAGAAGACAGTTTTGACAAAGTCTGAGTTTTGCAAATTGTTCCATCGCTTCCAAATTACTGCCATCCAAGCCTTTTTTTCAGAGATGCTAGGGCAGCTTGCTAAGATTTTGCTTTGCAGAGTCAAGCTTGAATTGGCTGTTTGAATGGTAGGTTCTTCTGAAAATCTGGACTGTGAGGTGAATTATGCCAGGATGTTCCCCAGGTCCCAGACTCGTGATAGCTTTTGGGAAACCCCAGATTCCTCAGCAGTCTCTCAGCAAATGTCACACTGCTGCAAGAGTTGCTTATGTCCTTCCTTCCTTACAGGAAAAAGCAAGTAAAATTCTCCAGTGAACCATAATAAAGATGATAAAAACAGCTTTGTTCTCGAAGGCTGTGTTGAAATCTTAGAATTGTTTTTGATTTTTTTGTTCAATTGTGTGCTGTGCTGCTTATCATGGGATTTTTGCCAGCAGAAATTTCCCCTTCTTTTTTTTTATTTTTTTTTATTTTTTTTTTTGCATGTGTGTGTATTTCTAAAGTGCAATTCAAATAACTTGGGATTAGAATTCAGCACATCTAATGCATATTTGCCAGAGAGAAGGAACTGGAAGTCGTGTTTAAAATATTTTGCTTTCATAATATCCAGATGTGTCTAGACTTCCTTTGTCTATCAGCTGTGGTGACAACATCTGTTTTCCTCTTTTCCTTTCACTTTGTGTTCTTCACAGTTGAGTAATTCACAGGATAAGTTCTGGCTTAGTCCTTCATGTAAACTGTGACATGAGACAGGGATGTGGTCAGGTTCCCCTCAGCATCTGCTCTGAATTGAATTCGAGTTCTGTCTGCACAAAGAGTTATTGTTAAGTGTGTCTGTGTGTCACCTTTGCATGCGATTGGATTCCTGTTTGTTGGAGTTGTGCAACACTCCAGTTGGATATTGTACTGAAAATGTTTTCCCAAAACATTTTCCCATCAGAAGGCACTCTTTCATGTAGTTTTAACCACTAGTGGAAGCTTAGCAGTTCCATCTTTTCTTTTTTTTTGTAGTTGAAATACTACAGTGCTTGACTTTGAGAAAATGATGTCTATTATAACAAATAATATACTGTGTGTTGACTTTCAAGATATTAGAATTATCTGGTATGAGAAGTCCAAATGAAAAGTAGGACTCAAATTCAAATTTGATATGAGAAAATATTGGAAAAGGTCAGGGGAGTTCTCTTGACAATGTGAAGTCTAGGGTTCTGTACTGTCTAGTAGGAATGCAGTCATAGTTGCACTTTTAACAGCCTTAAAATAATGCTACTCATCTTGTCAGGAGCTGCTGTGTGTACATGAGCTTGTACCTGGATTTGTCAGTAAATCACATATGAAAATTTATTATTAGGTATCAACTTCCTGATCACCATGATAAATGTCTACTTCCTTTTTTATTTTATATTGTTGTTCATTTAAAATTCTGTTTAAAATTTGCTTCTGTAATACTGCAAAGAGTTGCCATCTGACAGCTTTTCTTTTTCTACCAGGATCTCATTATCTTCTAGATTCTAAGAGCTGGTTTCAGTGTTCTCTTTAGGTTTTGAATTGTCTCATGTTATTTCTGTGTATTTGCACAACAGCTGCAGGCCCTGGATATGTAGAGTCAGTGATACATTGGTAACTAGCTTTGTTTATCTCCCTGACAAAAACAGTTTTCTTCAGAGGTGGTCTTGTCCTTGCTTTGTGATAGCTTCAGGACTGAAAAGATTGTAATTGGCCCCAAAGTTACCACTCAGATTGTGGTTCCCAGTTCCTTTCTGTTCTCATTTTCTGTTGGTACCTTGCAGAATTAGCAGTCCAGAGCAAATATCTCTGGGACAGTTAGGTGCTTTTCTTTAATGCCTTTTTCAGACTCCTCCTACAAAACAGTTGATAGATGTTTTCAGGGTTGCAAAACTGATTAAAATGGAGAGGTTATGGCCATATTGCTCTGTGTGATCTCTTCTCTCCCTCATGTGCATTGTTTTTCAGTGAAAACTCCTTCACAAAATACTTTTGATGTGGACCTCCCTTATGCCACTTTCTGCAGAAATTTGTGTGCCTGTGGCTGTGGTGGATGCTGTCAGCCTTATTATAGGACCAGCAACTGAAAATGCCCTCTTGGGACAGCACACAGGGCTTTTTTGTTACCAAAAATGTGCATTCTTAGCTCATTATCCTTCTTGGGGAAAATGAACCATTTAATGTGGACCAGAGCATTTTCCTACTGTTCTTTACAGTGTACAGGTCTCTTAGGAAGGAGAGGGACGGTATGTGGACTGGTTTTAGCTTCTCCACCACCATTTGAGAGGGGCAGGTAGAGTTTTTCATGACAGCCTTTGCCCTACATCCCTTACATTTCTCAGCTGTTGAACCAGGTGTGGAGCTGTTACAGGCTCAGCAGAGCTGCACAGCTGTGCCACTGTTATGTTTGGATCACCTGTGTGGGTGTTTGTGCAGGAAAAGCTGCGTGACTGAGCTGGATAAGAGTAACTAAATAATTGCCTTGTAAATTCCTGGGAATGTATTTTGCTTGTAACACAATATTTACAAAGGGAATGTTCATTTTCCAGTTTTGAGCAGAAGAAAATAAACTGAGGTAAAATTACGAAAGTATTGTGTAAGGAAGGGAGCAGGGCAAAAGGGAATGGTTTGAAAGCAGTTGCACACACTCTCTTCCACCTGCACTTTCTTGGATCCAGAAAATGAACCCAGACCTCTTTCCCATTCATACTAGTTATTAAAAATGCTTTTTGAATAGCTAAAAAATAAGCCACCGACCCCACCCAAAAACTATTAAAGAAATAGTTGGGAAAAAAAGAAGAAACTTTATATTCAAGCTTTATAGGTTGTTCACCAAACTTTAAAGAACAATGTGAATTGTTCCAAGTGAAATTTTTCAATTATTTGCTTTGTGAGTAAGAGACAAAATATAATTTTAAAGAAAATATTACAACTTGAAATTAAAACTGTTTACTGGATCTTGTCCCATTCTGCCAAAAGAAAATACTGGCTGATGTCAAGCCTAGGGATGGCTTTGGTGCAATCTACAGTGGTGTGATAATAGTGTCGAAAATTAAGTAGTTCTATTGGTGATTTAGCTTTCTCTGACTTACACTTAGCATTAATACTGACTGTGTTCTTCAGCCAGTCACGGTAATTAATAGTTTTGAAAAATATAACCTGTACAGGATTTTGGATGCTGAGACACTGCTTAGTTTTGGTCAAGGATTAGCCAGTTCCTTAACTTGTTACTAGGGGAGCATTTCAAGGTCAAAGAGGTAGTGTGTCTCAAGAACTTGTTTCTCTTTAAATTTTTCCAGGAAGGGGTTCTGGTTATTTCCTTGTCTCGTGAACCAGTAAGAGTGTTGCATGATGGCAAGCTAGGTTACCTACAAATACTTGTTTGTAATTCCTCATCTGAGCTGTGAATTCAGTTAACCTGAGAAAGGGAAATTACTGACCTTGTTTTGATTCATACCAGTTCCTTATGCAAATTAATTTATCTCAAATATGTGAGTGATACAAGTTACAGGTTAACTGAGCTGTATTTCTTGCATAAACAAGAACGTCGTACTGGACCAATTAATTAATGAATTTATCTGTTGAAGAGAGTGACTAATCGGCCCATCCTGATGCTGTTATTTGATAGATAAGCCATTTCAAAGTACAGTTTTTGTCACCATCTGACACTACCATCATCTCTGATCGAGGTTTGGGGTTTTTGTATTATTTTATCCATTGCGAAATATGTAGAGCTGAGCATTGCCTTTTAATGCACTTGTAATTTGCACCTGCTTTATAGACCAAGGAGTTTTATAAAGTTCATATGTCTGTTTAATAACAGAGTATCCCAGAAACAGAGATGTAAAGCAATAATTTTTTGACTGTAGGTGGAGGTCTCATCTGTGGTACAGTTCATGCTACTGTGGAGCATACTCTTTAAAACACTATTGTAAAAACTCACCTTAGAGTGACTTTCTCCCTCCACACCACATGAATTTAGCTTGTACCTTTAACAGTACCTCACAGACTGGCCATCTTCTCAGAGTTTGTATTTTTGCTGGTTGTCCTGGTTTAGCTTCAGCCATCAACCAAGCCCCACACAGTTGCTTGTTCACTCCCTCACCAGCAGGATCGGGGAGAGAATCAGAAGGATAAAGGTTTAATAGGGAAAGCAAAAGCCATGCACACAAGCAAAGCAAAACAAGGAATTAATTCATTGGTTCCCATGGGTGGGCAGGTTTTCAGCCATCTCCAGGAGAGCAGGGCCCCATTACGTGTAATGGTTACTTGGGAAGACAAAACACCATCATTCCAAACATCCCCCACTTCTTCCATCTTCCCCTCACTTTATATACTGAACATGATGTCATATAGTCTGGAATATCCCTTTATTCAGTTTGGGTCACCTGTCCCAGCTGTGTCTCCTCCCAGCCTCCCCTCTAAAACTTACAAAGTAGGCTTATGCAACTCCTTCAGTAGCTATATGGAATCTGAGTCAATGTGAACAGGATACCTGTATGGCTAGGTCAGTAATATTAGCCATATCATGTGTTTTGGGCATGTGAATTGTCCCACTGAAGTGTATATATGTCTGATAAGAAATATTTGACACTGTTCGAATACCAAACTGTGTGTGTGTGCTTGGAAGTGCAGTGGTAATGGTTGAACTTTCAGGCTGTTCACAAGATTTTTGTGCCACCGAAGCCAGAAATAGCTGGCCCTTTGTAGAAGTCTCAGATGTATTCTGTGTAGGGGCTAAAGCATCAACTCGTACCATGGGTAGACAAATTTCTGAATAATCAGCAAGTACTAGAGCAAGGTATCGCATGAAAAATTCACATCCTGATTCCCAGTGTCAAAACTACTTACTGCAGAGCTTACTGATTCAACTAGTTCCTGTCAAACTATGTACCAAAGGATGGAGCTTCAGAAGAATTTGTTTGCTGTTAAGTAACTTCTCATGTGTAGAAATATTTTCAGAGTAGGGGAAAAAACCTGGGAAGCTGGGGTTTAACTCTGTGCTTTTAACGTTTTGGATTCAGTCCATGTTACATTGATATTTGAGGACAAACTAGGAACTGAGAAGGCTAAACATACATCCTGCCTGCAACACCAATTAAAAAAACAAAGCCACCTACACGTGGTGGAGGGAATGCTGCCTTTTTGCAGCAATAACCAGAAGTATTATTAGCAGTGGATAAACAGAGAAATCCTTTCTATGCTGTGACTATTCAAATAACAGAATGAGCAAGGTTTATGTGTTGGTGGCTGAGATTGAGACTGCAAGTGCTTGTGCTTTCAGTTTCTCTCTTGGTTAAATATCTTGTAGTCTTGTCTGTCTTGGGGGTGTTGGGAAAGTGATGGATTCAGTCCTTTGGTCTTGGGTTTCCTGGGGCTGCCAGTACTGAGAGGTGTACATTCTTTCCCCTTTTGTCTAATTTCCTCCCTTTGAAGTGGAGATCAGGCTTCCATTGAAAGCAGAGGTTGTCCAGATACGTGACATATGAACATCTGACTTTATTTGAGGGTACATGAAAGGCTTTTATTACTTTCTTTTAACATTTCTGTCTCGTAATACCACACTAAATCACCCCATGAAATGAAATCGTAGTTACTGCCTAGATTCCTTGTGTGTTGTAGAAAGCTTAATGCCTTATGTAGATGATCTTTGAAGGCCTAGCTGAGATTTCAGCTGCATTGTCTTCCACATGTTTGGAAAAAGCCTTTCATCATCTGCATCTAATTTAGCAGAGAGCCGGAATGCCGGAAGCATATTTTTGTTCCTGGTGAAACATAACTGCGAGTACTTGGTGAGTGAAGGCATCACTTGAAGTTGTTCCTCTATTTGTATAAAGTGGAGAAGATTTCAAAGTTCTAGCTGCTTTTATTTATTTATTACTTATGGTCCACATCTCTTTGGTGTGGCCTGACCCTGGAGGGCTGCAACGAGCCAGCGACGAAGTCGTCGGGTCAGCTGTGGTTCCACTTAGCTCTTGGTGTGGAATAGAGGAGCCCTGCTGCTGCTCTCTGCTCCTGCTGCAGTTATTTGTGCGATGATCTGAAGTCCTGAATGAGCCAGCTGCTCCTGCAGGTTTGTTGCAGGTCTTAACAAAAAGCACTTGGTGATGTTTGATATCCAGATACCTTGTGCTTAGACTCTTCAGCAGGCCTTGATGCGGAAGGTAGGTAGATGATACTGCTCTGTTACAATGCCTAGTCACAATTAGCAACTGGATTAACAATTTTCCTCTTTGTTTTGCTTGAAGCACGTGGCAAATTTCATCATCCTAAGAAGCAAAGTGAGTTGGTGCTTGTAAGCATTGGTGTGTTTTGTACGTGTTTTGTCGAAATTCCTTTACCAGATTATTGCTGGGGAAGCTGAATGCTTTCCACAAACAAAGTATGTCTGACATCTGTTAGCTGAGCTGGATTGTTTTTCTCTGTGT
Organism: Manacus vitellinus; assembly: GCF_001715985.3. Classification (NCBI taxonomy): domain Eukaryota; kingdom Metazoa; phylum Chordata; class Aves; order Passeriformes; family Pipridae; genus Manacus; species Manacus vitellinus. Next base: position 55,880,551 of record NW_021938789.1, on the reverse strand, counting down.
CAATTTGAAAATTCTATGTATAAAGATACTTTTTGTTTACTTGGAGCTTCCAGGGCATCTGACTTGTGTTGTGTTAGGAAATGCAAGGTCGAATAAATGTTTTTGATGAGTCTTGCTGTTTACTCTTAACAGTTCTGAAGCAGCACCAAAAGTCTTATGTCTTATAAAAGGCCTTAGGAATAAATGAAAACAAAAAAGTGAAGAATTAGAGAAGCTTTGCCAGAACTAATGTAAAAAGAGAAGTTGGTTCAGAAGGCAGTAATCAGGGCATCTGTTCTGCAAACAGAGTACAAAGTTCTCTGTGTTTTCTAGAAAACCCAACTGCTGCTGCAATGTCTGTTTACACCTGCTAATCTGGTGGGTTTTTTTAAAGGTGAATTATATTTTTCCATTTGCAAAGGTTGAAATATTGTCTTGAGAACCATTATGTCTGTGGGAGGATAAGCTGAAAAAATCTTACTCCATTTGCATCTGTTCTGATTAAACTTGGTTCCTCAGTTTAGGTAAGTGATGAATCAAGATAATAAAACAGCAACTTTAAGCAAAAAGGGTTGATATCTAGATATTTTACCTTCCCATTTAAAAGAAGAGAGTTAATTATTATTTTTCAAGAGCAGATGAAAAAGTAAGAGTGTAGTTAGGGTTGCAGATACAGAGAAAAGGGAAGTCAAGTATGAAGTTGCTAGAAAGCTAGATTAATTTAATTGCCTTACATTGTCTTTTGTGCAGTGTCTGTTCCTAGAGATTGGTTTTAAGTATGATTCCTTGGGAAAAATTGTCCATAACTGACAGTTGTAAAATAATAAAAGTTGCAACTCTACTGAGCAGACTTGCATGTGGAATAAACTGTGATGATGATTGGTGTATTTCTCTTAGCTGTCACCCCATGTAATTCATACTTTCCAGAGTGCACCTTATTCTGCAAAAAGAAATCATCAAACAATTTGGGCTTAGGCAAGTAAGGAGCTGCTTGAGTTTGTGAGGCACTGATTTAAACTTCATTTCATTTCCTGTACTGATAAAACATGTTGCTTTTGAAATGCAGGATGGTGTTGGCACAGGGTATAGATAACCTGAAGGTTACAAGCGAGGCAAAAAAGGTGTTCTTTCCTTCTTTCTAAAAATAAATATTTTTGAAATTAATATTTTGAACCTGCTGTAGATCACAGAGGGGGGGGGAATAATTATTCTATGAAAGGAAATAGATTTTTGTCATGTTTTCCTTAACATATATCTACCAAAACCAAGGGAAAGATAAGAAGACTAACATATACCTTACTCAGGGCTACTGTAACTCCTAGAAGAGCAAAATTGCAGGAACGTGAGAATGAACTGGTCCTTGAACAAAGTTTGAAGCTGGATGTGGTAACATCCATGTACGAGTTGCATGAAATGCAAGAAAGGAAATAAGCAGTTGATCTAATAATAAGAGATTAATAATATGGGTAGGAATGCTTGTAAAACAGCACTTGGGAATCCTGACATCTCTCTTCACGAGGACACTAGTGTATAGATGATGTACTGGATATTTAAGTGCAAGGAGCTACATTGCATTATATTTCTGTTATTGTTCTCCCTAGTTTTGTCTATTCAAATCCTGGATTGGAATATAAATTACATCAGTGCAATTCTATACATCAGTGCAATTCTATTTTCTGTCTTTTTAAAAATATGAATCCTTGTTCATATAATTTGATTTGTGATCAAGCTGCTTTGATTTTTACTCTTAGGGGCATCGCATAGCAAACACATCCCTCCCAGCTTCACAGTGAGTTTGTTAGGCTGGGAAGGCCCTGTTCATTCTGATGTTGAACTGTGGGATGGCCTTTCTGTTGTATTTCCTTCCTTACTGTGTTGCTTTCTGATTAACATTGGCTGGCTGATTTTATGTATCACAGAGATGTTGCAGTTTCTTATCTCACAATGACAATTTTTAAAGAACTGGTGTCAACAAAGGGGTGAAGCTTAAAGAGCCAAAAGGAGTGGCAGGGAGAGGAGTGCCTTTTTGTCATGTTGCATGAAACTGCTTTTCCATTTGAGGTGCAAAAAGAAGAGCAGTCTGCATTGAGACCAAGAATGTACTCACCTGTTAGTCTGGAAAAAGCTAATCCTGTGCTACCACAGAGGCAAGGAGGGCAGGGGCCAGGGATGGGGATGGCATGGCAGTGTTAAGTAGCTGAACAAAACTAGTAGGTAATTTGCAGAGTGCAATATTATGTTACTTGGTCTCCAAACACCTTGATGGGTTAGTGTGATGACTGGTGGCTTTTGGCAACTCCTAGAGAAATGATTATTGTTCAAGAGTTATCTCAATGTGTTTGTTTCCTGTTGATTTGGTACAGGCAGCAAATTTTTAAAAGAGTTAAAAAGAAAAAAGGCTGAAGTGTGATAACTTACATCACCACAAAAAGCAAATATGTATCTTGGAGATAACCTGGCATTGTTTTCAGAGCTATTTCAGGGCATTTCACCTATTCAGAGCATTTCAGAGAAATGCTGAAAACATTTCCAAATTAAGCACTGTGTCTTTCTGGTAGTGCTACAGAGATGACCTAGATCCAGGTTCTTGTATATTCCTTGTGACTTCATGCTGTAGGGAACGAGCTCAGGTAAAATGAGTGTACATGAGTAACAAATATTGAAGTAAATTTTGCGTGTTCGGGTTTGTAAAAAGAGAAACCCCAACAATGAAGGTTTTTTTCCCCTTTCACACACAAACTTGAGAAATCTGTTTGTGGGGTTCATGTTTCAAGGTAGTTGCAGGCTTGTGGAATCACAACCATTTAAATGGGGAAAGACCAAAAAATCAAGAAAGCAACAGTGCAGAGCAGTGATGTCCATATAGTGAGATGGGATATTTTTGGGGGGAGGGTGGCAAGGTTTCTTGGATGTTTTGACTATAGTAATGTGAAATACTAAATCTGTGTGACTGTAGCTGATAACCTGCTTTCCCTTGGCAGGCTGATGCTGTGCTCTGCAGATAGTGACTTAGATAAAACACAGTTTCTTATTGTAAAGGGAGTTAATAGGAGAAGGTAGATTTTGATGGATTGTTCTTAAAATTATTTTATGCTGTTAATGAGTTCTATCATTCATAGCAGGAGGAATTTATTTTCTCACAATACCTTGCCTCTCTTAAATTAGATGCTGAATAAATTGAACTCTGTAAACATGAACATTCTTAGCACAGTTTCAAAGTGGCTGCAGATCCAGGACCTACCATCTTTGGATTATTTTTGTTCTGCTTTTGCATCTTGTTTCTCTGAAGTGTTAGTCTGGTTTTGTAGCCTGTCTAAAACCTGGAGAGTGCCTGTTGCTGCTTTCCTACTAGCTGGTGCCTTTTTTTTCTTTTTAAATAAACAAAACAAGGAATGTTTTCCTTAAGTTTTATGTAGGTAAGTAACACGTACATGTCTCCTGTTTCTGAATCCTTTACTAGCTGTATAGCTTAACTTGGTTTTCCCTTTTTTTTGTTTTTTTTTTGTCAGAAAAATATATTATTTTAGCAAGCTTTCAGGTCACTGAAGATAACCAATTACTTGTTAAAATGTTCTCAACTTTAATTCTGCTCCTCCCTCGGTTCACATAGGAGACAATTGTGAGGAGGAATGCTACCCACTGTTGAGGAATATATGTAGTGCCAGCAGCTCAGTGTGCAGCTGCAGTGGGAACTGCAGGTCGTGCCCTGGGTGGGGGGGAATGGCTGGAGCCCCAGGAAAGGGGCCGTGACCTGAAAGGGCACAGAGAACTTGTGTTTCTGACCAGGGCTGCCCGGTCACCCAGAGACTCAGCAGGAGCTGATGAACATCAGGAAGACCTTGGACTAAATGTCACCATTGGAATGGACACTCAGACTGTGAGGGTGTAAAAGCCCAGAGATTCCTTTGTTTGGGGGTCCCTCCCTGGAGGTACCAGCTCGACCTGGTGTCACTGCACCATGATTCAGTTACTTAAAGGATCTTGAGGGGACGTCGTGTGAGGAGCGGCTGAGGTGACTTGGTCTGTTCAGCCTTGGGGAGAGGAGACTGAGGGGAGACCTCACTACAGTTACAACTTCCTTGGGAGGGGAGGAGGAGGGGCAGGCACTGATCTCTTCTTTGTGATGACCAGGGACAGGACCTGAGGGAATGGGCTGAAGTTTTGGGGGGGGACTTGGCTAGGTTGGGTATTAGAAAAAAACTCTTCCCCCAGAGTGTGGTTGGGCACTGAACGGGCTCCCCAGGGAAGTGATCACAGCTCCAAGGCTGACAGAGTTCAAGAAGCATTTGGACAATGCTCTCAGGCACATGGTGTGACTCCCGGGGATGGTCCTGTGCAGGGCTAGGAATTGGACTTTGTGATCCTTGTGGGTCCTTTCCAACTCGGCATTTTCTCTGATTCTGTGATTCTGACTCTGCTGTGGGATACCTGTGGTACAGCCGGTGAGGGAAACCTGTCTGACTGTGTGAGTGTGGGGTGTGTAGGGAGTCAAGCAGGGCACCCATTGGGTCACTGGAGCCACCTGCTGTGAAGGGGCTTCAGTCCCAGCAGTGACAGCCTGGGGTGGTGTGAGTGTGACTGCCAGAGTGGCTCCTGAATGGTCAGACAGGAAAGTTTCCACAACACCCACTATGGCAGCATGTGGTTATGCTCTGTTGTACAGGTTTCAAATCTGTTTTATATAATCACCAGAAAGACACAAGTGACCACAGAATGCTTTTAAAGAAGATGTGTTCACCTTTAAACTGTGGTGGCAGAAGCCTAAAGACTGTGGATGCAACACAGTAGATTTGGCTTGGCCTTTAATGGTTCCTTTAGTACAAACTGGAAGAGTAGGTGTTAGCATCCATGCACAGATTGACCTTTTAAAGGCTAAGGACCACATGAATTCATACTGTTCCTCCGTATGAACTAATTTCAGAGTCAAAAGGTAGTGTTGGTGCTGGCTAAGGAATTCAGTGACAGTATTCTCTTTGCTTAGAGCTCTACTGGAAAAGGCGGTGCCACAGTGGTGTTATTAATGTAGTACAACATAATTTTTCATTTAGTAAAACAATTTAAATGGCATAACATACTGCTGCTTTCTGAAATATATAGGAAGGATTGTAACTCTATTTTTCTGATGCAGACTTGGTTTTAAAAAAGTGAAATGTTAGTTCCCTAAGTATGAATTACTGCTTTTCCTGGGAAGAGGATGGAAATGTCGACTACAAAGTAATGGTGCTTATTTTGAGTTGGCTTTTTTTCAGTGGAAAGACACACATCTGCTTTTAAAAAATTTGACTATATTGTCTCCAGTATTCTAGCACGGAAATTTATGTCAGTATGGTTAATGTTTTTAAGTGACAGAGGCAATTACTGCTTACATAAAACGTTTCTGAACAGCATTAAAACTACTGATTTCTGTTTAAAAGAGGGTCTATTTTAAGTTTAGGTCCTGCTGGGGTTGGCACGCAGATAGGACACAAATCTTGGGTCTTGTACGAAGTTTTGTAGGAATGGAAGCAGATGCATCTTTGAGTGTGCCAAGTTTGGGCCTTTGGTTCTGACTTGCCCATGTTTGTTTGAGTTGGGACGGTGCCAAGATACTCCGTGAAGCTGGGTGGGTGTTTAATATCCGTGTGCAGTACGTGCCTACCTGCTTACCATCCTTGTACTCTTTTGGGTGGTGCATACAGTACAGGTGGCAAATGGACATGGTGATCCTGAACTTCTGTTCAGGCACGTGCTGTAATTCCGTCAGTTCCTCTGGTATGCTGGGGCAGGATGTTCCTACACACGGCAGTGATGCCACGGTCCTTCTGGTGAACACATGTGAGTGTGAGAGATGTGTTTCAGAGGAATCTCTCAGCAGAATACCAAATGCTGCTGTTACTTGAACTTCTTTGAACTGAAAAGGGTAAACATTGTATTGTACGTAACAAAGCAGAAGGAAGTAATTTTGCGTGAAAGGTTAGTAGCAAATATGTTCAAAACAAGCCTACAGATTTCTGTTTATCAAAAGTGAACTAATGTAAGACCTAAAAGATAGTTGTGGGGTCCCTTTTTTTCCCTAGGGACTTCTACAGAGGCACCAGAGATAAGGTTCCTCCTGCTCTGAACATCTGAGTATTAGAAGAGGTGTTGCCAGCCAGTACTTGCTGTGTTAGTCTCTTGTTGCCAGAGGTGGGACTGTGCTGGGACTGCATTTGCTCTGAGCAAGAGAGGAATTTGAAGCGTTGTGCAGGCAGCAAATACTCCTCTTTCTTCCTCCCACTCTTCAGCCACCACAAACCCTTTTTGCAGGACCTGCGTGCTCCTGTTTGCAAGTATCGCAGAAGATTTGGGAGGAGGCTTTTGCTGCCCTAGACAAACTGGAATGTGTTTTTCCTGCCTGTCAGCCTACTTAGTGAATGCAGCTTGTAGCATCTTAATTCTCTTGGTCAGTTTTACAAGGAATGTGGAAGGCCTGACCTGCTGTTAGGATAACATGGAAAGTCCTGTTGAGTTGAGTTTCCTAAAAAAGCGTGCAACCTTGTTCCATTCTCAGTGATTCACTGTCAGGGAGCTGCTGACATCTGTACTCAGATGTCTTCTGCCACCAGTCTTTGAGAACAAAGTGTAGTGCTAGAGATTATTTTTATACTTTGAGATGTGATCTGTTGAGATCATGCTTGGACACAACTCTTAATCAATTCTCTTGTAAGTGAAACCAGAATGTGCTGAAGTATTCACCACTCACATGTGGGAATTAAGTTGTTTTTGAGCTGTCCTACTGATCACTTTCTCCATGAGAAGTATGAAGCTGTAAACAGGGTTTATGTCTTTTCAGTGTCAGATATTCAGAGGCAGTGTTACCCCTTGGTTGGGAGAGATATTTGGGAGTCGGAATATCTTTTCGCTGTTCCAGATGCTGCTTTTGACTTGCTCCCTGACCTTTTCACTGCTTGGTATTTTTCAGCGCCCGAGACTTGTCAGCTGTTCTGCATTTCTTTGTCCATTGTGCATCACTTGACCCTTCAGCTTCCAGAGGCTTGTAATTGCCTTGTCTGTAGTTTTGTATGCTTCTCCAGATAATCACAGCTGATTTTTTTGCTGTATGCAATTTGTCTCTAGCATTGCCAGTTTTAGAGAATGAGACATTCAAAGGGGAAGTCTGGGCAGACACCTAGAAGGTGAAGGACCACTCCATTGTAATCATAGTATCATAGAATAGTTTGAATTGGAAGGGACCTTTTAAAGGTCATCTAACCCAACCCTCCTGCAATGAACAGGGACACTTTTCACTTTTCCAATTACATGAGTAGCAGCAAACTTATCTTACAACTGTGTACTGCCATGTGAGGAGAAAGCTAAGGGCATATATGCATAACAGGTAGCATGCAAAAGCATAACAGAGACAGTGTTATCCTTGGAAGTTGCTTCCTAAGTCTTCAAAACCCTTTCTTGTGCTGTGACGTTTTGTAGTCACTGCTAAATCAGGCGTGGTATATCTGTACTTGAGAAAGGATAACCAGACAGATTGTGTGCAAACGTCTGTCAGTCACACGAGTCTCCTACAGGTGGATTCCATCTCCACTCAAAAAAGGTAGTGGGATTAGGAAGTGATGGAGAGAACGAGGTGTCATTTCCGGCTGTCAGAAGTGCTCTTAGCTGTGGAACTGCATTATGCTTCCTGCTGCCACAGCAGTGGTGGAAAGACAAGAAAGGATTTGCCTGAATGCTGCTGCATGGATTTAAACAGAATAGGACCGAATGGCAAAGGCAGCAAAAGTTAAACCTGTGGCAATTACTGAAAATGCTGATCTGACAGCATGATGCTGCAGTAACAGAGCTGCTGCAGTTGCTTTGCTTTTACAGCACTGTGCACGTATGCTAACACTAGTCACAATCACAGAAAATAAATATACACCCACAGAAGTGGATGTTTTCAAAAGTGCCTGACAGAATTTCACTAATTTCCATTGTAATTCACAAGAAGTTGAATACCTTATGTTCTTTATAGATCCTCTAGTCCCACTTTATTTGGGCTATTTATAGCTGCACTTGAATTTCTGTAAGGAAACAGTAGGCTTGTAAAGGTTCAGCTACTCTAGGAATATCTGTAGGATGGTTCTGGCATGGAAATGCAAATCTGATGTTAAAGAGTATTTGACCAAGACCTCAATTTTCTAGCAAAGTTATTGGGTCTTGGTTTTCACACTGATCCCAAAATGCATTGAAAAATAATGGAAGTCTTTCCCTTAGCTTCATTGGGCAGTGGATCAGGCCTTCTACAGCCTTGACTGCTGATAACACTTCTCATAGCTTTTTACTGCCTAAGTAGTAATTTTTGGTCTGTAGAACTGAAATTCTTTCAAGCAAAATATATTCAGGCTGTCCGTGACAGGACAAAAATGGGAGTGGGGAATGCAGAACAGCCAGATGGTCTTTGATTAGGAATGTTACTGCTGGTACTACAAGAGGTTTCTCAGATGTCTTGGAAAACCTTTTGGATAAAAGTATGACGTCTTTTCTAAAAGTTTGTGGAGGAAAGCTACTGGCAAGTACACTGCTGCAGCTTTTAAAAAGAGCAGGAAAGGAATGCTGTAAAATATATCCTTGCAAGTGACAGAACTTGAAACATGCTCTCGAAATGCGCATCTTGTGAAAATGGTTGCTAAGCACTTGCAGAAAGTCAGCTCTCTTATTAAGTATTTTTTACCTCTTTGACATGTTTTTTCCTTCCATGTGCAATATCCCGTTGACACAACAGATGAGTAGCAATTGATTTGAAGCACGCTGATGGTGAAAAATAGGCCAGTCTTTTGCTTCCTGCAGCAGTTGCTCAAAAACGTGTGCCTGTGTTGTAGCAGAGATTCAGGTGTCTTGAGGCATCTCACAAGCAAGATGAATGTTGACAGGATTTTCAAATGGTAAATGGATTTATGAAGTTGTTGAAAGACTAAATCAAGAAGTATCCAAAGGAAACATGCTGGTCAGAGGCAGCACTCTGTACCTGAAGAATACTGATAACCTCAAACTCAAGCACTTATGCTCTGTATAAGCTTTTGGGAAACAAGTATTAGGGAGCCCAAAATTTGACATCGCTTGGAAAGTGAGTTACATCTCTTCATGTAAGTGTTGAAGTATTAATCTAATTTTATGAAGAACCATTTGTGTCACAACGACTTTTATGAATTTTGCATGTGTATATGTATTTGGCAGATATATTCATCAATGACCAAGCCAGTTGTTGCTGCAAAACTTCAGCCTTTTACTGGCTATCTCTTAATGTGTCTGACATGGAGAAGTCAGCTCTGTTCAGTTTCTGTTGCCTGCCCTTTTGGGAGGGCAAGGTAATTCCATGTTTTGACAGGCTGGAGGAGTACAGTCCTGGGGCAGGCATTGTGATGGCTTCTCACATTTATCCATTTTGTGCCAGGCTGACATTGGGCTGCAAAGACCCTCTACAGCATTTGAGCAATGGCGAAGATGAAGAGTTACTGGAAGTGAATGCTGATGGTGTTTTGCATGCTTGAAATGTGCCCTCTTAGCCATGAGAAATTTCAGTGAGCAGAAAAACACTGACTGCAAACCACCAGGGTTTCTTGCCAAACAGATCATCTTCGTGCAGTCCTGTGACTATTCTCGTAACTGGATTTGGTGTGCTTTAATGACTTGGACTATTTTCTGGCAAAATACTGGGATCTGGAGGAGCTGCCCAATTCTATAATTCAAGTATTGAGTGAGTGGTAGCTGAGGAGAAACACTTCCCTGCTTTCCGTGCCTGCCACCAGCACAGACCTTCCTCATTGGCAGGGAGAACCTAAGTGCAGTTATTTGCCTTCTAGACAGACTAGCGAGAGGCAAATGCCATTAAGGGAGCAGAAAAAAGTTGGATTGAAGCCAGTAGTGGTAGGTGGTGAGGGTCTCCATAGACCAGGAGATGTTGATGCAGAGGCCAGCGTGTCAGGGAATGTTTCTCATGTTGTTTGCTTTGCACTCCTGATGTCCTGACAAGCCCAGGAGAACGAGCCCACAGGCAGCCCCACATGAGTATATTGTATAGCATTTATTCAGTTCTGGTCATTACCTAAACTGGACGTTGGCCAAGTCAATAGAGTTGACTCTGGCAGCGAGTACAAGTTGTGTTTCCCCTTCAGAAGATGAGTTTGAGGAATATGCTCTTTAGCACTGGAAAATGCATGGCTTTCTGCCTCGTCTTATGGGAGTTGAGAGGACTTGGAGTATGTTGATGTAATTCCACACTTTGTCACGTGTTGTTTACATACTGTTTGCACCTCGCTGTTCTCTTCATCAGTGCCAGCACCCTGATATTTCTGCAATTTATTTTTATGATCTTAGTGTTGAAACAGCTGTAAAAACAACTAGTGAAAGTGAGCCAGCTGCTGGAATTTCTGATTCCAAGTCTGGTTGGTAGTAGGCAGATATTGAAAGGGAAGTAGAGATGAAAAACAACAAATAAACTTAATTACAGGACTAAATACAATTCCTTAAAAAAAAAAACAAACCACAAGTTAGGTGACTGAACTCCTAACTGCTGAAGAGAATAAAATCACTAATGAGTGAAACAACACAACTTTTTTGTACAGAATATGTCCAAGAGTATACTACTACTTTAAAGGACATCTTACACTGTCCTGTGAAGTCTTCAGAGCAGTAGAATTGTCATCTCTCCTACACCTCATTTGTTTTAGTATCTCAGAAGTAGTTAGATATAGATTTTACCAAAGAGATAAGAGTGTCTTAACATTTTTCCTGGCTCGATAAAATGCACCTACTTACTTTGTACACTTGTATTGACACCAGTGAGATGTGACTTTGTGAAACAAAATTAAAAAAACCATATCCTCCAAGTAGTTAATTGGTTTTAACTTTCGTAGTTAGATTCTTGTTTGTGATCCAAGTGTAATGGGGATCTGCTGTCCTTAACACTGCAGTGATACACATAATTACTGTATTTAAACTCTTCTTTTGTTCCTGCCTTGCTGCTGGCCCAAGCAGCAGAGATTAACTGATCAGGTTAGCACTTGTGCACCAAGGAGCACAGGGTAACCTGTGGGTAGTGATTTTATTCCTTACTTTTTTCAGTTGCAGTAATTTACCTGCTTTCCTTAAAATACTTGCTAATTCACTTGCTAAGGGTATGAGTTTGGAGGGCTACTTCTTGACATCTACTTTGGTACAGCCAGAAAACAGCAGCATCCAAGGGATTTCTGCTTGTATTCAAAAAATACCAATTATGAGTTGAGTGCATTTGCTTTTTTAGAGACTGATCTCATATAGCACAGGTAAGTCTGCCCTAATTCCTGAGTCGTGTTCAGCACCCATGGTGGTAGGTAGAGGTGTAGGGTGCAAGTCAGCTTAATAAAGCCTGCCCTTCCTGGCTAAGAGAATGCAAAATACTACAAGAGCCCAGACCACCTTAAAGTGTGAGCACATGTTTATTAACAAGGCACTGAGAAAGCAAACTGTTAATTTTTCTAGTGGTAGCTGAATCTCCATTTTTATCTCTGGGTTGGAAGGGGGCAACGTTCAGTGCAGAAACTCACTGCAGCATCTAACAACTCTGCAGCCCCAGAGCTGCAGTCTGCAGAGTGTGACCACTGATGGTGTGTGTGCTCACAGAAACTCTTGATCAGTGTGGTCCCAGGGTTTATCAGCTGGATCGTTCTTGCTAGGATGGAATTGTAACCACAGGCACAAAAGAAAAAATCTTTATCTGCTCTGCAGAGGGCCAGACACGTTTGTATGTTTTGCAGGGACACTTGGCTCAAGTAAATCTAACAGTACAAGTGTTCTGGGTGACTCCAGGTGAACCCTAAAGAGGCAGGAGAAAGATTTGCTTTTTCTCAGAAAAATACCAAGTGATCTGAGTTTTGATCCTGCAATTTGTGCTTTGCAGCGAAACCTCTGTGCTTGCGTGGTGGCCCATTAACCTCAGTGGCACAGGGCAGTGGAGAGTTTTAATCACAGGGATCAGATTCCAGGATCCAGGCCCAAGCAGGGACGTGACAACAGACTGCATGTGGGTATTAAAAGCAAAAGCTGTAAACACACAGCAGAGATGGCAGCTGGAGAAGTTATTCCAAAGGAGGATGTGTGAGCAGTAAGAAGAAAGGAGCCAAAGGAAAAATGGGCTGAAAACCACTCCTGACTGGAATCTATTGATCTATTTACCACTTCTTGGTTTATCGTATTGCAATTTATTTTACAATGATGTAACACTATCCAGATAAAGTACTTGTTTTAATTGTCAGAGGGATGCTCTCATCTGTCAGATGAATGTGTATCTCCATTTCTACTCTGCCTTAGAAGCTGAGTGCATACCCTGGCAATGCTGCTGTCTATTTACTATATTCAGAGACTGTGGTTGCAGTATAGGGGACCAGAACAGGAGTGCCGGGCTTCGACTCACCAGTCTACTTTGCCGAAGTCAGAACATGAAGCTTCAGTCTAGGTTTTCTTAGTCAGAGGTGCCTTTTTCCTGCAGCATCTAGAATATTGTATTCTTTTCCCACCCTGATGTTTAGAAACAAGAAATGCATTACCTATGAAATTGGCTTTCCCAGGCCCTAACAGCTGTGCAAGCTCCTGACTAGGCAAGGAAGACTGCCAGTGGTAGTCTGGAAAGAAAAGAAACATGTTGTTCTTCAAACACAGAACAGACAGTGAAATTTCACCGTTGATTTTGCACACTGATGTGTTTGTGGTCATAGTCACATTTTATTCTGTTTAGGTATACACTATTTGGCACACGTAGGTCTCAGTTTGCTTTGTATTTCAACCGGAAATATCAGAACATGCAACTCGAAATCCCAAGTTTGTTGAATTCTAGACTTTATAGAGGATCAGAGCCTTTTGACCATGAAGGTTAAGCAGTTACTACGTGATTATATGTACAAAATCCATCAGGAAGAGTCGTGACTGCCCAGAAATGGTAAAAAGTATCATTTTAACGAGGCTGCAACACCACATGAAACTTTGTCAAGTTTAATTCCACAGCTCAGCTCCAGTTTTGACATAGTTTTTGAGCCTTAAATTGATGGACCAAAATTCTCCGTGATTTGCAAAATGTCTATAATAAGCAGCTGGACACACTCATTTCAGTCAGGGGGTTGCTTGTGTAAGGTGATATGCAGCTATTCTTGCATTTTCTGTCACCATTCCAGTAAATGGACTTCAGGAAAAAGAACCAAAAACCCCAACGAAACCTCCTTGTGTGGTGGGTTATATTAAGCCTTGGTGAAGCAGAGTCTTCTTTAGTATGAACTTGGAAGCCCCAAACCTGTGCAGGAATATTAAATGGGGAGGTCCAGTAGTGATAAGCATACTGCTTTCCTTGATCTGAAGGTGCACTGTAAGTTCATTCCTTGTTTTACTGCCTGTAATCCAGCAGAACTCACCGCAGGAAACAGCTGATGTCTTCTTCAGTGCTGGTCAGAGTGTCTACATGGCACTTGAACAAAACTTTTGCCCTTTTGCCTGCTTTTTAGCAGTTCATTATTATTATTGCATTTTATAGGCAAGTAATAATTCTCTCAGCTGATGGAGTGTGCTAGTATGAGAATAAGCAGGCAGATGGGAAGTGCTTTCCTAACGTTTTCTTTTCTTGCAGTTGAGGTGCGTTTCTTTTCCAGCTGTGTTGAAAGGAGCGAGTTACTGCCTGGATGATAATCTAATTATTTTACCTTTCCCTCTTGTTTGCTCAGCAGGAGAGTTGCTCATTCCCAGTATGGAGGACCACAATGGCTCTTCAGAGACTCCCCCACTGAGCCAAGGGCGGCACGTTGCCATTAAGTGTGGGTGGCTGCGGAAGCAAGGAGGCTTCGTCAAGACCTGGCACACACGTTGGTTTGTTCTCAAGGGGGACCAGCTTTACTATTTCAAAGATGAAGATGAAACCAAGCCCTTGGTAAGTGAAAGGAGGAGATAGGATGGGAGGTGAGGGAGGAAAATAAGTTAATGCAAGCAGAACTGTCCAGTGTTCGAAGAACCAGATTTCTCCATCTCTTTGACTGACTCTGTATTGGATTTGGGCTTTTCATTGTAGTGAACAGAACACTGAGTCAGACCTTGGCAGTTGGTGTGGTTTCTCCATCAGATTCGTTTCTAAAACTCCCTTTTCCAGGTCAGGTTTTCTCATTTCAACATTTCAGAGGGAGTGAAATGTACATAAAGTTCAAATAGCAGAAGTCAGTCGGATGGGCTTGATTGAGGCAGATGAATAAGCTGTATTTGAAAAATTACTGCTTTTTTTTTTATTTCCACTTACAATGTGGAGTATCTCTGCTTTATGTCTTCCCAAATAGGAAATCCCATAAGACTGTAGCCTGAATGCATTGCCATCTGTAATACAGAACAGACTGCTGTTTGCTGCTTGGTTCTGTTGTGGTGATTTACTGCTCCTTACTCCTCATCTATTTTCCTATTTATTTAGCTCTTCCACCACTATGCTTTAGGGCTGCCTGTCTCTAGAATGCTATATGAGTAGAGAAATAATGCTGCCTCTTGGGTCAGGGCAGGCCTGAGCCCCGTGATAGTAAGTTAAGAAAGACCTTGTGCTAGCACCCACAGGAATATGATAGTCTTAGTTTCTTAGATGCTTGTGACTTTAGAAAAAGCTCTGACATCTGTGAGTTACTTCTGTGTAGATATTAAAATATAATAACCACACTCGTGTTTTTTGTGGCTACTGAATTTCTCATGGTATGTATTTATGTGGAATTTCACAGGGAGTTCTCAGAGGCATAAACCCCATCTAATCTAGTTTCCTGTATGGAACAGATCATGACACTTGGTCAAGTTTTACAGCTTGCAGTGTAGTGCACATGGTGGGAAAAGTATTCAGTCTTGAGGTAATTGTTTCCAAAGTTTGAGTTAATTTCTAAGTACCAATTTCACAGCCTTGGTGGCTGTTTTCCCTTAAAATTATCTCAGATAAATAACACGCTGTATATTTACAAATATTATGTTAGGATTACTAATTTGAATATGAAATAACCAATAACTTCTGGGAAATACAATATATCTTTCCATGTATGTATTCTGGCAATTAAGAGTGAAAAAAGCAGCCATCAAAATAAAAATGTTTGCAGGGCAGATATTGAGTTTCCAGAATATAACTCTACTTTCTAGCACTTGACATCTGCCAGTGTGTTTGCATGTAAAGACTTCATGACTTTTTGAGAGCTGCCACAATGCTGTATAGCATGGAGCTTTCTACAGCACTGTGGAGCCCAAATTATCTTCTTGTCTGTCTCCTGCTGACCTGTGGGATGACTTCAGAAGATCCTATTGACTTTCCTGCTTCCCCTTTGTGAAATGGAGGTGGTAATTCTGATCTTCTGATACCTGTGATAATTAGGTAGCAACTGAGTTAATAACTAAAAGTTTATTTGAGTTTTCCACTGAAGTCTCAAGTAAGTTCATGGAGACACCTAGAGATACAAAGCGGGGTGGGAGAAGTGCTGAGAGAAGTGTAACTTAAAATATGCCAGTAGGTTTGGAAAATTAATGGGCCTGTCCAAATTAGGATCAGTCAATATCTCACCTTATTGTATTTTTTGGAATGTTTCTGAAGAAAACTGCACAAGTGTCAGTTCCTGAAATATGTCCCAGGTTCAATGCCATATACAGAAATGGTTTTTTCCCATTACACTGAAGGGTTTGCTGCATTAACTTTGACAAGAAAATCACTATGACCTTCTGGGAACCCTGTTGTTCTTGCTGTGGAGAGCTAAAGCAAAGAACACCACTGATACCATGAATTTTCAGTGCATAGGGATATCATTAGGAAATGGCAAGAGGTATTTTGTTATATTTACTATGTAATATTGGTTCTGTATTTCTTATGAATACCTGTTTGTTCACTACTGGATTGTGCAGTCTGTATAACGTACAATAATTCTTTTAGACAAAAACGTAATGGAAGAAGGTTAATGAGGTTTTGTTCCAAAATGGATTGTAGTTTTTATTTTGCTTACTGGCTGGTTGTATTTGGAAGGAGGCAGAGAGTGTTGGTTACTCTCACTGAGGGATGTTCTAATTGCACACCTTGTGTATATATATCTAAATGGAAGGTGGAAGTACTATAGCTGGAGAGGACAAGACAAGCCAGTGGGCTTATGTTCATAGCCTTAATGTGAATTAGAGAAAGGCAGAATTCAACTTCTGGTGGAAATACAGTAAGTGTCCTGAGCATTTGGGCTTGGGTTCTGTTTTCAGTCTGTACCAGAAATTATGCCATGATGTTTGTGTTTTTGAAAGTGAGAAAGATGTGAATGGAACTGAATTTCAGAAGAATATTGTGATCTGTCAGACTTTTTATTCTTTAAGTGACTGTGTATAATGGGAGTAAAGAGAGGAAGGAACATTTTGTGTCTAAACCGTCTCAATGCTTTGGAATTCCTGAAGCATGCTCATTTCCTGCTAGTGATAGTGATAGCTACCACATATGCTTTAGTCAGTATGTGTACATCTCCTTGGTGTCAAGAATATTAAATTTAAAAGTCATTAACTATCAGTATGAGTGTGGGGAATTCTCTCTGCCAACCTGTGCCTTCAGGCACACAGAGCTGGTGAAGAACAACAGAAGAAAAAAGCAGTACACAACTGTTAGTCTCATAGTCAAGGTCAGAGAATTGTCATCGATTCTCTGTTATCATCAAACACAAGAATCTTTCCCTAGTAATGTTTTATCAGTAAGAATAGCATCTATCTTTTGCTCTTATATCCTTGAAATATCTCTGAGGATCTGGCAAAAATGGCATTTCTGTTTACTGATGTGGGTATGGATAGCAATAATCTAGTTAATTCCAGAAGACAAAAAACATAATAAGCGAGCAGCAAACCACGTGAAGGAATAAAATCTGATTTCTGATAATTCTGTGTTATCTTGACTTCTTGGAAGTGATAATGGATTTACTTTGTTAATTCTTTATACTGTTTTGTGCTGTAGAAAGCTAGTATTATGCTAGATGTGAAGGTCAGCTATCCAAGCTTGAAATGTGGGCAGCTGAAAGAAGCAAGAATTTAGCATTCCCTGTTCCACAGTACAGCTGTTGTTTAAATGCAGCCCATGAAAATGCATTTCTTGCTTTCTTCTCTCCTATGGTTAACTTCTCCAGCTGTGTCGGGGTTGACGTGGTCTTAACTGAATATGGGAGGAGGAAGACAGTGGCTTCTCAGTGAGACAACATGCTTTTTCTGTGGTTTTGTGAGCAGCAGGAGGGAGCTTTGAAGCACTGTCTCCTTCTTGTGGTTTTTACTATCTCACTCTACTGCTGTTACTGAGGAAGTGAGTTTATGGGAGAAAAGCTTGGTAACCTGTGCTGGATGGAGCATCATTAGTATTAGGTTGTAAATGAACAAGAACGGGCAAGCTCATCCAGTCTAAATAGCATTTTTGGTTTAGGCTCCTGTTTAATGTTGTTGTGATTCAGCTTGGCTTATGGACTTGAATTTGAGATGTGCTAAGTAGAGACATCTTGAAGAGCTCTGAACTACCCCTCAGGAAACACTTGGTGTATGCCTGAAAGCAGACAGTGATCTGCTGCTATTTCACTCTATATCCCATCCTGAACATTTTACTGTGCAGTTTTTATCTTCAAGATCTTACTTAACTCCTAAGTGTTTGGCTTGAGTAATGCTGAACAGTATTCAATGGCTCACAATATCTTTGTAAGACCGAAGTGGAAAAGTGTGGATCTTGAATGTGGCATTTGAATTGGTCTTTGACTGAAAGTGAGTAAGTGGCAGCTGCAACGTTAAGTACAGGTTACTGTTTGTCAGAGAAAGGCAGTCTCTGATGTACAAACAGAATATAGAAGTATTGCTTTCTGTCAAAATCATAGAACAAATCATAGAATGGGCTGGGTTGGAAGGGACCTTAAAGATACATTTACCAACATTGTTTATTGGGGGTGGGTACACCTTCTTTAAACTTCCTTTTCTGGTTATCATACTCATAGAAGCCCTTCTTTGTTATTCTTTTCTCTGTATCCCTTACCAGGTTCAGTGCTTCCCATTAGATATGATTTGTATAAAAATTTAATTGACAGATAAATCCATTTAACAGCATGAATAGGAATCTTGACAAATTACACTTGCATTTTTAAATTAAGATAAAGCTTCTAATGAATGTAAATAGAAATTATTATGATGATTGCATAATGTGAAATTTAGCCTGCCAGTAGGCAAAATCCTTCAATATTAGTATTGAATATGATTAAAAGTTGAGCATCATGGTTTTTTATAAGTTAAAAGGGAATGGATAATGTTTCTGTGTGAAGGGTGAAAACTTAATGGTCCATGCACTTTAAAACTGCATCAGAAGAAGCGGCCATCTCTCCTTACTGCCTAGAGCATTTTCCATCAGGGAGATCAGAGTGTGCACTCTGGTAATTGTCTCTGGAAAGCAACAAGAACCAGATTTTGTGTAAATACTGAAGAGCAGCATTGCGAGTGAAACAACTCCTCAGTAGATTTTGCTATGATTTGTAAGAGCAGCTCCCTCACTGTTGCTGGGGGAAGGAAGGATGGTAAAGCACCAAGTCTCTGCACTCTTGGCTTTGTAAGCCTTGCTCACAACTCCACCTTTCACAAAGCAAATTCAGGGACTCGATGTGAAAACAGCAAGGAGTGTCCAAACCACTGATGATGGGGGGTTTTTTTCCATTTCTAGGCAAAAACTTGCTATTAATCTGGGAAGCTAGAAACAGTTTGGGATGGACATGTGCTGCTGGGTGAGCCTTTGTCTGTGCGAACCCTATTGTGAACTGTAAATGAAATTATGCAGGTGTCAAAACAAATGGGGGGGGTTGATAGAAAAATCAATTTTCTCAGGAATTTCGCTAGAAACTCAATATGCTAGATGAAATTAAATAGGATTTTCTTGACATCAGCAGTGATGTTTGCCAGTAATGAAAGGATTTATCTGAAAGGCTTTCAGCTGTTGGCTATTGGATACGTTTTTTGAGGGTGGTAGAAACAAAACTTAAAAAATGACCAAAAAGCCTCCACACACAAAAAAAAAATCCATCAGAAAGCACACCTTAAATGCTTCATGTGAATGCAGCGGTATGGAAGGATGTCCAGCACACCTTAGATGAAGGTTTTAAAAAAGTCAGTCTGAAGTGTCATCTCTTCTTTATTTTCTTTCCCTTCATGGCTTTTGACTTTGTGTAAGCTCACTGAAGTAAGGTACTGCTCACTGCAGTTTTGCATCTCATGCAAACTGGAAACAGATTTTGTGTTAGCCACGTGTTCCTGGTGTAATGATACTTCCTGTTTTTTGAAACGCTTAGTTAAGGAAGAGAAGCCTCTGTGTAACATACCTTTTTATTTATGACTAGTGCTTTTTTTTTTTCCTTTCTGATCATTCTCAAGCTCCATCCACTGAACGTAACGTCTCGCAAGTTTTACATAGAAAATTTAACTGCTTAATTGTGTAACTGACTGAGTTTCACACGAGGCAAGAAGAGTTGTGTCTTGTCTGATTGTGAGTAGCAGAGTTTTATGCTTTTTTTCTGTCTGAGACAGAAGCAGGTATGGCATGGTATGGCAACAGGAAAAGTGATCTGAAGCCTGGTCTTCCTCATGCAATGAAGTGCTACAGTGGTGGCTGTTCAGTGCAGAAAGTGAAGTGAAAGCCCCAAAACTGATTTGGCCCTTTTTATGGGTTTTCAGGGAATGGCTCCTCAGGTATATTAGTATAATCAGGCTTTTGCAACTAAAGCAGTGAAGTTTTTGGGATACAGGAATAGTTATTAAGGATAGGTGTTAGCTTTTACATGCAGTAGAAAGTTCTGCTATTTTTAATACCTGCGTGCCTTTGTAAGTGTTTAAGTAATTTACTGCTGCAGGTTTCAGCAACTTTATTCATAGAGACACGCTCTTTTACTTCAATGATTTATGTGTTTTCAAGGGTGTCATACACTTTGGTCAGTGGATACCCATGGGAAGTCAGTACATGAGAAATTAGTGTGATAAGGCTAAGTTCATTTGAAACCAGAGTCTTTCTAGTGCCATTATTCTGCTGCTGGGAAAGAGTTTCTCAAATTCTCAGGGCTAAATTTCTGTTCTCAGCCTGAGACAAATAGCCACAAGGTCCATTACTGAGGTACTCAACTTGGAGGTGATCAACTTCCAACTTTAATCCCCTTTTCTGCTTCTTTCAGACCAAAAATGAACTTGAATTTTCAGTAGTTGTTCTTTGGTTTTTGTTCCTTTGAAAAACTTTGAAGTCCGTGGGTTCAGCCCAGTAGGAGTCTTAAAAAATTTCACAGTAAGAAAAAAGGTTTCTCCTCAAGCATTCACTACCGCATTAATTATGGGAGTGTCACTAAACACTGTGCAAAGCTATGGATTCTGTGCCAAAATCAGGCAGTTCTTGCTACATGCTTTGCCCCAGCTTATGTGGTTGGAAATTCTGCTGCCCTGTGAAGATGGTTTTTAGGTTTCAGTGCAATGCAAGGAGAATTCGGTGTCTGTTTTCATCAGCTTTGCATGCAGCAGTTGTGTCATTGCTGTGACTGTACTGGCAACATCTGCAAACTGCTCTATGCTGCTATTATACCCATTTGTTTAAATCTGTGCACGCTTCATTCCCGAGGGCTTGTAGCTTTTCATTTTCCCTGAATTTGACTGAGTTTTCAAAACAGCTCTCAGGTGCAGTCTTTGTCCTTCATGCATTGCTGCTCTTCTCTTTCTTCAGATCCAGCTCTGGCCCCCACTTCCCAGGGGTCTTCTTTTGCCTTGGAATATGTTGACTGGTGAAATAGCTTCCCCTCTCCTCTCCCAGTGCCTGTAATGTCCATAAAGAATCAGTTGTATAGTTGTTGCTCTCTAACATAGTTCAGTGTCTCCATCCCACTTGACAGCTTGGAAAATAACAGAATTAAATGGTTGCCTTCCTATTCCCCATGCCCTCAGCAGTTCCCAGGTGCCTGAGTAGATCTTCAGTTTAAATTAAAATAAAAGTTTGCAACTGTTTTCCATAATCAGCCTCTTCAATGCATTTTGACACACACCTGCCCCAAATCAAAACCAACAGTGAGCCTTGATGCTGTGCAAAGCTGAGGACAGGTCTATCCCCTCTTAAGAGAAAGCTTCAGAAAAACAGTCCAGTCACCGAAGTTCAAAATTGAGACAGTGTGGTAGGTGGGAAATGTGAACCTTTCACGGTGTTTGAACTTGTGCATTCCACTGGTACTTTTTGTTGTTATAACCAAACTCAGAAAGTCAGGATGGTAAAGAAAAGATGATGCCTGTTTGTGTGGCAGGCGGTACAGCCCCAGGTCCTCTTCCAAAGCCTTTTGGGAACAATAAATACTTGTTCCCAGACTGCTGTATCTTTAATCAATCCAAACTGGGAAATCAGTTTCAGTAAATATTTTTATAATGGAACAAAGCAAAAATGCCTCGTGGCACTGGTTGAAAATGCTAGGACCACTGACCCATGTGTGCATTCAGAGCTAAAGCTCTCAAGTATGCTACCATGTGTTGTGTAAACTGTGTGTGTAATTATACTCGGCCAACACCTGCTGTTAGGTTGGAAAGGAGAGGCGCTTTAATAAGATGTAAACCAGCCAACAGCTTCATTTCAGTTCTTGGCAGCCAATGCATCTGCTTAGTCCAAATGTTCAGAGAACTGCCCCCACCTTTCACTTCATGGGACCAGGGAACTAGGTTGTTTGTAATAACTTGCTAACTCTGAAGTTCAACCCTTAGCATGCTTCATTGAGTTTCATGGATGAGCAGTACTTCCAAATGTAAGAGACCACTACATGGTACAGAGCTGCTTTTCCATGATGGTGGGGCTGCCCAGTCTTTAACTGTCTTCAGCCTTCTTATGCTCATACTATCTTTCCCTCCCTTCTTTCCTCTCTGTTTCTGGCTCGTGCCAGGGTTTGGGACAGGGAAGAAAGGGGATATGCTGTCTATCTTCTTTTCTCTATTGACTGCCTGGTGAAAAGTGCATTTCTGGTGGATGATAATGAATATATGTTTAACAGGTTAATGAAGTTTTGTGGAGAGGAGTGAGGATAGTTGTCAGGCTGCTGCTGGTTAAGAAATACACCTGATATTATGTTGGATGGTTGTTATTGATTGTCTTCTTACCACCACCTTCTTGTCTGAAATGTGCTGATCTAAATTCCTAATCATGTCAGTGGTTTTGTATTATGAACTCCACTGCAGTGAAATGCCTTTTGTCATATTTAGGCAGACAGCAATGGTCTGCTCTAGATGTTTCTCATTAGCTTTCCTTACTTAATAGCAGCAGCAGCAGAGTAATCAACTAACCTGAAACTGCTGCCCAGACAGGTGAGGCTGTAAGGTGAAATTTTGTGAAAATCAATCTCCAAATGAATCTCTAAGTAAATGTAATGCTTTCTCTTTCAATATGTAGAACCTTAGTAGTTCTAAAAGTTATTTATTTTTCCACACTCCCATTAATTTGGGCAGCAGAGGCTATGTGATGTTTGTTTTATTTAAGGACAAACACCAGAGGTAATGAATAGATATGGATGGGGTTTTTTTGGAGCCTGTCAGGTGAAATTCAGTAACATTTGATCAACTCATAACTTGGAGCTGCTGCTGATAGCTTCTAGCTTAGCATATGCTAATGAGAGAATGTATGAGATGTGGAAAAGTTCATTTGGTTCTGTTATCCTGTGTAGGCCACGCTTAATGTCCCTTCATAAAGACATCTAGGTGTGCTTGCTTATTTCCTTGCATACTGTAAGGGACTGACTTAATAATGTTGCTGTAAATGTAGTAGCTGAGAACTGATTCTAGCAATAATTTTTTGCAGCATTTGTGCAAGTCCACTGATTTCAGCTTGATTCAGCTGGACTGAATAAATACTTCTCTAAGTGACTTTAGGCTCCTCACATGAAAAATGACATGAATTCTATGCAAGTTCAAATGCAGCAACATGGTGAAGATGTGCTATGTAGCATAAGCACCGTGGACAAAAAAAAACCCCTTCCTTGGTGTCTCGGTCGTTAGAGCCTCTGGGTTGCCACGTGTTCCCTGATGAGCTGAGCCAGACATTTCAAATCCCTTCATACAGACCAAGTTTATGAGAATGGCTTTCGCAGGTGGTATTTGTGTTGGCAGCCTCAGAATGGAGGCCAAGGGTTGAATGGTAACAGAAGCAGCTAAATTAACTTCTAATGCTGGAGGGACATCCTTTTCAGCAGGCTTGCAGCACAGAAGTTGAACTGACAAAAACTTTCTGTTACTGCTTGGACTGCAGAATAAAATCCATTAAAAGTCTATGCAGCTACCCACAAAGAGCTCCTGCTTGGAGTGAGTAATTGAAGTGTTTCCACTCTCTTACTCCTGAATAACAACCACAAGCAATTGAAGAGTACTAAGGACTTTCATAGACACAGGCATGCGTTTGGGAAGCTGGTTGACATAAACTGAGCATTAGGGTAGGGATCTGGTCCTGTAGGTGACAAGAAACAGACACAGGGCTGTGATTTAGGTATTATGAGCTGATGCTTTAGCGAGGCACTGCATGTGCATTTGCCAGAATACAGTGGGGATCTCACAGGAACCTTGCATGATGGCTCAGCAGTGGAGCCTTTCCTCACCTAATCCATAGGTTTCAGCTCTGTTTTAGGACTGCTCACTTGCCCCTTTTTTTTTTCCTTTTGTGTTTCCATACCTGTTGCATCAAACTAAAGTTTTCCTTTCTTCCCACAAAGAAAGGCAATATGGCAGGCCTCCTTTAGATTGGAGGGATGACTCTTTCAGCCTTGAAATAGTGCTAGACAGGTGAAGGATGGGGAGCAATTAAAAGCCTGCATGCTGTGGTCCTATATCTATTAATTACTGTGTTTCTGTCCTTACGCTATGAGGAACACTGAAGTCACCCTTCAGGCTGCCCACTTGTCTTTGGTGAGGACCAGCTCCTTTTTCTGCCTGTTTAATCAGAGATTTAGTCCCTGGAAAATTAATTTTAAAAAGGACAAACACTCTAGCAAGAGGGGAAAAAAAAAGTCAACCACTTGAAAGAAATAGGGAATTATTACATGTTTTGGAGCCCAGTGAGAACGAGAAACACTTGCAGGTTTTTTTCTTCTTCCTTCTTTGCCTTTTCCTCACTTAAAGAGCAATAAATAAAGCTCCACATCTGAAGAAGAGGTTTAGTATTTGTGTGGAAAAAGGATATTGTTAAAAACTTCAATCTGTCATCCTTAAAAGTTATTATTTGCCACATACTGCCTAGTGTTAGGATGCCAGATTTCCCCCAGGTCTTAAAAGTGATACCTATTCCACTGTGTACCAGCAATTACTGAAAATATGTTCAACTTCTGCAAGCTGAAAGCATATTTAGCTAATAATTTATATGTTGTGTTTCTCCTGATGCTTTTTTTTGCAAATGAAGTTGTTGCTCAGTACACTTTGTTATAAAACCTTTCATTTCTAATACAGAATCACTAACTATGCTCACACCATCTCGGAGTGAGCTTCACAGCTTTTCTTGGTGTCTTTTGTTTAATGCAGTATTACCTCTTCATCTGCATACTCTTAAATCCAGTGTAATGATCTAGTTTCTAATAAATGAACCAGATGATGTGCTACATAAACCAGCTTTTTTTATATTTTATAGAAATAATCCCCTTCAACAGGCAAAATATTGCCTAGAGGGACTTTTTGGGAAAACACCTCATGAGAAATACCAGTGTGATTGGTATTTGTTGCAGCTCCTGATAGTACATCTTTGAAGAGGATAAAGAGAAAAGGCAGACTGAGATCAATTTGTTTTCACAATTCCTTACATAAATGTTTAAGAGCAGACAGATTGGCCATGGGAAGAGCTTGGATGAGACATACAGAGGCGTTGGAAAAGGAGGTCTAACAATGTGAAGTTTACTGTGCTGTAAACTTCTTTATGCCTCTCAAGAATGCCAGATCAGTCTCATGAGCATTAAGCTGGCTTAATTTCCTTTAATGAAGTTGTGTTAAACTCCGTGCAGTGTCCAAACTCTCCTGTCAGTTGTCTTTCCTGGAGTGAAAAGCTACATGGGGATGAGGCTTAGCGAGATACATGTAATAGTGGGCTCCTGGAGGTGCATTGTTGGCATGAGAGTTCACAGCTTAGTCTAGAAGAAGCTCAGTGTTAGATTTCAATCACAGTCTAGGCTGTAAAACGTACGTTGCATTTAACTACCTGTGGACCAACAGGAGATCTTTTCCCTTTTGCTTCATAGGTTTGATTGTTATTCCAGGTGTGTTTCTTCACTTTCTGTCTGTATTTATATAATGTCATTTATATAACCAGCACTATCCGGGAAAAAGAGGTACAAGTCATAGCTGAAAAAAGAAAACATACAGATCCTCTGTGTCAATGTTTTTTATGTACTGAAGTTTCTGGCTTTTAATTTTCTGGCCAATTGCCTCATTTTTAAATAGGTTAACCTAAGCTGAAGTGGAGGCTACAGAGGAAAACAAATCTTCAGTATTTTATAATGTGACAAAAAGAAGTGCATAAGGTAAGTTTCTACCCTCTGGCTCATACCAAGGTGAAGTAAAGCATTTCATGAGTAATCAAGCTGTTGTGAGCCAGCTGGAGACAAGGATTCATATGCATTATGCTAAAAAGGAAATGGTGAGCTTTTTTCCTTTAAAATAGTCTCCATTTTCTAGTAAAGCACTTGTTCCAATAAAAAGACTTCAATCTAGCAAATGTCAGTGCTATCACTGGCAGCTGTGGAGCAACCTTCAATGGGAAGATAAGGCCCAGTCCTTCTTGCTTCTCCTTTCCAAGCAGGAGCTTTACATTTTCCAAGGCACTTGTGAATTTTGACTGTGAAAACTCAGACTCCACTCTAGTGTGAAATCAAGATTTTAAAACCAGTGCATTGTGACCCTTGGTTTTATGTGATGTTTCTCACAAGACCTGTTTGTGATTGCAAGAAACAGACTGCAGCCAATTTTAAAAACAACCAAGTGTGCATGCTGGTATTTATTTTAACCTCTTTAGTGTAATAGCTGGTTTAGTAAAACACAGTGATTATTTTGCTATCCCTTTGCTACACTGAAAAGAAGTATCCAATTAACTGAGTGAAGAAAACTCATCTACTGCTCTGAATGCATAAAAGGCTGATTTAATTTCTCTATCTGAGAGAATTTAACATTGTAAATAAAGCTAATTAAGCTGACATGAGGAAAACACAAAGTAGAACAAAGATGTGCATTCTTGGCTCACATTCACAACACAGCTGTATTCTCGGGCTTTTCCAATATGATCACTCCTACATATGTACAGTAGTTTTTCTAATGAAATGTTTAATTAAACAAAAAGAAGGTCTGCTAGGTTAAACTGTTGCTGCCTCTGTTGGTATTCCAAAAGATGACAGCATTGAGACTTCTTATGGTTGTGTCCTGCTGAGAACACCAGTGTAAAATTAGGAATAGCTGTGTATGTGTGCTTTTGTTCTTTGACTTGAAGCAATTTTGTCCTAGCTAAAGCAGTGTTGTGTATGGAGTCTGTACTACTAAGACTAAGAGAGTGTCTCTCGTGTCTCTCAGTGTCTTCCACTGAAGAAGTTAAAAGGGTGTCATTAGTTGGACGATGCATTTTCACTGTATTTACAATAAAAAAAATTTCCCCCCAAATATTCCACTATTTCTCAGATACTTTCCTTCATGACTATATATAAAAGTATCATTTAGTACAGCTCTCAGAAGTAGGACATGGTGGTGTGATGTTCTCTGCAATGGCAGCCGTGTGACTTGCATCCAGCGCAGTGATCCACAGTTATGTGTCTCTAGTATGCTACAGGACCTCAGAAATGCAAGATGCTTTCCAGACCCTCTTCTCTTACTTGGAAGGGCTTGAGTTAACCACAGGTATTCCTTCATAAGCTTCCAGGTTACCAGAATATCCAAAAGAGTGTATTACTGTTGAAAAGAAGAGCAAGCTTGGATCCTTGAGAGGGATGGAGTCTGCTAGAGAGTGTCTATTCTCTAGTTTTGCTTTAATTTATATTGCTTTTTGTGCTGTGAACATCCATGGTGTGCTCCTCCTCCTCTTCCTCTCTGTCCTATTGCACTGTGCTTTGGGAGAGGAGCAGAGCTGGGGAAATAGGAGACAGGCAAGGGTGAAAGGCCCTTGAGTATTGTTCACACTTGGCTTTCTCTGGCAGCATCCAGTATCAGGACTTAGACCATCTGCAGGGTATGGATGATGGATTTCCATCACCCCTGTCTTGCCATCTCTTTGCTGCTGGAATGGGAGTACTGGTGGAAGGACAGAGGAGATGCTGCTCAATTCTGTGATCCCAGCAATAAAAGTGCTTTGTGGATACAGTAGCTCAAATGTGAGCTAGTCGAGTTGATGTTTGTAGCTTGCAGAGTCTAATTTGAGCTGGCAGTGTCGAGGGGGTGCAAGCAGGGGTAATTTCAGAGGAAGGTTAAATACATGCATGCAGAGCTGTGCAGTCTTTTTCAGATCAGGGGCTTGAATGTGGTGCTGTGTGAGCTTGGACACGAATGTAGCATTTGACCTTGGGAGGGAGGGTGAAGTGGTCAGAGGGGGCTGTATGAGAAAATCAGGCTGTGCTGTGTAGGCTTGAGGAATGTAACCAGAGATCAAGGGAAAAGCATGTTAAATGAGCAGCTAGAGAACTGGACCAGGGTTTCACAGCAGGTGTGGGGAGGAAGAGCTGAACTTCCAGACCTAGAGAGCTGGCAAGACTTGCATTCATTTGTTAACCACCATTCTTCACATTCTCTGTTTCCTTCAGAGCATAATTATTTGCTTGCATTATTCTGCTTGGCTCATCTTGTGAGCACAGTGTGCATCTGCAAATAGCATTAGGTTCAGTATTTGGCTTGTAGTGTTTTCCCATAAAAGGCTTCAGCCACTATTTTTTTAAAACCTTAGGCAGCTCACAGTAGAGCTCATGAAGGTATGCTCTGTGGATGATATAGGGACAAAAACACTGTTTTGCAGAATGGTCTCTAAATCTCAGTGTGTAGACACTTTTAAATTAACGTTGCACAATAGAAAATTAATGTTAAACAAACCAGACAGTAAAATGAGATTTTAGAACAATGCCTATGCTTCTCTCAAATTGGTGGTAATGCCAGCAGTGGGACAAATGGCTGTTGGAGAACGAAACCAGCTAAAGGCAACCCCCCTGCCAATTATCCAGTGAGCTGTGTCCAGCAGGTCCCCAATGTGTTGCAAACATTCAGGAAGAGCATAAAGGCTTTTTATGTAGGGTGACTGTGAATAATAGGTACTATGCAGAAAAGAACTGCTGCACATTGTGTAGTTTGCTAATGCATGTGTAGTCAGCAAGAAGGTTCAATGATAGATTTCTCAATTAACTGCTTACACAGTTAATAATTCAGTCACCGTGTGCCCAGCAGGAGTGAAGTGGTAGAAAGTCCCTCTGGAGAGGAAAACTGTGATAATCTGCTTTGGGAGATACAATGGTCAGGGTTGGGAGAAGAAAGAAAGATATGTCTGCACGAGTAAGTACTGCAAGACAGCCTTCTCCCTTGACCCAAAAGGTGATGTTGCAGTAAGGAAGGATTTGCTCTGCCTGAATCGTTTCAGGAAGAGATTGCCTAAAGGGTACAATTATCTGTGTGAAATCTTGGAAAGTCCACATAAATTGCTACATGTCTCTCAAATAGTAGCAGTGTCACCAGGAGCAGGAAATGTCATTATTACCTGCCTTCTTCAGGGCAATATTGGGAGGAGAGGGGAAGGAAGGTTTCAGAAGGGGTTGCTGAGCTCACACTGGCTGTGGATCTGACTGGATTTTGGGCTGGGAGGAGGCAAGAAGCTATGCATCTCCAAGAGGATAGCTAACATGTTAAAGACTGTCTGAAAGGAAAATGCTGAAGGTAGTGTTTCAATGGAAGAGTGTTGGAGGTGAGTCTTTTGACATCCCATCTGAAGCGTAAGTGTCCCTGCGTGATGCTTTGAAGCTCCAAGTTCGTGTTACTTTCAAAATGAACCCAGTGTTTTTCTATGAGCTCTCTCTGAGGAAGCCAGAATTTTTGGGGCAAGCCATTTTATGTGTAGAACCTGGCAAAAAGATTAGAAATAGTTTCAGAACAGAGGTTCTAGGAGCCAGGTGAGGTAAGAAGCAAGCTTTGGCCTTGGTTGTTTGCATAAAAGCAAAGGGAAGGACAAGCAGTGAGAATTTTGGATAGGTACACATGCAGAGTGACTATCTGCATCTCACACTTGTTCTTTTCAGGGTTGAAAATTATTCCCAGTCTATGTGATAGTGTTAAATGGATTTTAAAATTAGGTAATTCAGTTAGCACCATTGCCTCTGTTATTGCAAGGTTTGACGTGTTTTTTTTTCAGGTATCCCAGCTTTACTTCACTGCAGACACTTTTTGCTCGAGCCTCATATCCCATAATGACTCGTGTAGCCCTGGTTACCAGTGTATCTAGTTCTTTTGCAGCACTGTGGGGGGAGAAAAGCTAGGGCTGATGTAATGGACATCACCATTATTTACAAAAGCAGAGACTACATTCCATTTGACAAGTGCTTTACTTGGTGTCACTTGGGGGCTTATGAATAATGTAACAGTTGGAGAGTTAAATTTACTTGTTTTTTTTCTAAGATGAAACAGATGCACCTTTAATGACTCTAGATAACAGTTTCATCTGCATAAATGTTTGTTTAAACATTTAATCTTTGTTTCTTTTGCTGTCTTTTTTGGTTTAAGGCTGTTCAGGTTGCAATAGTGAAAGTAGCATTATTGAGAAATACCTTAAATCCTGTTATAAAACTGGATTCTGACTTTCTGCCTTATTAAAAACACCCCAACAAAAAACCAAAAAAAAACCAAAACAGCAACAAAACTCCAAAATCCAGTAAAACCTGCTAAGTTTGGCAGTAAATTGATTCACAATAATCATTACTCTAGACTCCTGTCTGAAGTAATAGCATAAATGATTCACAAGAGACCTTGACGTTACCTGCCAAGAAGGGGCACTTCCATGGGACTCCTCAGTTTAGAAGGTGGCACTGAAATAGGTGCCTGGGCAAGTTTTCATTGGCACAAAACTGGAGTAAGAGCTGAAAAGACTCTTCTGGGGGGTTTTGTTTATTTGTGGGTTTTGTTTGCTTTGGTTTTTCTTGTTTATTGGGATGGGCAATAGTAGTTACTGCTGGAAGGATGAAAAAAACAGATTCTGTGATGGTTGAGATGACTTCCTGAGCAGCACATGGGCCAAAGAGTGTCAGTTGTGGCAGATTTTCTCTGGATTTCTGCAAATGCTTTTCTTAAAACACATTTATAGAAAGAGAATAAGTTTTATTTAAGTGACACGGAGACACAAGTAGGAATGGGGGGGGGGGAATGTCAAAATAGATCAGTACAGCTTTTCCTGTATAGCACCAAGGGGGCAGGGAGACAGTTTGCTGACAACCAGGACAAGCAGCTTTGGATGCAGGAGATACCAATTGCTTGTGAATCAGGAATATCAGATATAAGTTACTTGCTTTTCTGGGTTAATTATTTAGACAGCTTAATTTCTTCAGCTCTGAGTTGGGTGAATAGTACAATGCAGCCTGTTGCACAGGTTCTTTTAATGACTGAGTTCTCAGGCAGCACAACCTAAAAGCATCCTGTGGGCTACACCGACCTGCTGGTTGTATGGGTCTTGCACTGACTTTGAGGGTCTCAAGAGTCTTTAGTGACCAGCATTCAGGCCTGAGCACTTGACCTTTCTGCCTCGAAAGCAATTAGTTGTGACTCAAGTGTGCACACCTCCTTCTGAACTGGTGTGGTAATGAAGGAGGAATGACCACTGGAAATCTGTGTGCTTCAGGTGAGTGTGAGAACTCCGTGTGTGCCTGTATTTGTCCTCAGTGGCTGAAACTCCAATGCCTTTGTCACTTAGCTGTGGTGACAAGTCCCATTTTGCATCTTGCACTCTGGTGCAAACCATGCTCAGGATGCAGTTGTGTTTTGCCATAGTGTTACCCCAGGTAACAATGTCCTTTCACATTCTTGCCACCCCTGTGTTGGTTAAGTGGAGTGGAAAGACAAAGTGCCAAAAAAAGCTTGGGGGTTGGAGGTTATTGGGAATGTTTGTAAGGAACAAAAGTGAGTCTGGTGTCTTGGGGGAGAGAAGGGCAGGAAGCCTAAGGGAGTAGACGTGGACAAATGTTTATCCTTGAATGGCCATCTGCCCTACCTAACGTGACAGGTGTCTGAATAAACGAGAGAGTTTCTCAGCTGTAGTTTCAGCAAGTGTTACCTACTGTGTGGCTTGCAAAATATAGGGAGGCTTGTGCAGTCTTATGTGGGGAGAAATGTAGTATCCCAAAAGGAAAAGCCTGAGTTCATTGTTTTCAGATATTTTCAATTATCCGCAGTTAGTGTATGGATAATTTAATAAACACTTTCTAACTTAAAAACATTGCAAAATAGGAATGAAAGCAGGTAAAGATAAGATATTAATATGATTTGAAGAGAAGATTCAATTGTATTTAATAGTTTGAAAATATACAGACATCATTTGCGCAGGCTTGTAGAATATTGAAAAAAGAATTAAATTGAATTGATGATCACTAATTTAGTTCCACTTGTGAATTAAGTCTACAGTAGGGTGCACACTTTTGTGCAGTGTGTGTGGCACTGATTTTTTCCTAAGACAGAGCCATGGACTCTGTCAGGGACCTGAAGTGGCATGCTAGAACTGTCTTAAATAAGATAAGACCTTTTCAAAACTGTCAGCTGCATACATAGGAAAAAACAGGTAATTTAAGTCACCACTGTTCCATATAAAAATAATATCTAAAAATCAGATACACTGATTTTTAACTTAGGTTGGGATTGTCATTGCGGGAGCAATTGCAAATGCTAGGCTCTGTCTTTAGCAAGACAGACAAATAAACATCCCCCCCCTCGTTGTTTTTTTCCTGCAGTATTTTATGGTGAGTTCTAGGAATTACATTTTTGTTGTTGTTGTGCCTGCCTTTTAGTCAAAAATAGAGAAAACATTCCTTCACAAGAAGGAATGAAACGTTTCATGCATTCGGCTCTTGCATGCATAAGCAACCTGACCAGTCCTGTGAAAATGAGCAGAGGAGTGAGATTTTCTTCCACATGAAAGAACTTGGGCATACTGCAGAGTTAAATTCCAAGAAGAAAACTGTTCTTTAAACCCATGGAATATATTTTGTAAAGGGCAAAGAGGGTTGAGCTCCCTGCGGCTGCAGAGAATGGGGAGAGTGTGTCACACAAAGACTCCAGGAAAATGGTAACTATTCACTGCAGCCTGGCTCTTATTATCCAGGATATCACAATGGTGGAAATGGCCTTTTTAAACTTGCTTAAGAACACACAGATCCGAATGTGTGTAGAGCTTGGATGTGCTTTGCTGATGTCTTGGTGTTGTGTGTTCATAACGGGTTGGTGAAGGCATGCCAGAGCTAGGGAAAACGAGTGGGGTGAGCTGGTGCTTTGGGATAATACCCTCTCCCACAGCATGGGGCTTGGAGGCTGTGGAGTGGCTGGGGGTATTGACAGTTCTGTGACACTCACTTATGAGGAGAGCTGTAACCATTTTAAGGATGAGTAAGAGGGCTTTTGTATTATCTCTAAATTAGCAGTACATTGGATATAAGCACAGCTGGCAGGAATCTGCAAATCTGCATTTGAAATTTGGTAGCTGTTCCCTGGAACATTTTTCTGTGTGATGATAGTTTCTTTGCTCTGCATTACTTATTTCACTTAGCTGCAGGAGGGAACCATAAGCTTTGTGTGGGGTAAACCGAAAAGAAAACTTACTGTAATGATGTAATTTCTGATTTCTTGCAAGAAACTGTAACTGCCCGGTCTTGAAATAAATGAGGAAGAGCCCTGTACCTTCAGCTGTGGGGAAGTAAAAAAGGAAGGACTTTTTATAACTCTCTGAGACTAGAAGTGATTTTTACTACAGAGTGTAATTACACTGGACCTTACACACTGTCAGGTGACTTGTAGGAAGCTAATGATACAGTGGAATAGTATGTGTATCAAGTGTTTGCATATGGGCAATTATGTTAAGTGTTTTTCTAAGAGATGACAGCTGTAGGAATTGCATAATAATGCCAGGATTAATGGAGTCACTTAGCATCAGGTGAGGCCCAGGCAGCTCCAGCTGCTCTGGTTTTGCCTGCTGGGTTTATTGGTGACTGAGTGACTGACCTCCAGCATCATATGAACTGAATGGGCTGGGAAAAATCACATGTATGTAATGGACCAGTGCCACATCGTTTTCTTTGCTAAATGTGTCCAGTCATTTGTGGAAACAGGTGCCCTTCTAGTCCTTGTGGATGTTTAGTTACTGTACATTTTCCCAGCTAGGCATGAACAGAAAATAATTAGCATTGTGCAGAAATGTCTTTCACGTGGTGCTGAAGTAAAAGAGACATGGCTTTGGGATGTTAACATGTTTGGTGCAGGAATCTGCTCTTGCTTTCTTGAGACTTGTGGAAATATGCATATGGATATATGCACAGATTAGTACTTTTCATCAGAGGATTTTTTGTTAATTTTATCAGATTGTGAAATGAGGGTTGGTTTCTGCTTTGAGAGAGGAACAGGCAAGGTAACATTTAAATTTATTAACTGTTTATTCCAACCTTAAAAATCTTCATGACCTCTATGGAAATGCTGTCATTTAAAATGAAAGGGGCAGAACAGAAATTTCACCATTGTTTTATACTGCAGGTTTCTCAGAAATGGTTGGAGGTCACTAAAAATGTTAGTATTTCAACGAGTAATATATGATACCCTGTTGAATTTTACAGAATCATTTTATCAAACCATAAACCACTGGGTTTTTTTACTGACTCCTGCATGAGTTTTTTGGAAGTGTCTCCTTTGTCCTATATCATTAAAACATAGAAAATGATTGAGCAGGCCACAGCTCCCAGCAGTTTTGGATCAAGAGAATAACAGTCCCAATAAATTAGAGATGACTGTCACCATTCATCATCCTCAGGATAAAATGGAGCTCGCTGGAGTAGAGGGGATGTCCTTGGTTGTGGTGATGAGGAGGCTCATGGCAGGATTCCTAAGATAACGCAGAAGAGATGGGAAGAAAGTCTTAAAAATGAGGAGAGCATTCTTCTGTGCAACCAACTGCCCTGCACAGAGGCAGTACCAGCCAGTGTCCTGATTAGGTTACCTGAGATAAGGCTGTAGATTTCAGTTGTTACTCACAGTTTGCACACTGTGGGGTGACTGCCGGTTTTGCCAGATAAAAATTTCAGCAGGTAACTGTTGTGTTTTAGAAGGTAATTTTGATTTTACTCCCATTTCTAGTGGACACTAGAAGCTGATGCTGTAAGGCAGTTTTGATTTTGCTCTCATTTCTACTGCACACCAAAGTTGATATTTTTTTCACTGTCTAATACTCATTTCTTACTGCATTTACACTGACTTGTGAAAGACTAACTCAGTAACTTGTGTATTTAGACTGGGAGTCAGATTGCCTTTTGCTCACTTAAAATTATTTATCTGAATGTGCTAATAAAACTTGGGATAAACTTGTGGAGGCATGGTTGATGAGTTTTCAGTGTTCAGATGGATACACTGACTATATGGAAAATGAGGCTACTTTTGGGGACAAGTTGAATGCCTAAAACTACAGTTCACTGCTTTATCATCTCAGTCCTGATGTTGCAGCAGATTATTAAAATACCTCAGTAAGTCATTAATGATGAAAAAAAATCTTGGTTTGAAGAAAGCACATGACCATAATGCTGTAAATTATTCTGTTTTATAGGAAGAGTCCATGAAACTGAACTAGAAAAAATACTCAGTGTCTGCTGAGCTGCCTGACACTTTAATTTCCTTTTTACTTTTTTCTTAATAAGATGCACATTTCTGAAAATGGGGACAGTGATCAGGGATTTTATTATAGTTTGTTTTGGTGGAAAAGTCATGGGAGCAGGAACTTGTGAAGCAGTTGAGGTGAGATGGAATGGTGGAGCATTGCTGCCTCTGGCCATCGCTCTGCTCTCTAGTCTGTGCGGGCATCCTCAGCAGACTCACATCTATGTGTTGTAAACAGCCGTGAGGAAAAAAAAAAAGAGTGGCTGAAGGATTTCAGGTGTCATGACTGAGCTAGCAGGAAACTAAATTAGGTTCAGAGAGCCACTTTGTCATGGTGGCAGAGAGAGGAGGGGCCTAGAGGGTTGCTTTGTGTTGTGTGCTTGGATGGCATAATATGAGGAACAGCCAGACAGAGCTAGAGGGGCACAAATCAAATAGCAGAGACTTGGGAAATGGAAGTTATATTTTTATGTCAGTAGCATGAGGTGCAGCAATGAATAATAGTGTCTTAATTTTCTCTTTTTTTTTCCCCCGTGTTTATTTCATGCTTTCAGTAAAGCATTAGCAGCAGCAGAGGCTGTATCATCACTGTCCAAATAAGCAAAGAATTAAATGTATTTGTTAGGTAGAAGGAATGAGAATAGAATACAGAAAGTGCATAGATGTTGACAAAATAATAGGGGGTTCTTCCTCACACAACAGAGTCTCTCTTCCACCTTGCTTTCAAACACCAGCAATCGCTTTCTGTCCTCCAGTGGTTAACAACCCCCTTGTGTGTTTTAAGTTTTTAAAGGTGTGATTGGAGGCTTGTGGCAGTCAGTCTTGAGTGGCCACGGAGGAAGATAAGGTGGATAGCCCTCACAAGGACTCATTTCCCAAAGTGAAGGTGACGGGCTGTTAACAGTGGTCCTGTTCCTTGTAATCTCACATAATCTCTTGATCTTGTCAGATAGGAGCACTTGTGCATTAGACTAATCGTGATCGGGTCAATATCGAGTGGCCTGAGAAAACCAGCATTCAAGTGTGTTCCCTCCTACGCTCACTATAAATGCTGTAAAAATTTCCGAACAATTAGGGATGATGAGCAGTTGTGTGATAATCGTTTCTGTCAACAGCTTGACCTTTGTGTGGGTGATGGGCTTTTTGATGATCTTCCTCTTTTCCTGTTTAAAGGGAATTTCAGCACACTAGGAGGTCTTTGTCCGTTAAAAGGGCCCAGTCACGATGACTTTCTTCTTCCTTCCTTTTATTTACTTGGAAGTGGTACAAGTGCACAGGGCTCCTGAAGTAGCAAAATGAATAGCTCACAGGAGAGCCTCGTTAGTCTTGAAATTAAAATAATTGAGTTCTTTTAGCTTATTAGTGCTTAAGAATAGCCTTCTCTAAGACCATTACCTCTGGGATAAAAGCCGTATTTGCAGCTGAATAAGCAGCATGTACAACATGACTTGTTGCTAGGGAAAGAGGCTTTCTTAGTTCTCCGCCAAGCAGAGCGGCTTGTGTAGTAGGTAAAAACTGAATGACCTCAAACTGCATTCCTGAAATCCTCTTTACTCTTCAGTTGGCAGTCTGAAAATATTTCCGTAAGTGACTTTGGCTTTCTGGAGCTGCTCTCATTCCCTTTCCAGCTCACACAGTCAGCGACATGGGAAAAGCAGCCCCTATCGAGGCCAGTTCTACGAGGACAACACTTGCTGCAGGCGCTTGTCTCATCCAAGAGAAATGCCCAGAGCCCAGCGATGTGAGGCTTGATTGAAGACTGTGAGATGTGGGCAGATGAAAAAGATGTGTATCAGTTAAAATGCAGTTTAAATTAGCAGTCTTTCCTGTTTTCGTCTCCGCAGCAAAGGGCCGACTCCGTTGCAATACAAAAGAGGAAGGCAGAATTCTGGTAGCAAAACACGTAATAACTGATCACAGGAAGTAAAATAATTTGGAGCACCTTTGTGATTATTATTTTTTTTTTTTTTAGTGAAGCCTTATCTCATATCTTACAGTTGCTGGGGTCTTGATCTGCAGCTGGACAGTATACCCATGGTGCTGCTCCTGGATTTGGCACCAACACCGTGTGGACTAACCCAGAGTTCTTGCGTGGTGGTGGGCTTTACTTGTTTTTAATGTGTTGAACCCTGGTTTTGGTGGAGTTAGGGATACTAGCCTCCATCAAGAACCATGCCAGGGTTCTTAAAACAGACCAAACAGTGTAAAAGTGTGCTGAGAGGAGTCTTACCAGAGTACCTTTAAACAAGACATTTAACTCTTTATCAGCAGCAAGGCACATGAAATGCTTTTTGCTCTTTAGCAGCTGAAGTTTTTAACAATTGCACAGAACACAGTGCAGTAGAGAAGAAACAGAGATGGTGCTGTACTGATTAGTATAAGAAACTTGAATACAGCAGGTCAATGACAGTACCTCTTTACAGCTCGGGTATATCAGATGGGTCTTTTTTACCCCTGTGGAAATGAGGATAGTTCGGTTTTAGGAATTAAGAGTAGCAAGTTCAGGAGTTTTTACTGAATGGGTGAAAAAAAGGTAGTTACCAGTTTTTAAAAATATAAGTGCCAGAAAGGGGCTTGGTGGTTGTTGCTCTGACATCCCCTGCCTTACAAATGTCTCTTTGTTGCAAAGACGTTGCACAGGACAGCAGGGACCAGGACAGACTGCAACTCTCTCGATACTAACACGATATTGATATTAATAATGAGCGACAGAAGCTCAGAAATCCTGACAGTGTCTATAACATGAGGCTGTGTCCTGACCACCCTTTGGATAGATGCTGTAAATGTCTCAGTTTAATAACAGAGGATGAGAATCCCACAGGGCTAATGATGACGGTCGTTTCTTTGACTGGCACACATATTTAAAAGGTCTCTTGGCCAAAAATGTCTAAAGTCTTGAATATGTTGTACAAAACAGCTTTGTATCATTTAAAAGGCCCTGAAACTTGGTGACAAGGACTGTGTGCTGAATATTGGACTGAAGTGTTTACAGGCTTTGGTACTTGCTTTGGTTTTCCTAGATCATAAGGATCCGTTTGTGTTTGAAAATAATTTTCCTTATCCTCAATTCTTCTCAGCACTGAAAACTTATCTTTGTGTAAATGGGAACAGAACTCTATCTTATAGTCAGGAGGGAGGTCATTAAATTTTGGTAGCAATTTGTTTTTCAAAATGAAAATCTACTCGATCCCCTAGAGTGGAATATCATCTCATCCGTTCATCTTCTCTTCTTTAAATGGGAAAAAAAAAAAGAAAAAAGAAAAGTTTTCCTGGAGCGGTCATTGATACAAACTCTTCTTACAAAACGGAAAGGAGATGGTTTAGAGATGAGGGTTTCTAATTCAGAGTCGTGGAAAAGAGCCTTTTGTTCCTTAACACAAACCCTGCTAAAAATAGATGAGTACTGTTGGTTCAAATGAACTTGCTACTGTTTGTGTTTGAGTGACTACGATGTTTATCATCGTGCACTTCAGTGGAGCTCTCAGGCTGGAGAGTGTTTTTGTTCTGTTTCACTAAGTGTATTCCTGGGGGTCCCACTTCCTGACTGGGGCTCTGACAATGAATCATAGCAGTAGAAATGATAATAAATTGCTTCATTCTGCATAGCTCCAAGCCTCACTGCAGATATCTCCCTTGATGTAGCCAGAAAATTAATCTAAAAGTCTTCTCTCTTTTAGATTTAGGCTGTCACTCAGTGGTTCTCTCCGTTGGACTGTTTTTTTCATGGTATATATGCTTCAATATTTGTCAGGCTAAACAGCAAGCATTTGTGATGGGAATTGGGATGTGAGACTGTGATGTTCTTCCCCTGCAGTGTGAATGTTCAACCCAGGAGTTATGTGCACCCAGTCTCCCCTGACCTGTCCCACAGGAGGGACTTCTCCTTTTGAGTGCTGGTTGGAAAAGGTGGGAATCGTGCCTGGGTTTTGTGCATCTGGGCAAATGCACAAATACACAGTTTCTGAATAAAAATGGAAATCGTAGCAGCGTTTTTCCTTTAGGCAAATGTTTCCCAGGACAGCTGTTCAGTGAAAAGCCTTGGAATGGCTGAAATCTTGCTTTTTCTTAAGAGCAGCCCTTCATGTCAAACTCCCCCCCCATCAAACTCCCCAAATCTCCTGTGAGTCTAACTATCTCATCTTGGGTTGCTATGAGACATGTTCAGAAGCAGTTTGCCTGCTGTCTGCTTTGCTTGGGGTATCTGTCCAGCTGCTTTATATGACTCAACCAGTTTGTGTTCAGTATTTCCTTGACTATTGTAGATTTAAAATGTTTAAAATACCAGAATTGGAATAGGAAAGCTATTGAAGAGAGCTCCAAAGCTATAAATATGAGATGCTGTTTGTCAAAATTGATGCAAACATTTTTACAAGATAATTTGATTGATGTAGCAGTTCAAACAGCAGCCTTGATCAGGATGCTTTTGTGAACAAGGTAATTTATCTCGGCAAATGCGTTCACATAAATGTTTTAAAATGGAAGGCATGATAAATCTGTCTAGAGCCTGCACACAATGGAGCTGCCAAACCTGCCACCTGTTAAAGATTTTAATGAACTGTTCTGTATTTAACAGAAAAAGTTTAAGTAATGTTGTCACTTTCCTTTGCTGAGACTTTCCTTATCTCAGGCGCTCTGAGATATCATGTAGCAAATGCTTCTAAGTGGAGCAGCTCTGGTGTTTCAATTAGAAATGCAGCAAACTGGTGAAGAAGACCATTAAATCCTAAATGTGGCTTTCGTGCAGAACAGCCCCGAGGAAGGGCTTTTTGTTCAAAGCCACAGGGAGCCGGTATTTTATTGGGAGCCAAAGGACGCCCTAGCTCATGTTATGTCATTAGATTAATGGGAAATTAGTTCTGGATTTTCTAAATGGAAGATGATATGGTTCTGAGAGTAAACCAAAAATGTACTAGGATGTTATGCTTCTGTGTGTGTGAGAGAGAAAACCTTTGAGCGCAGTAAGACACGGCTTGGTGGAGTTTTTTTGCAGCGGCAGGAAAAGGGTTCACAAGTCTCCTTTCTGCAGCCTGTTTTCAGAAGGGAATTAGGAGATGTGGAATAGGTCAAGCTTGAAACATCTGCATAAGGACAAAAGCCATCCTCTGAGAGTCTGCAGAAAGTGTACGTGCTGGTTTTTTTACCACTTAAAAACTGAGTGCATTGCTTAAGGGCCTTAGATTGGCAATGGTTTGGAAGACCACAACTTACTAGGATCACAGAATCATAGACTGGTTAGGGACGGAAGGGACCTTAAAGATCATCCCCTGCCATGGTTAGAGAACCTGGAGCAGGTTACTCAGAGCTCCATCCAACCTGGTCTTTAACACTTCCAGGGATGGGGAGTCCAAAGCCTCTCTGGGCAACCTGTTCCAGTGCCTCACCACCTCATAGTAAAGAATTTCTTCCTACTGTCTAATCTAAACTTATCCTCCTTCAGCTTAAGGCCATACCCCCTTGTCCTACATGCCCATGCAAAAAGTCCCTCTTCAGCTTTCTTGTAGCCACTTTAGGTGCTGGAAGGCCACTAGAAGGTCTCCTCAAAGCCTTCTCTCTCCAGACTGAACAGCCCCAACAGGATACGTTTTCCTGTGCTCTTCAATGAATTGCCATTCTTGTTTTCCATCCAGAAGCACACTTGGATTCTCACTATGTATTTCCTTGATTGACCTTCACTTAACTGTGGATGTGGAAAACATTTCTGGCTGAGTAAACAATACACAACTTCTAATTAAGCTATGCACTGACCAGACTGAAGCTCACTGAGCTTGTAGAAAGGATGTAGAAGGCAGAAAGGTGCTAGAAAAAGTAAAAGCAGTGGGTAAGGAGGTAGAATAGCAGGGGAGAAAGCTGTGAAGAGGTTTGTGAGGTACATAGGCAAATTAATGAGTGTGATCAGTAATAGCCATCTGTAGCAGCACAAGAGTTGTTAAATTATATCCTTTAAAAATAGTAATGAAACCTCACTGATTACCTTCATTATCTGTTCTGGCTTCAATAAGCTTTGAGGCAGCCTGTTAAAGCAGTCTTGAGCCAATGGTGCAAGTGAGTATTGGCACTCAGGAGCATTTCTGTTTTTCTTTTGGCTGAACTACATTTTTGTCCCATGGACAAAACAGAGTGATAGTTTTCACAAGTTATGAGAAATTTGAGACACATCCCCCCCCTTTTTGTTGCCATTGGTACCTCTGTTTCCCATGATGATCCCAGCCTCCATCTGTAATCAGTATGCTCTGTGTAGCTGTGAGCATGCCAGAAAATGGGGCCACTTCTGGTTCGACTCCAAAATAAACTTTTTTTACTTGCAGATTGGTGGACTGGCTGATTTGACATATTTGCCCTGTGCTTTCACTTTCAAGAAAACAAACATGCAGTAGAAATAAACGTGCATCTAGAAGTCCTTAAAAATTCAGGAGCTGTCTCTCTTTCAAAAAAGCAGATTCCAGAATGTTGACAACAGATGACTGGTATGAACTATTTTTTTCTTAATAGCTGGAAGAAAGGCCCCTTTTCAACAATAACTCCAGGCAGGGAGCAGTCCTGTGGCCAGAATATTAGTGTGTTTGCCAGAAAACCTGGAGCTTTGTTTCTGTTCACCTGCTGTGTAAACTTTACTTCGTTTCTCCTCTTGCATAAACTGCAGTTCGTCCTCTGCTTTTGTAAAGGCTACTGTGGTTTCTCCCGCAGACCGTGAAGACCTTCATGGTCATTTATATTTTGATAACTCATTAAAATAGCAACATGGAATCTAAGGTATTTTTATTAATATAGTTGGAACAGAGCAGCTGCTACAGTGCAGTTAATAATGTTGGCCTCCAGTCACCCTGAATCCATTTTTACCCTGGACTATCTGGCACTCTGCAAAATACGCCCTCCTCAACAGGTCTGCAGGAAGCTTGTCACACTGCCTTCTGGAAAAGCATATAAATGATGGTTTGATATTTAAGTATGTAAACCTAT
This sequence comes from Manacus vitellinus, assembly GCF_001715985.3. Taxonomy (NCBI): domain Eukaryota; kingdom Metazoa; phylum Chordata; class Aves; order Passeriformes; family Pipridae; genus Manacus; species Manacus vitellinus. The sequence goes on along the minus strand of NW_021938789.1, from coordinate 55,838,803 downwards.
AAAAAGCTGTAATAAACCCAAGTACACTCAGTTATTCTTGCTGTACATTTACAGAATGTTGTAAAATACCTTTGGTGTTATTCAGAGAAGTGAGTAAAAATCTAGATTATGATAGTCTTATTTACTCTCAGTGAAGTAAATGCTATTTTGAGACAGCATAATCTTGAAAAATATTAACTATTTTTAAAAGATAACTTTAATTCAAAAGGTCAGCTTCCCTGCAGTCCCTGGTAAGGTCCAGGAGCAAGTCCTTCTGGAGTCTTTTGCATACAGAGGGAGCAGCTGTATTAGCTCAGCTTCATTAAGGCTTTGGATATAGTCTCCAGTAGTGTCCTTACAGCCAAACTCCTGAGATAAAAGCTGGAAAAGTGGACCTTTTTCCTATGGTTACCTTTTGAGTATAGCCCCATCCAGCCTGTTAACCTGTGACTGTGATTTTTCGTCATGCACCTTGTAAATTCCTCCTGGAGTAGCAAATTGGCCTCTCTGTCCTGGCTGTCAAAAGTACCGGAGGGATGTCCAAGGGGAAAGAGTAGGTCAATTAAACTAGCAGTGAGAGGATATGTTTGTGGTGGCCCTTACGTGGTTTTTGCATTATCCTGGGTTGGTTTTGTGATCCACATCAGTTCATGGATTTGCCGTGACTTGGAATAGCACTGAATGCAGGTCGTGCAAGTTGAAGCCAAAAAACCCTCACCCAAATGTGTGCAAGCAGAATTGCAGAAATGTGCATGTGTTCTGCATAACTGAGCTGATCTAGGGCTCTTGTGATCCACTGGTACTTGACTTGACCCAAACCAACTCCTACCTAGCCCTGCCTTGATTTTGTAGTTATTTAAACTGGGAGATATCTGACACCTTTTCTTACATAGCTAATAATTTAAGCATTGTCCTCAAAAAACATACTATTAGTACAGTAATAAGACAAATAAGAAACTGCTAGATCTCATGCAAAAGCTATACAAATATGGGATTCAGATCAGTTATAAAGATGAGAAACTATCCGAGAACTCCAGTTTTAAAATGGAAAGAGTATCACAGAATGAATGAAGCAGATTAAGATGCAGAACTAAAAGTAAGACCTGGAAATATCTACTGTACACAAATAGTACCGCTGGAGAAATAATTTGTAGTCAGGGAATCAGAGTTTTCCAGTTGTGTTAATTGCTTAGATGGCATCTATTTTGTGTAAATAGCACAAAAGACATGACCCTAGTCTCCCTGAAACAGGATCAGTGTTAATTAATGTAATCCTTTAAACAAGGAACAACATAGTATCTTACCCAAATGTCAGAAAGCTAAATGAGCATATGCATATTAATTTGTGTCATTGTGGTATTTGTATAGTGCAGTAGCACTTTTAAGTTGTACTCCTAAAACATTTACTATGTAGATGAAATCTAAACAACGTATAGATGTTAAAACAACAAGCAATATAGGCATTTGAAAACCTAGCAAAAAATAGATAACCTTTGCCATTAACCTCAGATTTTTTCCATGTGAAACTACAGTTTTTTCTTCCAATAAAAAACTGCAAGATGATAATTTGTATAAGACAGGTGGACTCCAGTGGAGTGTTCTTCCTAGACAAAAGCTAACAAGAATATTAGTACAGGAGAAGAAGAAACAACTTCAGTGGAATGGTGTTCCTGTTTCCATGTGTCCCTCTGCCATCTTTTTTATGCTGTAAAAGTTGCACTTTATGTGTAATTTCTAGGAAATCTGCAGCAACTTCAACCTTTCCTGCATTCTGACATGGAAATTAACTGTCCGAGGTGGGATGCTTGGCCATATATAGCTTTCCTGGAAAAAAAACCCTCTGTGTGTTGGGGTTGGAAAGGATTTTACTTCTCAAATTCAACATGGAAGTCATAAAACAAAAAAACCAAAACTGAACAAACTGATTTGAACAAACTTTTCTCAAAGCAAGAGCAGTTCTGTGTTAATTATTCCTGATAAAAACTTGTCTTTATCTGTGTTTGAAGTGTTTAAGGGCTGAAGACTTCAGTCTCTCAAGGCTGTGCTCTCCAGCTGTTTAATATTTCTTCTCCTGTTCACACTAGACCTAGAGAACAAAGGTGGGTTTTGTGTATTTAAAAATTATATCTTTAATTTGATTTTTCAATTTAAAATCCCAATATTGTCCCTTTAGTAGTCTTTATAAGAGCAGAGTAGTATAATCTGTCAAAACCAAGACAGTTACAAGATAAGCTGATAAGAAATGCTGAAGAAAGAGCTGGGAGGGGGAAAATATAATGATCCTAAATGAGAAACTTTGAAAGTGGCAGATTACTTCTGATGGTCAGAAGCAGTCTGACCTTTGCTTGGTATACACTTCCCTCCATAAGGAAATCTGGAGGGCATTAGCAGTTCTGGTCACTCTAAATATTTGTCTTTCTGTCATGGACTGTATTCTAATCCTTTCCATCAACTGTGGGAATTAAACCAAATAGAATGTATAAATGATATCCACTCAACCCTTGGCCCTAAGGCAACTGGTGTGCAGTGACCACTGGTTGCCCACCTTTTCAAACTAAGAAAAGAAACCAAGATGAAATAAAAAGTTTAGGTTTACGGTCTTTTTTTTTTCTTTGTCGTCCCTCTGAATCTTACACTGAAAAACATTTAGTTCAGTATTTAATGACTGACTGGATTTAACCTGCTCAATCATATATACAATCATTAAGTCATTTAAGCTGGGAAAGACCTCTAAGGTCATCTAAGAGCCCAACCAAAACCTAACGCTGCCAAGTCCACCACCAAACTGTGTCCCTAAGTGCCACATTTACATGTCTATTAAATGGCTCCAGGGATAATGAGTCTTCCACTTCCCTGGGCAGCCTGTTCCAATGTTTGACAACTCTTTCGGTGAAGAAATTTCTCCCAATATTCAATATCAACTTCCTCTGGCACAACTTGAGGCCATTTCCTCTTATCTCTGTTACTAAGGAGAAGAGACCTTGCTATACCTTGCTACAGCCTCTTTTCTAGTTGTAAAGAGCAATAAGGGCTCCCCTGAGCCTCCTTTTCTCCAGGATAAACAGCCCCAGCTCCCTCAGCCACTCCTCATAGGACTTACCCTCCAGACCCTTCACCAGCTCCATTGCCTTTCTCTGGACTTGCTCCAGCACCTCAGTGTCTTTCTTGTAGTGAGGTTCTAGAACTGGACAGAGCACTTGAGGTATGGCCTCACCAGTGCCGAGGACAGGGGGACAATCACTGCCCTGGTCCTGCTGGCCAAACTGTCTTTCATACAGACCAGGATACCCTTGGCCTTCTTGGCCACCTGGGCACACAGTGATGGCTCATGTTCAGCTGCTGTGGACCAGCACCTCCAGGTCCTTTTCCACTGGGCAGCTTTCCAACCACTCTTCCCCAGCCTGTCGCCTCCCTGGGTTGTTGTGACCCAAGGACAGGAGCCGGCTCGTGGCCTTGTTGAATCTCATACAGTCGGCCTCGGCCCATCAATTCAGCTTGTCCGGATCCTTCTGCCAAGTTTTCCTACTCTCCAGCAGATCAACACCACTTGTCACTGGCTGCCAGCTGGTTTTAACTCCATTTACCACCAGTCTCTGTGCTCAGCCACCCAGCCAGTTTTTTAACCCAGTGAAGAGTGTACCTGTCCATGCCATGAGCAGCCAGTTTCTCCAGGAGAATATTGTGGGAAATGGTGTCAAAGGCTTTACTAATGTCTTAGATGAATATCCACAGTCATTTCCTTGTCCTTGGCTGATCCAAAGAAAGGATTGAGTACCTCAGCCTTTTCCTCATCCTTTGTCACTATGTTTCGCCCCATGTCCACTAACAGATGGAGATGATTCTTAGCCCTGCAAACATTTTTACTGTCTTTTACAGCAGTATCCAGATTAAGTTCTGGTTGGGCTTTGACCCTTATAATTTACTCCCTGCATAACCTCACCACATCCTTGCAGTCCTCCTGAGTTACCTTCCCCTTCTTTTAAAGGTCATAAAGTCTCTTTCTTTTTCCCTAAGTTCCACCCTAAGCTCTGTCTGCAACCATGCTGGTCTTCTTGCCCACCAGCTTGCCCTTCAGCACATGGGGACAGTCTGCTTCTGCATCTTTAAGATTTCCTCCTTGAAGAATGTCTAGCCTTTCTGAACTGCTTTGCCCTTCAGGACCGTCTCACAAGGGACTCTGTCAACCAGACTCCCGAACAGGCTGAAGTCTCTCTCACAGTGTTGCTGAATCTGTCCAGACTGTCACTGGAGAGCTCTGGATATAAATGAGAGGTCATACTTGAAGTTTTCCCCTTGTCAAATATTATCCTTTTGGGGAATAATTACATTGTTTTGACCTAGATGTTCTCAGGACTAGAAGTCAGTAAATTTCCTTTGTGAAAGGGATCTGTAAAGCAAGACTTGGTCCTTTGTGTTCTGGTGCTTTATTGGCTTTTTTTCCCTTGGGAAAATAATTTTAGCTAATAATAAGCTGAATTTCCTATTGACCAGAGCTACTGGAAGTAAAATGTTTCTTGTAGTAAAAATCTTCTGTAGTAATTCAGTAGTGCCCAGTTCCATTGTTGCCTGTTGATCAAAATTGTATGATCGTTGTGAAGGCTAATTTCATCAAAATATCACTTTGTCCATGTAATAATGACCTAAGCTTGTATTCCTGAGTCCTTAAACTCAATGTAGTGTCCGAATTTATTTACACATCTCCTTTTTCTTTGCCTCTGGAAAATACCAGGGGTCCTTTCTGTCAGCAATATGGCAATTGCAGAGTGTGTTCCTCAGGAAGGCGTCTTACGCTGTAGAGCTCCTGCAACATCTCCCGGCCTCTGAACCCCGTGACGTGTCCTGTTCTCTTAACTGAGCTCAGTCCCATCATACCTGTCACACCTATCACAGTCCTAAATACTCCTTCTGGAAGTGCTTGTGTGAGAGCAGATGCACACCATGCCTTCGTGCCCCAGGTAACCCTCAAGAGCGTTCCTCATGAATTGGCTCACCCCCTGTAATTATCTCCCCGGCTCCTTATATCCCATTGTGACAAAGTGGGGAAAGGAAAGCAAAATCTCTGTGTGAGGAACAGTGTTTCTCACAAAAGCTAGTGATCTATAATTGAATAAGCTCATTCATTAGGAAGAAGCCAGGAGAGAGTGGGTAAAATAGAGATGTTAAAGCTTCTCTAGATGCCACAAAAAATCTGCTTTAGAAAGGAATGCTGCTTCATACTAATCCAAGATCTGTCTGAAACTCTTTAAAATAGCAGGCAGAATTTAGAGGTGGGAAGAGAGCATGTTAAGTTTTACTTTCAAATATAAGGACAAGGTTGATGCTGGAAAACAGATTCAGAAAGAGGAAAAAAAGCTTTCAAAAACTTCAGACATTGTCTCAGACATGGTCAGGAAATGGCCAGTCTTCTGTCTTGCCCTTACTAGAGAAATGAAAACCATAGGCATATATGGATCTAGCCTCTGGGTTTAGGCAAACTTAATTTTTTTGTGGTGTTAGTAGCTTAACTTGGTATGATCTTGCTCTTGTGGAACAAGCAAGGGAATTTTTTCTAGTGGCTGCTCAAGCCAAGACTGCTTCATTCTCAAGGAAAGAAGATACTCTCAAGCATGGAGAGGCACTCAACCATTAAGTGAAATGTCCAGCAGGAGAGAAAGATAGAAGAATCTTTAAAGAAGCTGTAATGACATTGTGGTAAAACTGTCATCTCTGTCTCTCATGTCAGAATAAACGTTTTGGTGCTCAATGTCCAGCAAACGGCATATATGGTATTCACCACCACACAGGTGAATTTACTTCTTTTTTTGGGAACATTAAGCTATGGGGTGGGTTTGGACCTTTCTTTAGGTAAAGGAAAAAATCTCCTTTATGTTCCTGTTTGTGGAGTTTCTGAGAACTAAACCAACAATTCTCATTCTTCAACAGAAACACTCTAGAAATGTTTTAACATAGTGGGACAAGAAAATGTCAAATGCAATAGAATTTATGCCAGAAAAATGTATGCTGTGTATTGGCTTAATTTTATCCAACCAACTCTTTTTTTTTTTTTTTTTTTTGCTAATTCCTCTGTTGTTTACTGTGTTTATTCCTGGCTTGTTACATACCCCCTAAAATCTGAATAGTTGCCCCCTCCCAGCCCCCCTGTTGTTCTCTCCTTGTGAATATTGTAAAGCTGTAAATGCTGCAATAACTGCAAGACAAAGACTGTATCACCCCCTGCGGTAATTGTGCCTCTTCCAGAGCTTTGGTTCCTTGAGTGGTATAAAAATCCACTCTTAGAACAAAAATGAAAAAATCTTATTCTCTTACAATTAAAAAAACCCCATTATCTTATAATTATAGCTTGTATTTACTTTTTAATTGTCCCACTATCATCATGTATGCTAGAAAACCTGACATTACATGTATATAACAGTGACAATTCTGTACAAGCAGTAAAACTTGTCTGCATGTAGTGTTTACCAATAAGATTTTAAACCCTGAATGTACATGGAGGGTAAGAGATCTCTGGACAAAAAATACTTCCTGTTTAAACTGAAGAACAATACTTTTATAACTAGTGATTATTAGTCAGAATATTGATAAATGCTTCAGTTGAAGTTACAACCTTGGAGGCCTTTTAGGTCTACTTGTGGTAACCACCCTTTGCCCAGCTAGAGGCAGCCAAGGCAGCTCTGCCTCAGCACTGATCCAGGGTTTGGAGCCAGCTGGTGAACTTGCTCAGGCCCCAGTTTTGAAATACAACTATCTCTGCAGAGGCAGTTAAATGAAAGGGCTGGCTTTCAGAGTTGCTCTGCCCTTTGGCAGCAAGTGATTTTACTGGGATCTTGGAAATGCATTGTAATGGTGGAAACGAGTAGAAATTTTAAAAAAGTTACTACGTTCAAACTGCTTTTAGTGAACACAGTGCAAGTTTCATTATTGACCTCAGTATAAGTGGATTTCTGCCTGTGCTGTAAATTTTTCTCCTCACCTCATGTCTGTAGGCTCCTGACAGTGCAAAGATGTATTTTTGTGATAGTTTAAAAGCAAAAACAGTAATGTGAGGAACGAGGATTTGTTAACTGGTAACAACTGATAACAACTTGTGTATTCACTTTATCCTTCTCTGCCGTGCATCACTTGTTTATGAATTCACAGTACATGTACACAGCTGTATATACATGTAGAAATATACTTGTATATATGTATGAGGTGTATTAGTTAATTTAGGCTGATTAACAGGCTTCTCCGTGAAATACACTGGGTGCCTTTCAGGCTGCGACCTTGAAAATACTAGTGATGTTCAGGGAATTATCCACTAAATGTGGTGTTTTTTCAGTTTGAGATGCCATCTGAGTTGAAGTGCACCGTTGTTCTTAAGTAGGACAATTAAGACTTTCCAGAAACAGCACAGTGACAAAAGAAACCACAGAACACTGCTGCATTGTGTGTGGCGGTGAGTCATACGGAAGACACATGTCCCCAGAGATGCTTTCTGCCTCTTCATCCTCCCCATCAGCTGCCTCTTTCCTGGCTGATGATCTTCCTCCCTCTCTGGGAGCTGATGCTTTTTTACCCCGTCCTCCCTCTCTGAGCCAACCTTTTCTAAGAGCTGAGGAGGTATTTAGTCTGACACCACTGAGGGAGGGGGAGGGCTTGGCGTGGGGGGTAACACTTGATAATGGGCTGCAGATCTTAGCACTATTTCTGAGGACTTTTTTTTCCCCCCGACGGACACAGTCCAGCTGATTTGGGAACCTTTCTTGCCGAGAGGCATGAATAGCTGGGTTGTGTTTGTTCAGCGGCTGCACTTTGGCAGGGATAAAACCCTGGGAGCTGCTGCCAAACCTGCACAGCCACTTCTGTGCTGTGGTTAACCTGTTAACCAACCTCTAGTAGCAGGCATAGAGGAAGAAGCTACATGAAGATCCTCTATGTTAATTGAAAGTAATAGGGAAAAAAAAAATCTTGGGAAAAGTTTTCCACGAAACGAGAAAAACAGATATGTAAATGCAGCACCTGTCTTTGAAAGTCAAAGTAGAATTCAGTGAATCAAAGCTGGAAAGGAAAGAAGATATAACTGCTGGTACTGTGTACTTCTAAAGTAACTTTCTAAAGGCTGGCAGGACAAACTACGAGCAAGCAAATAGACCAATTAAGCCTTTGGGAACTGTATTAGAATAAATCCTGAAAACATTATTTTGCCAAGAAAGCAGTAATTTCCTCATGTATCTACATGCTTTATGAGTAAATCCATCCAGAGACACTGAAAATCATATATTTGACTTTGTAGTTGCCAGTCAGCATCTTAAAAGCATTTCTTGGAGAAAACCTGGTACCTCTTGGACACAGGTTGTAAGACTGCTTCAGAAAATGAAGTTCAGATGAGGCTGGAAAAAGTAGTGGAGCAGAATGAGAAAGAGGCACAGGGTTGCTTCACTGTTGTGATGTGTTACACAGAGCGTGCAAAACAGAAATACCATCTGTCAGCTGGTCCTCATGAGGCACTTGTGCGGTGGCCATCCTGTCTCCTCTTCTGTGCTTCCTCACAAAGTCCAGCTGCTGAATGGTGCTGAAAGTGTTTTGGGGGACCAGCATGGGATAAAACATCTATTTGAGCAAGACCGCATCATGCTGTGACTCTGACATCAATCTACTTTGGATTATTCTTGCTGCACTACAGTATTTTGTCAGGCACTTTGTTAACAGAGTAGTAATTTTTCTTAAGTTGAAGACTTTTATATAAGCAGATATTTGATTTTAACAAGCATGTTGTTGCTCTGCTATTTAGGTGATCTTTGGTTTGAAGCAGTAGTACACTGTAGAAAAATCCATGTGTATGAGGACCTCCTTTGAAAGTGGGCTTGATGCTTGGTTAGGGAAAAGGCTGATGCTTCTTGAGCAACCCAAACTTCCCCTGCATGCTGAGTCATCCTGAATGCTCAGCTAGAGAAGCAGAACTGCCCTGCTAAGGACAGAAGTGCTGGAAATAAAAAAATAACTCAGGCATACCACAGCAGGAGCTCTGCAGAACGCTGCTGACCTGGTGGAGGCACAGCCCGCAAACAGAATGGCAGTGGGAGCGAGGAGGGACTTGTGTCAGGGCCACATTTTTCTCCATTTTTGCCACCCACTGGCACCGTGGTGGTTTTGCTTTTTTTTTTTTTTCCTTTTTTTTTTGAAAGCAGAATATTAATCTGGTCTAATCTGCAGTCTTGGGTTGAGATTTTTTTTCAAACAGTTTTGAATGAGCCGTAGAGTTTGATGTGGAGCAGTGTGAAGTTTTCTTATTATGGAACATTTACATGCGCTCATGCACCGACACCTAAGTCAAAACATGCATTTCCTCTGGAAATTACCTTCCTCTCTTATATGCAAAATACTGCCTTGTTAGGTGTCTAAGGCTATATAGTTGATCTTCTCTTACTTCCCCCTGAAATTAGATATTCAGGGTGAAAAACAGATGTTTAAATTGTTGAAGCTTTGCAGTTGATCACCTGGTCAGATTGGATAGTCTGGACTATCCAAGCTGAAAGGACAGGCCTAATGTTGCACCTTAAGGGCCCAGAAAGGCAATAGAGCAAGGGGACTGGCGGTGATGTGGGGACTGGGGACTCCCTCTCTATATGAAATATCCAGCAGCCAGGGCTGTGCCACATGAGGGACCACGGGGATTTTTTTTACACTACAGATGTGTGCCCTGAGCATCAGGGTGTTTTTGTGGAACACAGTGCCAGCTGCTGAGAAACTAAGCAAAGGGACACTCCACATAGCCTCAGTCCAATTATGTAGACAGCCACAAAACTTAGTGAGGGGGAAGTGTTGCTGTATGGTGACGGCAGAAAGCAGACAGAGTGGGAAGAGCTGCAGTTGCTCTCTTAGGCTTTCCCCCTAGGCTGGGCAACCCAGGTGCATGTTGTACAAACAAATCTATTTTCTTATTTTAAAAAAACTCACACATACAAATATATTTAAGTACTTCACGTGCACTGGTGTTTCCAACAATAGTACTGAAAATAGACAGTAAAATAAAACTGCCACTTGGGAACATGTTTGCTTTTTAGACCACAGAAGTATTCTGTATGGTGTTACTGTCAGGATTCCTTTTGTACTAACTTAGCTATTATGAGTGGCTTTACGTTTTAGTGGATGAAATAGATTTCACCTATAAAATGAAAATGCTAAGGTTAAAAATATTATAATAATTTTGTTAATATTATACGTTAAAAATATTATAACCATGTTCTCAAAAATTTGTCATTAAGACAGCTCACTGTTAATACTAAAAGGGTTTTACATCAAAGAATCAGAAAGCATCACATTGTAGTGAGACTGCAGCATGTCTGGTTGCTAATGAGTAGACAGCAAAGTTGAATACAGTTTTCATTTCCTGTCTCATAAATTGATTTTAGTTTACAGTGCTGTAGGCTAGGTCTCCTTAATTTTGTATTTTTGTTTAATTGGATAGCAAGACTTATAATTAGCTTAAATATGTTGTATGCCTTCACTGATGCGAGTTATCGAGCCAGTGAAATTTCACTGCAGTGTGAAGAGTGATCTGCTCATCTTGTGTGCTGGGTTGAGGTTTTTTTAGGTAAAACCACCTCAGTGTGAAAGTTAAAGTGGGGAAGATTATATCAGTCTTAATGGTCTATTACATGTGACAAAAATACATGTAGTTAAAAATGTTTTTTAGAGATTCTTCTTCCTGGTCTACCATTAATTCTCAGAAAAAATGTGTTCCTTATATTTGCTGGTTTTTTTCTAGGTGTTAACATGAGAAGTTGAACTAATTTGTGACTGATCTTTTACCGTTCATGTAATCATTTTTGTTTATGATATTATTCTTGCCTAATAAGGTATTTCACAGAAGGCTTTGGAATGTGACAACTATTAACAGGTGCTGCTTGTAGCAGGAATGAAGGAAAATAGCTCCTAGTACAGCTACTGGACCAAGGCACTTAATGCTTATAATACATTTGTATATGCAGTGAGAGGGGAAATCTGCCCACAACTGCTAACACTTGCTGCTAATACCAGTGCAGCAGAATGCTGTTCTGTTTCATGTTTTCAACAACAAGTATCATGGTGTTTAATGGAGGTGATTTTGTACGATCTGACAAAATACCTTTGCACCCTGTCTTTCTGTCTTTGGCTTCTCGTGATACACCGTGCCTGCTGGCAGACAGCCATGTACTGACAAGCTGATACAGGGCTTAGACTCCACATCAGCTGGTACAAATACTGATTTTGTGAAATGTTTGTGAGCTGTTTCTTCAGATGACTTTTTCCTGTTGGTTTGTAAGGCCTCCTTTGTGAGAAGGATACAGCATTCTAGTTGTCTTGACTTCCCACTAATTGTAAATGGTTCTGCTCCTGATGAAGGTTACAGGGATATCTTCAGGGCTGTTCAGAGAAAGGGTCTGACAGATATTTGGAAGTAGTCTTTGGTTGAAACTACTATGGAAAATGGTGTTCCATGTTGAACTCAATTATCCTTATGGGGATAAGGACCTTCCTTACTCAAGATACTCTTGTGTTTAAGCTGTGTAAGTTACAGAAGTTGTTTACTTTGGAGGTGGGGGCTCTGTTGTTCCGTAATTGTGGAATGTCAGTAGGTAGGTATTACCTCCCATTAACAGTGAGTGAGAACTTGTACCTAATGGAATTCCTAGGATGCCACTCCAAAAATTTACTCCTGGCTAGCCATCCCAACATAATTTCATTATGGACTGCCTGCTGACTGAGGTTGAAACAGTACTAGGAGGAGCTGTAATTTCTGAAAATGAAAAAGAACTCTCAGAGGAAAGGGGTGGTCTATCCATCCCATGCGTCAGTGGGACCAAAGGGGAGAGTGGGAGGGGAATAATGTCTTCAACACAGCCCCAGAAATATTTTGAGGGTTGCAGGGGTGGTTTTTGGTAACCAGTGTTACTAAATATGCTAAAATTCCCCACCTCCCCTCTCAAGTAGTAAAGTTGTGATAAAAGTGTTCAATGCCCCTCACAGAGATTATCCCACACCCATCTGCTTGTAGCAAATGCATCTTTGAACAGGACTGTGGCTGGCTGTGCCTACTGTGGCTTAGCACCAGCAGACCAGCACATTGCAGCCAGTGGGTGGAAGTGGGATGTTTTTCTCTGTACTGCTTCCCTGGGATGGTACAAAAGGACACAGAGCAGGAACTAGTTATCGACCCCACAAACTGAGGTTACTCTTCTGTCCACATATCCTTTGGCTCTAGCCAAGAAGGAAGCCTGGTTGGTAAGCTCACTTGCCTCATACATGCAACTTCGTAGTTTTTCACTAACCCTTTCTTTTAGTCTTGATTTTTCCCTACAGAACAGTGGAATATGTAGTATATGTGACAACTGCAAAAATCTGCATGGCATCAAATACCCAAGAGATTAAAAAAAACTAAAGCCATTATTGAATGCCTCAGTTAATTAAGGGATCTGTGATGTTGGCTTTTGGGATAATCCCTCCTCAATCTCACTTTGGAAGTCAGCTGCCCAGGTGCAACATCACAAATTCATATAACCAGGTCCAAAAGGAAGAAGCAGTAGGCTATCAGAAGCACAGTAGCAGTTTTAATTCCATGTTCATTGTTATTTTTTCCTTTAGGGTGCCATCTTTCTGCCTGGCAACAGAGTAATTGAGCATCCCTGCAATGAAGAAAGTCCAGGAAAATTCCTTTTTGAAGTTGTTCCAGGTAGGATATTCTACTCCATATGAAAAGTCTTTCAAGTTTGTCCTTAGTGACAAATGGCCACATCTGTTCTGCCAGAACAGAAGACGAAGGTGATTAATGATTCAATTTAAGGGAAAAAATAAATCGGTTAATTTGTTAATACATTCATTCATAATTTTTTCATTCACCCCCAGGCAGCACAGGAAAAGGATGTGTTTTTTATTTGTCAGTGTAAAGCATGATTGTTCACTGCAAGGGGCTGCACCACTGAGTGGCACAGTGACAGTTACAAGTGTGTTTTGTAATTATTTTAGATTATATTGGATGCTATGAAGTAGTGTGTCTTGTGGCAACAAAGGAATCTGTAACTTAGCATCAGCAGCTTATCACCGTAAGTCCTTAATGACATCAGGACCATCACTTAAGAGTGCTGTCTGGTTGCTGTGGGTGGATAAACAGATTGTAACAACAGGAAGCATCACTGCTTTGAAACCCTGAACTTATTTTCAGTTGTGGGTTTTTGGTTGGTTTTTACCTTGCCTAGACTTGTCTAAAAAAACATTGTCCCTAGCAATCAAGTGGTGCTCTTGATTGAGTTGTATGGCTTAAGTGATTTGCTTACTGTCTTTGCTACTTTCTCTTCTGAAGGGCAGACCTTGGCCTGTTTGGGAGCCTGGTCGACAGAGACATGTGGGAGGCAGTCCTGAAGGGCAAAGGAAGTGCCAGGTCCTGCCCTTGGGTCACAACAACCCCATGCAGCACTACAGGCTGGGGGCAGAGTGGCTGGAAAGCTGCCTGGCAGAAAAGGACCTGTGGGTGCTGGTCAACAGCGGCTGAACATCAGCCAGCAGTGTGCCAAGAGGGCCAGTGACATCCTGTCCTTTATAAGAAATAACGTGACCAGAAGGACCAGGACAGTGATTGTCCTCCTGTACTTGGCAATGGTGAGGCCAGACCTCGAATCCTGTGCTCAGTTCTGAGCCCCTCACTACAAGAAAGACCTTGAGGATCTGAAGTGGGTCCATAGAAGGGCAGTGGAGCTGGTGAAGAGTCTGCAGCACAGATCTTATGAGGAGCAGTTGAGGGAACTGGGCTTGTTTAGCCTGGAGAAAAGAGGAGCCCTGGGGGGGACCTTATTGCTCTCTACAACTACCTGAAAGGAGGTTGTACCAAGGTGGGGGTTGGTCTTTTCTCCCAAGTAATAAGCAATAGGACAAGAGGAAACAGCCCCAAGCTGCACTGAGGAGGTTTAGAGTGGATATTAGGAAAAATTTAGTCACCTAAAGGGTTGTTAAACATTAGGAGAGACTTGTGAAAAGGAAGTAGGGGAGTCACCACACCTGGAGTTATTTCAAAGATGTGTAGATGTGGTACTTAGGGGGATGCTTTAGTGGTGGATGTTGCAATGTTGGTTTAGCAGTTGGACTCGATCTTAAGGGTCTTTTCCAACGTGAATGATTCTGCATTTCCACATCCAGTCAGCACACTGTTTATTCAGTCATAGAATCATAGAACCAGCCGGGTTGGAAAGGACCTCTGAGATCATCAAGTCAAACCGTTCATTTTTTTTTTTTGAAAAAAAAATTATTTTTTTTTAAATCCAGTCTGGGTTTTCCCCCATTCTGTACTCTGGAAAAGTCCAGTCTGGGTTTTCCCCCATTCCATACTCTGGCCAAAATTCAGTCTGGGTTTCCCCCCATTCTGTACTCTGGAAAAATCTAGTCTGGGTTTTCCCCATTCCGTACTCTGGAAAAATCTAGTCCGGGTTCCCCCCCATTCCGTACTCCGGCCGAAATCCAGTCCGGGTTTTCCCCCATTCCGTTCTCCGGCCGAAATCCAGTCCGGGTTTTCCCCCATTCCGTACTCCGGCCGAAATCCAGTCCGGGTTTTCCCCCATTACTCGTTCCGGATTTTCTTCCGTACTCCGCGAAATCCAGTCCGGGTTTTCCCCCATTCCGTACTCCGGCCGAAATCCAGTCCGGGTTTTCCCCCATTCCGTACTCCGGCCGAAATCCAGTCCGGGTTTTCCCCCATTCCGTACTCCGGCCGAAATCCAGTCCGGGTTTTCCCCCATTCCATACTCCGGCCGAAATCCAGTCCGGGTTTTCCCGCACCCCCTCGAAGCGGCGCCGGTACGCCCCGACAGGTGTGATCGCCTCAAGGTGACACCAGGACAGTGTTTTATTTATTGTAACAAACACAGAGGATCATGATGCAATGAATTATTTCCAGAAAATCAGCCATAACCCTTGTAACTACACAAGCATACAAGGAGTAAATGCAGTATAGCAGCGTGCATCAGACACTGGTGTCCATCTCAGATTGGTGTGAAGTAGCCACGTTACTGTATCAGTTTCAGAATGTAATGGGGATGCAGAAACATGTGTGATGGCTTTTAAGAGAGCCCCAGAGAAGAGTTCTACAAAGCGTAGATCAGTGAAGCAGTACAGCACAAATTTATTGCTGTCATACCAGACTGCTACTCAGTCTACAGCTCAAAGATGTCGAGGGAGCTGGTTTTGTAAAGATAGTTCCACATAAGTGTTTCATTAGCAGTACATACCTCCTCAGCACGTTGGCTAAAGGACAAATTAAACAGCAATAAGGAAGTTGTCTTAGTTTAACAAGATTGCAACTTAAAAATTAAAGAGACTTCAGGTGGAAGTGTGGAAAAGAAACAACTTTTTATTAACAAAGTCTGAATAAACAACAAATGGTGCAATCAAAAACTTTCAGAAGAAACAAAACAAAATCCCCGTTCCCCAGGTGGGGAGGAGGGGGAGAAATCTGCGGCAACCCAGGGGTTTCAAGGCAGCCTTGAAAGCAGAATACCCCCCTCTGAAATGGGTCGGTCTCTCTCTCTTGGTTGTTCTCTGTGAGGAAAAAAACTTCCTCTCAGGAAAAGAGGACGAGGCGGCCGAAAGCTGGGCTCCTGCTCTGTCCGGTCCCAGACCAAACCCCAAAAGCCCCCGAGCAAAGGACTCCTCCCCAGCTGTCCCTGAGGCTACTGCGCTTTCCCTCCAGAGCTCTTTATCTGCCCCCACCCTCTCCCTGACTCCCCCCATCCTGGAAGAAACGGGATAGGGAAGAAAAAGAAAATTCCAACATCTCTTTTCAAACCTATGACAGAATTCAGAACTTATTTGTCTTCTGAAAGACCAGTATATATATCCTACATAAAACAAGTCATTTTACCAAAGGGTAGTTGAAGATTAGAGATTTGGAAACAATAATTCCGTTAATCTCCATATTGCTTTTCAATTTACCTCACATTATGGCTATTTGGAAGGGCAAATAGATGGTAATGTCTTTTGAAACTCACCTCCATGTTCTTGGTCTTAAACCATCTTGATGTTAGGGCACAAATATAGTTGTCTTCACTGATGTGTCAAGTTCTGATATACTGTAGACATGTAAGAAATATGAAGTAGGTTTCCAAACTTGTTTATGAAAACTCTATTACTATGCAAAGAAAGCCAGTGTATCTCTGAGGTTTGCTTAACTCACCCCACTTTGAATCAATCAGATCTGAGAAAGTTTCTCACTGCAGTCTTTATCTTTCTTTATATGTTCAAAATACTGAAAGAAGACTATTATTAGCAGTGAAAGTCTGAAGTTGACTAAAATCTTGTTTCCATTGGAAATTAAGAGAATTCTCCATATGTCCCGATTCATATGACACCTTAATCTGTCTGACAGTGTTCACCCTGGGTATGCTTATTATGCCTATGTGAATTTGGCATCAAGTGTGGAATATTTACCTGTAGGCTTTAGATGTATATGGTGCAGGCACAAAAACCTTCCTGTAGAACCATGCATACAGATATATGGCACCAGAGGGTCACTGCCTGCATGGGACCTGCCACAGCTGAGCTGCAGAAAGCTCCCTCAGATCGAGCTTCTAATTTTTCCTAACGATAGGAAATCTGGCTGATAACAGGATAGTAGGAAATGGTAAGGCTTAAACAGTCAAACATTCATGTTTTGAAGGCAGGCTCTTCTGTCCATGTTCAAGTACCTTCCCCAGAGATCACTTATTTTCTGTGTATGATGCTATCCCAAACACCACTGGGGCCTGTGGGATATGTACAGCACATATAGAGGTCAGACTGTCCTTTGCTGATGAGTTTGAATGCTTTTACCAAAGTAGCTGACTGTTGCCTAAATTGTAGAAAGCCTTTAGAAAATGCAGTGTTTCACCCTGGTTTTGATTTTCCAGTGTAGTGTTACGTCTCACCCACCATCTGTGTTACTTCTGCTCCCATAATTTGATCGTTCATTGCTGGTTTTCGAAGTGTCAGCACCTCTTTCTCGACTGCCTTCCAACCTGAGCCCTTACGTGCCAAGCCTCATCCCCGGGGTCATCCTTCATGCCCAAGTTCAAAAGCCATGGGCAGGGTAGCTGACAGTGGGAGTGCCAGCTGCTGAACTGATAGGCAATGCTGATGGGAGAGCACAGTCGCTCTTTGGATTTCCGAAAATGTTTGTTATGCCATCTTTTTCTATGTAGTCAAGTTAAAAAGCAATTTGCAGCAAGTTGCTGGACTGTGTTGATTATTTATCTGGAGCCTCCCCGAGAATCAGGGTAGGCTTCTTTGTTTTGCTTTGTTTGCTTGTTTTTAGTTCCGAGTATAGGGTTTTGCACGTGTTTTATGATAGCACCAGTATATTTATTTCTCCATCCACCCTCCCAAGCCCCCCTCCCCCCATTTACAGGCATGTGGCTATAGCGACTTCATACTGGAGCAGTTTTCCTTGGTGACATCTTATGCTGAGGATTCATTACCAAAAAAAGGTGTTGGGAATTCAGGGCATTTCATGCCATAGCACTGGTCTTTGGGGGATGTAATTAAAATCGAGACTAAGACTGACTGTGGAGGCATCACAGTGTAGATGTGTAGCACTGTAGTGGAAGTGTCAACTGTATTTTATGCAGAGATGAAGTGAGCATTGCCACTATCATCATCTCACTGCTGCTTCTCAAGGCAAGCATTGTCAGCCTTTTGTAATGGAGCTGTTTGTCATCTGTATCCTCTTGGTGACTCAGTATAAAAGTCAGTTTTATGGGCTGACAGCAACAAAACTGAGCTCATCGAGTGTATTTGAGAAAAATGTATTGCAGCCAAGGTTCTGTTTAGCCTTTGCTAGCTTTTGTATGAGAAATCAGCTCATAGCAACGGGATCTATTTCCAGATTTTTAAAAAAATTTTGTTATATTAACATTGTGTTAAATGTACAGCACTGAAGCTCACCCTGCTCCTGTATTCTCTTTTGCCTGTATTAAAAGTTGAAGCAATTTTAGTTATAATCCCAAAAGCAATAGCGACAAGTCCTCTTTTTGTCCGTCGTGTCCATGGGCGGCCTGAAAACTTGCGTGCATGTGTTTGTTTATTGGTAATACATGCAAATTATTTTGGGAATGTACGTGGGAGTGGATTTATACTATGAAACTAATACTCTGTACACAGCCATCTCTGAAGATGAATGAAAAAAACGTCTGTGGAGACAAGTATCTTGCAGTTTTGATGCTGTAATTAAAATACAGATGCCTTTAATTTGCATTTTGAAAACATTCTGTTCATTCCTTAAGTCATTACATGATTTAACACTTAAAATTGTTCCTTTTTTTTCCCCTTTTGTTGTGCTGACAAAGTTAATTTGCAGGAGTGAAACTGTCTCCTGTAGTGCAGGAGGCCCATGTCACACTTCTGTGTGGGAGTTCTCTGTACCAGAGTCAGAGTGACCATGAAGTGATTAGTGATGTCTGCAGTTATTAACCGCTTCTCTTGCACTCAGAGGAATGTTTCACAGTCAACAGAAGTCAGAAGAGAGTTTAAATTAATAACCTTTTTAATGGGAAATATGCACATACAGCAAAGTTGTGTGATTAGCTTTGTTCAAGTGATTGCATTGAGTTTGCTGATTGTTACAACTTTTATATAGAAGATAAAATCTCATTCTGTGTATTTGTTCCTTTCTAAAGGAAACCTGAGCTTTTCATCTTGGTGTGCAGGTGTAATGGGGAAGGCATTTGTGTTCACACAGAACTGAATCGGGTGACCTAGCCGTGTTTCAGTGGACTAGGTGTCACCCAAAGGTGTGGAGGTGCAGAACAGAGGCACAGCTGTAGTTTGCCTGTGTGGTGGTTTGCAGACAGAATTCCTGCTTGAGTCGAGTTGCTGCACCTCATTTGCACCAGGAGGAGCCAAGCACGGAGATGTGGGAAGCTCAGACGTCTACTATTTTTCGCACAAGGCTCAAGCACCTTTTTCAGAGTTCCCTGGACTTGCCAGGGGTTGCTGCCTGAAGGCATTTTGAGCAAGGGCAGTATGAAAAGCTTTGCAGTAGGGACCTGCAGCATTCCCAGGGATGTCTAGATGCTTTTAGGAGCTCCAAGGACTTGAAAACACCACCAGCTCAAAATAATACGGGACTATGTAGGCAATTGGCCTAGAAGAGATGATGGTTATTGAAAAGACAAAGGAATGTGCTTCATTATTGACTGGACTTTGATCCTGGAAACTAAAGTGCTCATAATGCTACCTCACCAGTTGCTGTTATTTGAGATCCTTGTGCACTAGCTGATACCCTTCTCTGTGAGTCTGATAAATGATTTTACAACTTGGCCTCGCAGGTAAGAAGCCAGATCACCACTCCAATGGTACTCCACCATTTGAATGTTATGGAATCATGTCTTTCTTTGTCTCTGTCCTGTATTACATGCAGATTTCATAAGAAAACAGCACTAAAGAAAAGGGTACTTAGAGGTCCATGTTCACTAGTATGTGGCCTGTTTGTGTGCTCTGATCTAAATCATGAGTTCCCCTAGAGACACAAATAGCCCAAAGGTTTCTCCAATGAGTTTTTCGGTTGCGTGAGTTTGAATGTTTAATTACCACTGCTTAAACTAAAACATACCTTTCCAAATATTGATCTTCAGTATTCCTTGCTTGTAAACTTTGTACATCTGTATTTTTCACCATTGACAAAGTATCATAACCCAGCAGTCCAGCACGTGCATCTGCGTGGGTGAATTTGCAGTTTGGTAATACTGAGTTACCAAAGTCTGTTCATACCTCTAAAAGCATTCTGTGTGCAGCCCCAAGTTGTGTGTCTGCAGCTTAAGTCACAGTTTCATGCTTAGGGATTATTCAGACTGTTAGGAAATAACTGTAGTATTTCAGCAAAGTCATTTGTAGTCTCTGCTGATGCTTTTTTCTGCACTTGGGTGTCTGCTGATTTCTTGTACCTATGGATCCTGGGCTATCTCCCTTCCTATCAGGGAACATGAGATCTTATCTAGAGTCATGGATGGTGGAGACTGCAGAAGGCAGGAATTACCTTCAGCACTGTCCGCTTTTGTTCGTTTAAGGTCAGTTTTGAGGCCTCAGAGCTGTAGTCAAGGCACAAGTCCAAACATATTGCTGAGGAAAACCATACAATTTTTATTCTGATTTAGATGAGCTCTCTCTGTGCACAGTTCTGTGTGTAGATCACTTCAGAAAGCAGTTTTTCAGCGGTATATGCAACAGAAGTGTAGGTTCCCTTTGTGGTACCAACTGAAAACAGGCCAAATGGATTGCTACCATGACATAACTTACTTCTGCTTCTTCGAGTAGAAGTACAAGATATAAACCAAAATATGACATGTGCTTAAAATACTTAAGCTACCTCCTCAAATGCTTCAGCTGAAAAGGCTGTGAAAGAAAAGCAGTTTCACTGGACTGCCATGTCTCAGGACTTGGTTTTGATGCTCCAGCAGTCTTTACTTCTGCGATACCGTTCAAACATCTGACTGCTTTTGCATCAGAGCTTTTCTTGTATGAATTGTTTCCAGGTAATTTAGAAGTCTGCAGTAGGTTTTGTGAATTGATGTTAGGAAAGTGTTCCCCAATGCTGTTGTGGAGGGAGCCCTATGAAGTATTTTTCTGTTATTTTTGAGAACCTGAGTTGTTGCTGTTCACAGCATGTTCGGATTTCATTCTTCTGGCATGAAATTTTTATGCTGTCCTTTCTCAGAGCACTGAGTAGTATTTCATCAGGTTTCTAGGCTGACTTTATGGACTTGTGAAGTCTCTGACTACAGAGCATTTCCCCAAAGCCTGTGACTTTATTAGAGAATCTCTGCAAGGGAGTGAAATATTAATTCCCATAACTTTGAAATTGTTAGAAATTTTTTTTTCATTAGAAGAAAAAAAAAGTAGCATCCACGGACCTTTTTCTTTATTTCTTCATGTATTTAATTGCATACCATATGACAAATGGAATTTCTTGTGGATCAACTGTTCTGGTAGGGAGTGTGAGGTGGATTTGAGGGTTTTGGTTTTATTTTTAGTTTCTCTTACATGAAAGGTTGGATAACAAACTATTTTGCTTCTACTACTGCAGTAGGCTTTCACTGCTTTAAGTCAGCTTAGATTTGCCTAGCTAGGTCTGTGGACCCATGGCTGAGTGTCAGGAGGGATCTGTTTTGCATATGTGTAGGTCACACTGATTTCACTGTCAGGAAACAGGCCCTTTAGCCTCCACAAATGTGTTGTGAGGTTTGAGAAGATAAAGGGCTGCCAGTCTGTTGTAAAGTTACCAAAACCTCTTCAGTTCCCTGTTGATACACAGTGTTTAGCAGATTAAGCCCTTTGAGACTTTCCCCACGAGTTCTCAAACATCTGAAATAGGAAGGCCACAGTAGGTGCTACTTCTTGTCACCTACTGATTCACAGTGTTTTTAATTAAGGGTCTACGAAGGCCCAGAAAATGTGGATTTGATAAGTTCACTTGTTTTTTTTCCCTAAGGGACAAAAGTAAGACAAAACAGAAATTACAGATAAAATTTTTTTGCTAAGTAGGCAATTTTCTTTGTAGCGCTCTCATGTACTTTAACAAGTTTGATACCAGATGCTTACTGTAGCTGCTCTTTCAATATTTGTCTCTTCTGATATCAACACCTTTTAGTCCTATAAGTCATATTGACAGCAGGACTTCTGTGGGATGGGAAAGGTTGGACTCTCCAGTGAGGCACCAAGCAGGGCAGATGATTAGCTGACATGTTTGACTGTGACTGGTATAATTCAACATGATGTTTCAGGGGTAGAAATGTTTTAGAGGATTTCGAACCTGTTGTTTTGAGATAGAACTGTGTGTTTTCTGTAAGGATGTCGCCTTTTAAGAAATAAAAAAGGGCAAGAGTTCCCTGCCTTATCTTCTCAGGAGTAACTGCCATGTCCTAAGTGAAGATACCCTCACCTGTACAGCAAATAGCTTTCCTCGAAGACTTAGCAGAGTGTTTGGAACTAAGGAATGCACTAAGGAAATTCTCTGCTTCTTGACTTCTTGAAAATTGTGTATTAAGAGGTTTCCTGCCCTGCTGCAAAAAAAAGACCTTTCCACAGCACATGTGCATATGCACCTGAGCACTGAGTTCTCTCTTTGCCTTTGCTGTCAGGCAGATTCTATGTATTCCCTTCACCATCAGCATAGCTAGCACAAAATTTATTCCCTTTTCTCCACTATATAAAACCCAAAAATGAATTGTTAAACCAGTCAGCTGCTTTGACTTGTTCCCTGTGCTGAATTCCTATCTCCTGGTATGACCTGGGTGGATTTAATTGGTGCTGCCATGAAGATGAATGCCTCCCCCATACGTGCTGACAGCCAGCAGTGCCTCTTCATTAGTCGTCAGGAGCACAGGACCTCAAGGGCATTGCTGATACTGCCGACTGAACTAATTGTACCTCTGATATCTTCTGGAGGAGGCAGACAGGCTGTTTAATCAAATGGGCACCAGCCTTCCAGAGCACAGATATCCCTCTGTAATTGCATATTGCGCTAAAGCAGCTTTGAGCGCTGCTCGTTCCCTATTGAAGATCTGAATCTGCTGCCATCCTTATTAACAGTGATTTCTCAAAAATGTATCTGGTAGAGAGCCACCTCTCTGCACTTGGACACATTGGCATGTGCTGTCTCATTCTCGTCCTTCAAAGGATGATTCAAAACTGATTTTTTTTTTTAAGTGACCCGTGGAAATGCATGGAGTCAGTGAACCAGGGAAATGAAGCTTTGGTGTGCGTTTCTCATAAGGTTAATGGTGAGGGCTTAGTGGGAATGAACTCTTTTCCATCTCGAGCAGCAGCTCTTGTGATGCAGAATTGTTTGATGTGCCCATAACAGTTTTGTCTCCTTCACAGTTTTCAGAAAAGCAAACCCCAAACAATCCCCAGTCTTACATCCCTGTGAAATGAGATGGCAGGCTGTGCCACCAAACTGTTGTGCTGCCACCATAAAATCTGCTAATGTCAAGCTCAGTTCTGTACAGGTCGATGCATGTAATATCCCTTTTAACCATGTTTTTGTGCCTTTGTTGTCATGGCTGTTGAGCAGCACTGAAGGAAGGCACCAAGTTCAAGGTACCTGCTTTTTGTTTTGGTTCTGCAGTGACTCCTTCCATGACTTTAGACCAAGTCCTACCTTTCTGTGTCCACGCATATTTAATTGAGAAGATATGTGATGCAAGGCTTGCATATTAATGATGTAAATCTGAATTAGTGATAACCTATATACTGGGGGTTTGGGAAGAGAGGCAAGGCTAGGATTGTGACACGTACTTCCAGAGTGACATGAGTAGTTTTGCTTCCTCTCCTTCATATGGAAGATCCCCTCATGATACCACATCTGTTTAAAGATCAAGACTGGTGTGACTCAGACTTGAGCTACTAAAGAACTACCAGAAAATGTCCTGTTTATCGTGAAAGGGGATGAGGCATCTTTTCCCATTCAGAAGATGACGTCCCTTTTCTGGTAGAACTCAAGCACTGGTATCTAGCAAAGAAGAGCCTGCAATAGCTGATTTAAACAAAATTTCTTTAAATATAAAAGAATTCATTCATATAGTTTTTTATCAGCCTAAAATTAATCTGATAGTAGAAGTTTCAGCTATCTACTTTTAAAATGAATGAATTAAATCTAGATACAAGAACTATTTAAGAGAAAAATAACAGAGCCCTTTCTAAGTATCTTCTCTAAGATATGCAGCATGTGCAGCATAAACAAATTTATTCTCACTCCTATGGCTTGAGTGTTTAGCTTTGTACTGAATGAAACATGAGCCATCACGTATTTTCATATATAAACCCCATTATCTTGAATCCTTTCTATCTTTGTGAACAAGTACAGACTAGGTTAAAAGTGTGTGTGTTTATAATAGAAGAAGTAGTAATATTGCCTACTTTGTGAATGCTATTTCCTAGATATGGTCTGTTTTGAAAATATTTGACAGATGAAGCACTTCTGGAAACTGCTGAACACTTGTATCTTTCATTTTCTTTCGTGTAAAGTAATTCCACTTAATCATCTGTTATCAGTGGCATTAATTTCACGTGGCAGGAGACTGCACAGACTCTTTAAAATACTCCATAAAAATTTACCATTACTCAAGCATGGTATATGAAGCTGAAGTTATTTTTCACTTGTGTCTTTTGATTTAGAAGTGGACTGCTTTCATTGATGCTGCTTAGCATGTGGTGCATGTGATCTGAGCTGTGTTGTGTTAGCGGTATCAGTCATTTGGACGAGCTTCTCTGTCATCCAGTGGTGTCATTCTGGAGTTTATCTGCTACACAGAAGAATTTGGAACATAATGACAGTGGCATCTTTAAAAACTTAGATGGCAAAAAAGCAAACTTAGTGGTTGAGTTTTTGGTAAACTTCTTCCACCACTGGCGTTCATGTCCACCAGATTTGCTCTTAATGAGGATGTAGCTCATGTCATGAAAATAACATTTAGGGACATGGGTTACTCACACCCTTTTTTAAATGCTACCAGTTGCAATCACAGCAACAATAAGATTTTTTTTTTCTCTGCCGCAGCACTGCAGCTGACACTGGATCTTGATGATCAGTATGAATGTTGACAAATGGCTTAGGTAGTGCCAGACATGCAGAGAGAGTTCCCACAAAGCCAGGTGCTCTGCGGGAAGTGAGAAAGGTAACTGGAATGAGAGATTGTTGCTCAGACAATTTCTGATAGTGATTTGGGGACCAAACTGGTGGTGCTGGGGGGAGCAGAATTGGTTTTTTTCATTGTTCTGTTAAGGTGTGAGAAAATCCCTGAATTTTGATGGTGAAGATTCTCTGGGGCTGAAGATAAGTCACACTCCAACTATGTGGCTTTTTTTTTTTTCTTCTTCTTTCCCCCCGCCTTCATGTATGGTGGCAACATAAAAAAGTCCAGCGAAGTAATAGATGTACTGTGTGGGTTACCCTGTTCAGGGCTTCGTTTTTTAGCTTCATTATTGCTTTCAGCAATATCCATGACATACCATGAAGCACAATTTGGAACTTAGAGTCTCAAACAAATTCTGTGAAGTGGGAAGAAAGTACTGGGAAAAATCAGAGGCAGTGATTACTGAAGCTTTTTTGAGAAAAGATCGTCCCAAATACCCGTAGCAGTGACATTATTTTGATGAATTGCCATAATGATTATTTCACTGTCTACCTCTGCTCACTGAACTGAGGATCTACCAGCTTTAGACAATCTGTACTTGATTATACTAAGTAATGAAAATAGCATTGTAGGAAGAAGTGAGAGAGAAACGTTATGGAGGAAAGCTCCAAAGCGTAGACCTTCAAGAAGTCATTATCTAGTGGAGTGTTCTGTAGTACAGATGCCTGCCAGTCTTCTGCAATATTAATACTAATAGTATTACTACTAATAATAAATCCTATGCTCACTGCCATTTTCAGCGAGAACATCTGCAGCTCCAAAAAGTAAATTAATTAAAATGCATATACCTCCTCTGTCAAATAGCTGGTGGTATCCCACTAAAAATGACAGGAAAGACAGAGATTAGGTGACTTGTCTGAAGCTGTCTGGGAAAGCTGGTGCTGAGTCTGAAGGCAGATCTCACCTACTTGGTACACCAAAGAGCTTGTGCCTGCAACATGGGAGATGAAAGTACACAGGCAGTGAGCTTCTGAAGCCCTCTGGTCTCTGAAAGTAGTGGAAAATCCAAGTTCCACTTGGATGGAACCATGGTTTAGCCAAACATCCTCAAAGTATGGTACTTCCTAGTGCCTACGTCATCTGAAAAGAAATTGGGATTACTTTCCTAATGTTTGCAGATCTTAAGGCAGATATGCCTCATGTTTTCTCGTGTACTTGGGTGTTGCTGCCTGACTTAACCCTCCACCCTGTGGCAGTAAAAGGCTCACAAGTCCTTTGCTCTTCATCCAGCCCCTCTGGAGACTCTTTCATCTTCCCCCTTTTCCATTACTGGTGCTCAAGGATCACTGATCCTTATTTAAAACAAAGTGTCATCTTTCTTCTTTTTCAGCTTTGTGTTAGAGGGCTGGGACAAAACTTTTCAAGCTCATGGTAACTGCAAGGACCTTGCTTGTCTTTGTTTCTTCAGCATGGGTGTCAAATTTAAGGCTGAAAAGCAGAATTTCTACCTTTTTATTACCCAGTTTCACAGTTATGTCATGTACTAGTATGTGATGCTGATTTTTATTATTCAGTTTGTTAAAAGTCAAGTTAGGCTGATTCCTTCCCTTTGACAGGAAAGGAAAAACTTCCTGTGGGATGTGAATGTATCTTCTTAGGGTGGCATTGTCATCTCTCCTCATGGATAGCTTGTACTGCTACCTCTGGAGACAGAAATCTCTGCTGATTAAAATATATATTTTATAAAGCTGATGGGCATAATGGGTTGTGAAATCGTGATCTTCTGTGCTGTATTTCAAATCCCCTCTATATTCATAAATTCAGTGAGTCGTTTTATTTTCTGGAAGAAATAGCAAGGAAGAACGTGATTGATGTATGTTTGTGAAGAGATAGCTTCAAACTACAAGCATATGGTTGACTGTCAGGTGTTAATGAAACTAGTCTACAATTTAGGTGATGATTAATGAAGGAGTAAACTCAAGGAGCACTGCTTGATGGTCCCGTGTTGACTTCTGCTGCAGACCAAGCCTTCTGTTGTGTGGGAGGGGAAGGACCGCTTGCTCTGGGTTAAAACAAGCCTACCTGGCAGCCCAGGTTCCCATTCCATGGTGTCCATTGCAGGCGGCACGTGTCGGGAGCAGCCTGTCCTTTATCCACGCGCTGCCTGTGCGCAGCCAAGGCTGGCAGCAGGATCTGCTCCGCAAAGGGCTTCTTTCATGGTGACAGCGGAAAATGTGACAGCCTTGTCAGCCACTCTGCTGCGTGCCAGCGTGGAAAAGGGAGAAGGAAAAACACCCAGGGAAGGGTGATTTTTGCAGCTTGCCAGCTGCAGCGCTGCAGCTACACGGTCTGGGGGGAAGGTGCCATATGCCACCATTTGGCACGACGGCCACGGGAGCACAGAGCACATTATTGTCCTCGACCTTGGCGGAAGGAGCTGGCAGCATGCCCGCTGGGATGCTGTCTTCAGCAGGAGATGGGAGTGGGAGGGACGTGGTGGTAAACTAGCAAACGTGCCTGTGTCTCGCGTGCCACGGTGGTGCAAGTGCCTGAGCACCTCAGACACCACGTACCCATCTCATTGTGCCATGGAAGGACACGTGTCACCAGCACCGAGGGGCCAGCAAGGGGCTCCCAAACCACGGTGGAATGTCAAGAACTGTAACAACATTCAAGCTCTTAGTAATGTTAGAGTGGTAATAACAGGAGGCTTACACAGGCTGATGAGGGGATGAGCTAGCTCGGTGGAGACCTTGCTGAAATTGGATAAACATCCCCAAACAAGATTAGATACACCAGAGGCTGGTTTCCTTCAGAAGGACGTGACACCTGCAGCTTCATGCCATTCAGTTTGTGTTGTGGCTTACTGTCATCTCTTAAGTGTGCACCTCATTTTCTAGAGACAGAAAGAAGAGAGTAGGGGCTTAAGGAAGAATTCCAAATAAACTGCCTAAACCACCAGATATATCTTTGCTCAGAGAACAAAATTACTGGCATCTCAGCTATGAGAATAAAATGTCACAGAAGTGGGAGACTGTACTTTCTAGTAGCAGGCAAGCCAAACAGAAAAATCCAGGTGTGAGATACAATAATGATTGGAGCTAAGAAGAATGAATAATGGAATTAAGCAGTGGGCTACTAAAAATATGTATGAAGGGGAGTGTTTATATTGGAGGAACATGAAATATTTGTGCCATACCCTTGTTATTTCCTTATCAATGAAATGTCAGGTTAAGTTATGGTAAAGGCAAAAGAACAGCCATAGTGTAAAATCTTCATGCACGGCTGTTTGAGATATTGCAGAGGAGCAGTTCTGAAATGGTGAAAGAGAATTCAGGCAGGGAGGGCAGCCTGCAGTTCATTATGGGATGGATAAAAGCACATTTAGCTTCCATCTGTTCCATTTTGGATGATACTGATAGAAGGGTCATAGCTCTGTCAGTGATAGATATCTGAAGTCATTGCCATTTTTAGCTCTTCCAAATTTTTTCCCCCTTCTGTTTATTGGACATCTATTTTTCTTTTTGACATGTATTGCCAGATACACTGCAACCAGGTGCTGATGAGCTACAGGTGTTAGATAAAGTGAGGCTCTCCTTGCTGTCTCTCTCTCTTTCACTGTGCTGTATGTGGCACAGAAATGATGGGGAATGGAATAGTTAAGGATATGTTTTGGTATCTTTCAGATAACTATCATTTTGCCTTCCTGAAATCATATGCATAATTACCTCACAGTTTTTGAGATATTATTACAGTGTGAGTGTAGCTTGAAAGTAATAAAGAACCTAGATGTTCATCTATAGTGCAATACAAGAAATGGATTACCTGTCACATAGTGTATTTTCTGATTACTGAAGTGTCTGATTTATTTTTTTTATATCTGTGCTACCTTATGATAAAAAAGGCGTCTTACATAATTCCCCTTTAATTAAAAATAAAAATTAATTGTGAATATGTAAAATGGTGCACCACACCTGAATACTGAATTATAGCATTCAGTAGTTCTTCCTGCAAAGTGGCAAGAAATCAGCATCATGGGCATGTAAACAATCCTGGCATGCTACTTTAAAAAGTTGTCATTATGGCAGGATCTGGACCCGTGGACGAGCAGGTATTTCCTTCAGAGACGGTTGTTCTTTCTGTGTATCTCTAGACACAATCTGCATGGGTTGAAGAGCAGTATTTTGCCACAAATTATTGCAAATCCATTTACTGTGGTTCCATATGATTAATCTTTGTAAATTTTTCTGATACCTAACCAGCCTTTATTGAAAATTCTGTAAGTGCTGTCTTGACTCCAAACGCGTGTTTGTGACTGTCATTTAAAAGCCTTGTCAAAGGTGAGTTAGGCTCCAGTGTGCTAAAACCCATGTGAAGATTCCCCAGATGCTTTTTATATGTCAGTCTTTTTAAAGCCACGTAGATTTGCAGAGAAGTGGGCTCTCTTAAAGAACGTGCTGTAATAGGCGTATGTGTGTATGTTGATTTATTTTGTTTTGAGTACAACTTTGTCCACACATGCAGATGATGGGAGAAGAAAAACATGAAAGTCATATCCCATTTGAAATCTCTTGGGCCTCCTACATTCTTCAGTGATATAACCACAGTCCAGATAGGTTTGGCAGAGAGTGTCAGCACTGGCTCTGGGATAACTGAGGTTTATGTTCTTGGAGTACCGTTTAGTACTGTTGCATCTGCAGCTGTTTTCTTAATGCATCAGCTTTCTTTTAATTCTGTGACACGTGTGACACCCCTCAAACCATGTTAGCCCTTGGTAGAGCCTTCATGTCTGAAAGAATGCAGTGATGCATAATGCTTTTCCTAAGGTGTTTTGTGCTTCTTACTGTATGAGTGAATTTGAGACAAGTGTAATGTTACTGAGTTAGGTGAACTGGAACTTAAAGTTGTCATTTTAATTGGTCACCATCTGTCTTTCTTGTTTT
Source organism: Manacus vitellinus (assembly GCF_001715985.3). Lineage (NCBI taxonomy): Eukaryota > Metazoa > Chordata > Aves > Passeriformes > Pipridae > Manacus > Manacus vitellinus. The sequence continues at coordinate 55,809,273 of NW_021938789.1, read as the reverse complement.
TTTTTTTATATATATTTTTTTGTTTGTTTATTTGTTTTAATGTCAGTATTGTTATTATTTTTTAAAGCCGTTCATTCATATAGTTCAGAGTCAGCCCTACTGCTCAGCAGAAATCCTAATCTCTTTAACAGTAATGTGAAAATTAAGATGGTGAGATCAATATAATGTGAAGTGTGTGGCAGTTCTTCTAGTGATCACTTCACTAATTTATATACTTAAGTGATTAATCTTGGCCAGCTCTTACACAAAATGAGGTTTGAATCTAAGCTGCATCTGAGGCAGTGATGCATGACCTCTCTCTGTGCTCTGCAGCAATATTTTGTTCTGCAGTATGACAAAGGAACCCTCTCCTACTAAACAGGCCTACTGAATAGTTTCTCTGTGCTTAAGATTAATCTAAATACACATAGATCAGCTTCTCTAAATTCATCTAGTATTTTTGCTGAGGTGAGAGACAAAGTAATATATAAAGACCTCTCAAATGTAAAGACCTTGTAAACAGTCTGAACTCTGCCCTGATATGGTGCCAGGCAATTAGCTGAGAGCACCACTTGTTTGCTGCAGCTTCCAATTTCCTTCAGATTTTTTATCCTGTGGCAGCAAGCAGTGGTATTGTCACCAGGCCTTTGGCTGTTCCTGTACTTGGTGACTTTTTCCAGCTCTCGCTTTGTCTTGCTAAAGGAAAGAATTTTGATCTCCTTTTCATCCCTGATGAGTCTTTGCTTCCTCTCTTCTACATCTTCCTGCCTTCGAATTAGCTGAGTTTCTGCCACAGCACAATTAGCTGAGTTTCTGCCCTCGCTGTGGTCTCTAAGACTTGGCAAATGCCAGTCCTGTTCTGGCCACTCCACATCGCAGTTACCCTTTGCAAACCACTCTGGTCTTAGTGACCAAAGCTTTTGTGCAGCCTCGCAAAAAATGTTGCTCCCGAAAATCTCACGATGGGGCACATGGGCAGGACTGAAAGGGGTGTTGTCCCAGCTTTCATTGTCAAGGGCCAGTTACAGTGTTAGCAGGTACAAAATCTGATACCATTAAGAGTCCACTCCTAGTCCACTAAGAGTTTTCAGGGAGATCTTAAAGTCAAGGAAATTTTACAATCCATGCAGCCATTAGGTTAATAAAGTTCATGTTTCATTTTTATTGCCTCTGCTGTACTGGGATGGGTAATGCAAGCCAAGTGCATGGCAGTGCTGCCCTCTGCAGCCTCCCACTCTGTGGCCACAGCGGTCCAGAGGAGTTGTTTTAAGGCAGCTCTACCCAGAGAAGGCTGGAAAGCTGCCGTCTCTCATCAAGAGCATCTTAATGCTCCATCCTGTTGTCACCCTGCTAGTGAGCTTTTCGACAACAGGCTGCTGTACATCCCAGCCAGCCTTTCCTGGTGCTGCTAAGCAAACCAGACTCTTCAAGTTGCCATGGGATGCTTAAGATTTAGCCCATGTTAATGATGCTCCTCCCAATGTCACTGTAGACACATGCAGAACCTAGTGGGGTGAGTTGATGTGTGGTGAGCAGGTACCCTCACTTGTAGTCACAGCTATATCTTGTTCCCTGCTTGTATTTGTCTCAAAGTTTGCACTTTCTGTGCCTGTTACCTGTTCTGGCAACCCATGGCAAGAAGACT